>NC_135962.1:16442517-16809419 GCF_053455715.1 Rhinoraja longicauda
CGTGAGTCAGATTGATGCCTAGCCAATCCAGCTGCTGTTATAACTTATTCTTACACACATTTTATACAGGATATTGTTGTCTGTGAAAAGTGTTTGAAATAATGGTGAAAAGTCTAAAAGTTTTGTGGATCTTGTTCATCATGTTGTCAGTGCAGAGCAGATTTGATCACAGAGTCACACAGTGGACCCTTCAGCCCTCCATGTCAATGCCAATATCAAATACCAATCAAATTGATTTGTAAGGGTGTCAGAGGTTATGGGGAGAAGGCAGGAGAATGGGATGAAGAGGGAAAGATAGCTCAGCCATGATTGATCAATGCCAAACATCGGCGAGACCAAGCGTAGAGTTGGCCACCATTTTACCGATCACATCACTCGGTGCGCCAAGGCCTACTGGATCTCCTGGTTGCGAACCATTTTAACCCCTCTCCCATACCCGTACTGACCTTCCTGTCCTAGGCCTCCTCCATTGCCAGAATGGGGTGAGCTGCAAACCTGAGGAACAGCTCCTCATACACCTTGGGTAGCTTCCAATTCAACGGTGTGAGCAATGAAGTCTTCAATATTAGATAACCTCTAACAACACCCCCAGTCCTCCTCCCTTTTCTCCCCCCCCTCTTCTCCTCTATGTCCCACCTGGACTCACACTTATTTTTTCCCCCTCCCCTTCCCCCTACATTCCTTTCTCTGGCTTCACAATTGGCAACTCTTCAATCCTTCTGTCTCACACCTTTTGTTTTAATATCTCATTCCAACCATCTGCCTCTCATAAAAAAAAACCCTTGCCTATGCCCACTTATTACCTCTGTCCTGCCTCTCCCCTCTCCTAGCTTTCTTCCCCAACCCCCTCCCAACAATTAGTCTGAAGAGATCACCTCTTCATCAGAACATCACCTATCCATGTTCTCCAGAGATGCTCCCTGACCTGTTGAGTTACTCATCGAAGGTATTTATTCACAAAATGCTGGAGTAACTCAGCAGGTCTGGCAGCATCTCAGGAGAGAAGGAATGGGTGACGTTTCGGGTCGAGACCCTTCTTCAGACTGAAGAAGGGTCTCGACCCGAAACGTCACCCATTCCTTCTATCCTGAGATGCTGCCTGACCTGCTGAGTTACTCCAGCATTTTGTGAATAAATACCTTCGATTTGTACCAGCATCTGCAGTTATTTTCTTATACTACCTGTTGAGTTACTCAAGTACTTTGTGCCCATTTTGTGTAAACCAGCAACTGGAGTTCCTTTTTTTCTCCAAATATCCTTTCCCTTCTGGAAATAGACACACCTGTTTGGGGTAAAATGTCATACTATCCACGCTCTCTGTGCACCACATAATTTTGTAAGTCTCCCCTTAACCTCCTCCATTGCAAGGAAACAAAACAACCTATCCAGTCTTTCCTCATAACCAAAACACTCCTGCAGAATCTCGTATGCATTCTGACTGAGCAGACAGTAGGGGTGGAAAGGCCTGGTCAGAGTGGTGTGGAGAGGATGTTTCCACGAGTGGAAGAGTCATGGACCAGAGGTCATAGCCTCATAATTAAAGGACTTCCTTCAGGAAGGAGATGAGGAGGAATTTCTTTAGTCAGAGGGTGGTGAATCTGTGGAATTAATTGCCACAGAAGGCTGTGGTGGTCATGTCAATGGATATTTTAAATCAGAGATTGACAGATTCTTGATTAATATGGGTGTCAGGGATGATGGGGAGAAGGCAGGAGAATGGGGTTAAGAGGGAAAGATAGATTAGCCTTGATTGAATGGCTGAGTAGGCTTGATGGGCTGAATGACCTCATTCTGCTCCTATCTCTTATGAATTTATGAAAGAACCAATGCAGCATCCCTTTCTAGTGTATGTCTGATATCTCAGAGTACTCTGCCAAAGTAATGCCAGAGATGGTGAATAGTAGGGAACTACAGTACAGAGGGCGATCAATGGTAATCTTAACCTGGCCCTCGGAATGAGAACACATACAGCATTGATGATATTTTTTTTATATAACATGTAATGGACTTTTCAGGTAAATTGCCCCACAAATCATGTTAGACTCAAGCAAAGGCATGCTCAACATTTCTTTGACAGGGATATTGCCGAGTGTCATCTACTTTTTAAAGAAGTTGTATTACTGGAGGAGGTTGATGAGCACACTTAGAGAAATTAGTTTGGACAATATCACGTGGCCAGTTGAATGATGGCATGCCAAATGAAGATACAGGAGAAAACTCGAAAGCCAGTTCAAAACTGATCAGCCAATTTTTGACAGAAGCCGTACAATAATTTCCATCCAATAGTTTATATACAGAAGATAAATCGTGTTCCTCACATTTACCAAGGCAGTGATTCACTGGAAAGGTTCTATTGGCTGAACGTTGAAATCTGGAGATGAACCCATTTCAGTTTTTATTAAACTGACGCTTTTGATCCAATAGCTGGGATTTACTTTATTACAAAATGGCAGAGCTGAGGAAATCATACAAAGGAGGCAGGAAGATAAATTCACAGAACGGTTAGGAATAATGAGTGAATAAATAAATAAAAGCTAATGCACAGTGAAATCATAAAAAGGGATGTTTTCTGTGCAGTCCAGCTGCTCTTTACTGCAGTACCACAAAGCCTCATAAGTATGTGGACTATGCTGCTGCATAAAAACCAGAAGACATGGGCCTGTCCCACTTAGGCAATTTTAAGGCGACTGCTGGCGACTAGGCTGTCGCCAACAGTTCGCCGGGGCGTCGCGGGCATGATCGTGAGGAGTCTTCCAAAGATCGTAGTGGATCTCGGCGCGTCGCTGAGAAATCAAACGGTTTGAAATCTCTCGGCGACAGCTGGCTTGTCGCCAGGTATCGTTGCTTATTGCGGGCGTTGTCGCATGCTATCCCCAGGTTTGATAGGTTCGCTTGAGATGCATTTAGAAGCACATAATATTAAAATAAGTAAAGTAATATCAAAATACCACAAAATGCTTGTGTTTAACCAATTTATTTTCCGTTAGGACATTTGACAGGGAGATGGGAGGCGACAGTTTGACGGTCAGGTAAGTGTGGGAATTTTCGCAATGTTTTTGGCCTCAGCCATTACATTTAAAGTGGGCTCCAAACTCAGATATTCAACCCGGAAACCAGATATGATCTCCCGTACATTTTCAAAGAATGCCCATACACTTTTCACAAAAATCCATTGAACCACTTTAAAACATTTTTTTTTAATACAACTATTAGTAAACTGGAAGTAAATCCGGTTTATTCCTTGTTACAGTGATGCTTGGTTTTTAAGTAACCCATACAAGGCGTTATAGTTCAAAACTCTCAAGTACTTACCGACTTGTCAGTGATTTCAGCAAAAATTAGGACGCCGGAGAAGCATTGACAGCGTGGGAATTTTCGCGATGTTTCAGAAGACGGTGTAATCTCGACCTGACTCGGCATTGTCGTGGTCATTGTCGTCGGGTAAAAGAAAAGTTCGGCGATCTGCTACGACTTTGACAGTCGCCGGCAGTCGCCAAAAAGATCGCCTAAGTGGGACAGGCCTTTACTCTCCCATTGTTAACTACTGTTGATCTTTTCATTTTTCCCATCAGTATTGTGAATTTATCTTCTTAGCCTTCTTTTGGGTCACAGTACATTACTGCCTCTGCAGTGAAATAAGGCTGAGATCAGCTTTCAGATTGAACTCTGAAATAAAATCGCACACAAATCCTCCTTATTCCTCAAGTTCTTTAGCTACTCCCTGTGCACTGTCTTCCAAATCCAATCCACTGGAGATCAGAAGAGCAATGAAATGACTGGCAAGAGAGAGATAGAACATAGGATACAGCACAGAAACAGGCCCTTCAGCCCACAATGCCTATGTCGAACATGATTCCAAGACCAACTCTTAACTGACTGCACATAAGCCATATCCCTCCATGCTCTGCATATCCATGTGCCTATACAAAAGCCTCATAAATGCAACTATCGTATCTGCTTTCACCCTCAGCAGTGCGTTCCAGGCACCCAACACCCTCTGTGTTAAAAGAAAATTACCTCACATATCTCCTTTAAACTTTGCCCTTCTGACCTTAAAGCTATGCCCTCAAATATCCTGGGAAAAAGGTTCTGACTGTCTACCCCATCTACGCCTCTCATAATCGTATATACTTCTATTAGGTCTGCCTTCAACCTCCGGCAGTCCAGAGAAAGCAATCCAAGTCTGTCCAACCTCTCCTTGTAGCTAGTACCCTTTAAACCAGGCATCATTCTGGTAAACCTTCTCTGCACTCTTTCCTGCATTGGGGTGATCGGAACTCTATGCAATCAACCCAAGGCAGCCATAACAAAGTCCTATAAAGTTGTATTATGATTTCCTGACTCTTATACTCAATGCCTAAACCAATGAAAGTAAGCGTGCCAGATGCCTTCTTTACCATTCTTGCCTCTAGAATGCATCCAGTGCTACATATCACAGTGAGACACTTCTGGAGCACACTGCCAAACGTGTCAGACACAGGGAATAACGTTTAGTGCAAGGGTAAAGTCAGTAAAGTCTGATCAGAGATAATCCAAAGATCTCAATGAGATAGATAGTTCAGTAGTTCAGGACTGCTCTCCGGTTGCGGTAGGATGGTTCAGTTGGGAGATAGCAATGGTTTTTAGGGAGTGAGCCGGCCACCGGTCGGTGGATCCAGCAGACCCTGGGCTGCAGGAAGAGAGCCGGGAGATGCCCCCAGGGCACAAAGGTGGACGGGCGAGGAGAGGGACGTCTAGTCCAAGGAAGGCGATGGCTGGAGGCCCGCAGCAGCCTGGGGCTCACCTGGATCAGGCACCGCTCAGAACAACTAGAGTGTGGACTGGACTTTGAAAATGGCACCAGATCATGGCACCTCTTGCATGCGGCCTCTGTAGACTATTTCTGTACCCTTGCTAATCGAGGATATACTGGAAAAATAATGTATGTAGGAAAAACAATTTCACATTTGACAATAAAAGCAGCATTGAAACTGAATGACAGTCAGATTTGCACGTTGTACTGCAGGATAAATAGAAATTTTAATGTAAATATTGTTCAACGTAAAATTCACCACGGAAGAGCCTTGCATAATTGAATCAGGCCCTCACTTGCCTCCCCAGTGGTGAGTAAAATGGCTGGTTGCTCATTTTTCCACCTGGGACTCAGCCTGCATTCCCTCGATGCTTCTCTGATACCAGTTGCAGCCACATCAGCACCCTGCTGCAAGAACGACACTGGATTAGTCAGAGCTATTATGACTCAATGTAATCTCGTGACAGTAATGCTTTGCCACCACAGCCCTGAGCTACGTGTAATGCTCACAGAAATTATTTATACGTTTCTAAGATTATTATGCTTTAGAAAAATTCTGGATTTATTCAACACACACATCTCCATCATGTGCACATGAACACAAACGCACTCACGCATGGCCATGCACTTCCACTTGCACACTAAGTGCTTCGGGGATTTATTTCCTTTCTAATGCATGTTCTCTTGTGATGTAAATCTCACCAATTATTGCTATATCATTTTGTCGGGTGGCACAGTGGTGCAGCGGTAGAGTTGCTGTCTTACAGCACCAGAGACCCTGGTTCGATCCTGAGTACAGGTGCTGACTGCATGGAGTTTGTACGTTCTCTCTGTGTGAATTTTCTTCGGGTGCTCTGGTTTCCTCCCATATTCCAAAGACGTGCAGGTTTGTAGGCTAATTGGGAGAAGTGGAAATGACTGGGGTAAAAATGTCCGTGATTAAGTTGGCTGCTTTACCAAGACAGCGTGGAGTGTAGATAGCATCAATAGGGAGGGGGGTGGGGTGGGGGAGAATGGAGGGGAGGAGGCTGGTTGAAAGACTGGGCTACATCCACAGTATGTCTTACGCTTCCTGGGCAGAGCTGTTGTCAAACAAGTTGTGATGCACCCTGATAGTAAGCTTTTTATGGAGCAACTCAAGATCATTTTGCTGCGCCATTACTCCTACTAGTATCTCTGCACTTCAACATGACTCCGGGTAAGTCAAGAGGAGCTGTTAGTCTTTCCAGCATCACCAAGATGCACCATCACTCCTGCTAGCGTATGTACGCTGTGATATTATGCATGATATATGACTGGATTATACCATCACTCCTGCCAGCACAAATCCTATCACTACTTGTAGCTTCATCAAAATACAACATTATGTCAGTGGTGTAGGAAGGAACTGCTGATGCTGGTTTAAACCAAAGGTAGACACAAAAAGCTGGAGTAACTCAGCGGGTCAGACAGCATCTTTGGAGAAAAGGAATAGGTGATGTTTCGTGTCGAGACCCTACTTCAGACTGGTATCATTGCACTGCACTGTCGTGTGAATTATTACCCTGCTCTGTTGCTGGTCCAGATATTATTCTTCTCTTCTTTGGAAGCTGTCAGGATATAAGATGATATACTTCCACTCCTGCTAATTTCATCACCTTGCAATACTGCATCTGCTTGCATGGCTGAATTGTAGCAGCATCTGCGCTTGCACCACTGTTTAACATTACGGACGCTCCCTTGATATGTCCCGCGGACCTTTGTGTAAGTCAGATGTTACAGGAGTCAGAAGACTATGTTGTAGCTCGGATGCGGAGACCACAAGGGAGCATCGGTGAAAACATCCAACATGCTTGCAGAAACGGCTGCATGTGCTGGCAGTAGTGCACTGCTCTCGTGACTACCAAGATGGGCAACTCAGAAATAAAGCCGTGGTCTTAAAGAATTGTTGACGTAAGTGTGAGTTTATGTAAGTCGCAGGAATGCCTGCATTATCATTCCAGCTGCAATCTCTGCACAGCACCATGAACTCTGCAAATTCACTCCTCTTTTCTTAGACAGCCCCTCGAGGTCAAAGATGACCTGCTTGCACTCTAAACTTTGTGAGTTCTGAAGTAGCTGATGAGGCCAATGTGGAACCTGCAGACTTCCACAGAGGAAGCAGGTGTTGGATGGGTGGGTCTGTGTCATGGTGTCCATCTCCTACCTCTTAGCAGGCCCGCCATGTGCTTTGTATTAGAATACGCTGAAGGGTTATAAAGCCTTTGCCCGTACTGTGGACAGCTCCTTCTTCCTTGTGAAACTCACTCCATGAAGATGGTGTCTCTCCTCTGGATTGTCCACCAGAAGGTGAGCCCGCTACCCTGATCATTAAACTGGCCATCTGTAGCTTGATGAATCTCACTCAGTGTGCAACGATGTTTAGTTTAGTTTAGTTTAGTTTATTGTCATGTACACCAAGGTAGAGTGAAAGTTTTTTTGTTCCGTGCTAACTAGTCAGCAAAAAGACTATACATGATTACAATCAAGCCGTCCACAATGTACAGACACAGGATGAAGGGAATAACGTTTAGTGTAAGATAAAGTCCAGTACAGTCCAATTACAGAGAGTCTGAGGGTCTCCAATGAGGTAGATGGTAACTCAGGACCACTCTCCAGTTGGTGATAGGATGGAACAGTTGAAAAAGCAATCAGGTTTCTGAGCTACAGCAGCATAGAGGTATTCTGCTCAGCCTGTGAGTATTCTGGTATTCCTTGTCCCAAACTAAATTGTGGAGTGAACGTTTTTACATGTGGTGATCATTGCACAAGGTCATTATCAATCGAGATTGATGGCAAAGATTGTCCAAGGTGTTTGGGGATCAGGCTCTGATGCATGGGAATTAATGCTCGCACATTAGCACACCTGCCTGACATGCAGATGTGGCTGATTGTATCACTAACCATTTGGGGCGGCACGGTGGCGCAGCAGTAGAGTTGCTGCCTTACAGCGCTTGCAGCGAGCTCGATCCCGACTACGGGTGCTGTCTGTACGGGGTTTGTATGTTCGCCCCATGACCGCATGGATTTTCTCCGAGATCTTTGGTTCCCTCCCACACTCCAAAGACGCACAGGTTTGTAAGTTAATTGGCTTGGTAGAAGTGAAAATTGTCCCTAGTGTGTGTAGGATAGCGTTAATGTGTGGGGATCGCTGGTCGGTGCGAACTTGGTGGGCCGAAGGGCCTGTTCCCGTGCTGTATCCCTAAACTAAAGTAAACTAAACAAAATTACACTGCACTGTTACTACTGCTCGTAAGATTACAGTGCCCCATTACACCTACTAGTGTCACCACTCTGCACAAGCTCTCCTACTTGTGACACATTTGACCTCACAGCATCAGAGACAATCCTAACCTCGGGTGCTGTCTGTGTGGACCTTGCACGTTCTCCCTGTGACCACGTGGGTTTCCTGAGGGTGCTCCGGTTTCCTCCCACATCCCAAAGACGTACAGGTTTGTAGGTTAATATAAATTTGTAGGTCTCTATAAATTGCCCCCAGTACGTAGGAAGTGGGATAGCATAGAACTAGTGTGAACGGTGATCAATGGTCGGCATGGACTCATTGGGCCTAATGGTCGTTTCCCATGCTATATCTTCCAATCAATTCAATCAATTATTCTTTCAAACATCACTGCATCACACCATCTCTTCTCTTTATATCACTGTATTACACCATTACTCAGACTATTCTTGATCGGACTTTGCTGGTTTTACTTTGCACTAAACGTTATTCCCTTATTCCGTTATTCCTCAGTCTGAAGAAGGGTCTCGACCCGAAACGTCACCCATTCCTTCTCTCCCGAGATGCTGCCTGACCTGCTGAGTTACTCCAGCATTTTCTGAATAAATACCTTCGATTTGTACCAGCATCTGCAGTTATCTTCTTATATTTTGTATGTAAATGGTCGGGTATATGTATATATATGATTGGCCTATATATGTATATATATCAGATGTAGTTAATATAGACATTATTGTGTAAATAGGTATATTCATATGAATGTAGGGGTGAGTGAGTATATATGTAGTTATATATGTATTTTAGGTATTAGTTATTATAGACAATACTTGATAAATATTGATTAGGGAATGGGGGTAGGATTAAATAAGTTCACACTTCTTCCTACTCCTTTTCGCACATGTAAAGTAATGGATGAAATTCCTTGTATTTCTTCTGTTTTTTTGTTTATTTTGTTTTTTAATTGATGTCTTTTAACATGTTCGAAATAAAATAAAATGAAATGAAATGAAATGAAATATTCCCTTATCATGTATCTATACACTATAAATGGATCGATTGTAAAAATGTATTGTCTTTATGCTGACTGGATAGCATGCAGCAAAAGCTTTTCACTGTACCTCGGTACAAGTGACAGTAAACTAAACTAAATAACTACCAGTACCTCTACAAAGCAAATTACTCCTGCTGCTGTCAGTTTTCAGGATAATGGTGTGCTGCAGTGGTATTAAAGAGGCAGAAGTTAAAACCATCTACTAATTATATTTTTACTCAGATACTCGATCTTAAGTTGTTTCATGGAAATGGAATGGTGGTAAAGCAATAACCAGAAATCTGAGCCCACTACTGGCACATCCATAACTGAGACAGTCAGACTAAGCCACACAGCAAATAACTACAGTTTGTGTGAATCACATGCTGGCAGCTCTCATCTGAACAACAACAATTTCCAACTACTTGACACTTCAAATGTCGCACAATGCTTCACAGAATTCTTTAAAATTGACTTCAAACCACATGAGGAGAAAATAACCAAAAGATTTTAAGGTGTGTCTGCAACGTAAGGGTTACACAGACCATGTCAGCTAACATGGAATTAGAAACATGGAAACGTAGAAAATAGGTGCAGGAGGAGGCCATTTGGCCCTTCAAGCCAGCACCGCCATTCATTGTGATCATAATAATAATAATAATAATGCATTACATTTATATAGCGCTTTTCAAACACTCAAAGACGCTTTACAGGGATTTCTAGAACATAGAGAAGTGAATAAATAGATAAATAAGTAAACGAACAGAGAAAGGAGACAGAAGGTGAGGTGATCTTCAGTGGTTGAAGGCAGTGCTGAAGAGGTGAGACTTCAGTGATGTTTTGAATGTGGTGAGTGAGGAGGAGTCTCTGACGGTTTGGGGTAGTGAGTTCCATAGGGTGGGAGCAGCGATGGAGAAAGCCCTGTCCCCCCAGGATCTGAGTTTGGTCCGGATGGAGGGGGGCAGGAGATTGGCAGCAGCAGAGCGGAGGGTGCAGGTGGGAATGTGCCTGTGGAGGAGGTCAGTCAGGTAGGATGGGGCCAGGTTATGGAGGGCTTTGTAGGTCATGAGGAGGATTTTGTATTGGATTCTCTGGGGGATGGGGAGCCAGTGGAGTTTGTAAAGGACGGGGGTGATATGGTCACGGATCGGGGAGTGGGTGAGTAGACGGGCAGCGGAGTTTTGAATGTATTGAAGTTTACTGATGATTTTTGAGGGTGAGCCATAGAGGAGGCTGTTGCAGTAGTCCAGACGGGAGGTGATGAAGGCGTGGATGAGGGTTTCTGCAGCTGTGAAGGAGAGGGATGGACGGAGACGGGCAATGTTTTTGAGGTGGAAGAAGGCTGTCTTTGTGATGTGTTTGATGTGTTTGTCGAAGGAGAGGGTTTGATCAAAGATGATTCCAAGATTCCGGATGTGAGGGGAGGTGGATACTGGGAGACCATCAATATTGAGGATGAAGTTTTGGGTGGATTTGGTGAGCGTTTTTGGACCAATGATGATGATTTCAGATTTGTTGCAGTTGAGTTTGAGGAAATTTGATTGAAGCCAAGATTTTATTTCAGAGATGCAGTTTGTCAGTGTAGAGTGTGTGGTGGTGGAGATTGACTTGGTGGAGATGAGGAGCTGGATATCATCGGCGAAGCAGTGGAAGTTGAGACCAAGGGGGAACAGGTAGAGGATGAAGAGGAGGGGGCCAAGGACTGAGTCTTGGGGGACACCTTGGGGGAGGGGAGCGGTGGGGGATTTACAGTTGTTGATGGAGATGATCATGGCTGATCATCTACAGTCAGCAACCCGTGCCTGCCTTCTCCCCATATCCCTTGATTCCACTAGCCCCATAAAGCTCTATCTAACTCTCTTTTAAATTCATCCAGTGAATTGGCCTCCACTGCCTTCTGTGGCAGAGAATTCCAGCTAATTGTCAGCTAAATTCACAGCGCTACATGTAAAGCTTTAGCTAGGTAAACAATTCAATGTTTTTGAAGGATGCTTGGGCTGAATTAGAAGGACCAGTTAAGAATTCCAGTGCTGAATGACTTGTGAACTGAAAATTGTGCTGTCACAAATATGGGATTCTGTTTGATTTAGATTTTAGATTTAGAGATACAGCACAGAAACAGGCCCTTCGGCCCACCGGGTCCGCGCCGCCCAGCAATCCCCGCACATTAACACTATCCTACACCCACTAGGGACAATTTCTTTTGACATTTGCCCAGCCAATTAACCTACAAACCTGTACGTCTTTGGAGTGTGGGAGAAAACCGAAGATCTCGGAGAAAACCCACGCAGGTCACGGGGAGAACGTACAAACTCCGTACAGACGGCGCCCGTAGTCAGGATCGAACCTGAGTCTCCGGCGCTGCATTCGCTGTAAGGCAGCAACTCTATCGCTGCGCCACTGTGCCACCATGCAGGCCATAATTAATCTCATACATTTAATCTTGAAACTGTGGCCATTCATTCATGAGGCCACCTGCAAGGTCACTAAGATAGACTTTTTCACTTCTCAGAGACATGAAAGACTAGCTTGGTGTCCGATACGACAAAGAACTCACTGCTTGGCACTCGGGAAGATAGCTAGTTTTAACAGGTAGTCACCAGTTGCACTTGAATTATGGTAGAAACATAATCTTATTTTAATATGTACATGCATGCTTCGACCAAACTGTTGGGAACTTCACCTTTGGGGAGGGAAAGAAGGTCCTCACTTTTGGGGAGAGGGGGAGGAAGGGAGAGGGAGGGAGGGAGAGTGAGGGAGAGGGGCAGAGAGGGAGAGAAAGAGGGAGAGAAAGGGAGAGAGAGGGGGAGAGCGAGGGAGGGGTAGGGAAGGGGAGGGAGAGAAGGAGAGAGAGAGTGAGAGAGAGAGGGGGTGAGGCACCGCAGGCAGGCATCTTGGATGTGCAGGGGGGGGGGGTACGAGTCTCATTACTTTATTATTAATTCTCCTGTATTATGCTTTAATAAATATAGTTGTTTGTACTGTTCAAAATGTTCTTTCTCCAGTCATTGATGTGAACCCTTGAAACCTCTTTATATTTCATGACAGTGTCTCAAAGAAGGAAAGTTAGGTGGAGACGAAGGGTGGGAATTCCATTGCCTGCTGCGTTGCAAACTGAACATTGTGCTATTAAAAAGATGGTAATAAGTTCACATATGAACCAGAATTAATCTCATACGTTTAATTTTGAAACTGTGGCAACTCTTCTTTACTACCTTGACACTGACAAGAGACTTTTTTCTGCACAGAGAGTGTGAAAGGCCACTAGAACATGCTATCATGGGAGGTGAGGAAACAAATGTGATAGTAAGCTTTAAGAGGCACTTGAACAAGCAGAGAACGGAAGGAAATAGAGCATGTGGGGCAAATGGGATTAGTTTAATTTGGCATCATGGTCAGTACACACATCATGAGCTGAAGGGTCTGTTCCAGTGCTGTGCTATTCTACGTTTATCCCATCAATACACAATTTAAAAAAAAATTATTCCCAATTTACTTGATTTGTATTCCACTCCTTTAATTTTGACGTTGTCCTCCATTGTCATCCTTTTATGAAGATTTTTTCAGAGCAAAAATACGCTCTGATCTATATTCATCCTTTACGAAAGATGTGATTCATGTTTCCCTTCTGGTGACCCAGGACTGAAAGCTCCCACTAGTACAGAGCTCCATCTGTGACCTTGTGTGGTTTATGTTTCCCCTGAGGACTTGCTGTTTTATGACTATTTTATTAGATTCATTAAATATTGACAGTTCCTTCTCCTAAGTCAACCGCAAGTGCACTGCTGCTTTATTGGAAGTTTTTCAAAGTGACTTGGTGATCTATGGAAATAGAAATTACATTTTCAACTCGTACCACGTTCATAGGTTTCATGGACATTCTAAAGTGAAAGCACTTACAATTCAAGTAATTTAGTTTAGATTAGCGATGCAGTGCAGGAACCACCGATTCCGCACCGACCAGCGATCCCCGCACCTTAACACTACCCTACACACACTAGGGACAATTTACACTGAAACCAAGCCAATTAACCGGCAAACCTGTACGTCTTTGGAGTGTGGGAGGAAATTGAAGATCTCAGAGGAAACCCACGCGGTCACGGGGAGAATGTACAAACTCCGTACAGACAGCACCCGTAGTCGGGATCGACACTTCAGACAGCTACTGTGCGCCACCATGCCACCATGTTCATATGCTCAAATACTTTGTACATATTGATTAACCTCTGAAGTTATATACTAAAACAAAATTCTGTCCGTAAAATTTCTTCCTTTCTGGTTCAAGACTGAAGAACAAAACAGTTTGGTAGAGTACAATGGAACAGACTTTACTTCTATATTGCATAATAGACAAGCCTATTTATCTTCTGAAACTCCAACAGAACAGAACATTGTGTTTCTTAATAGGCTGTGTTTTGGTTGTATCAAAAGTACAACCAGAGATAAGAGTGCACATTGAATTTACTCCTGAACCCCTTGAAAACAATTTATTGGCGTGAACAATTAAAACTATTTATGACAAGCCTAAGGAAAGGGGTGAGCTTCTTAATGGTCCTAATTTAATGTATTACTTTACCTGTGTTTATTTCCCTCACCGCTGCACCTAACCTAATTCATGGGCGTCACTTTTTTTTTAACTGTCACCCATTTTTTGTACAGCACTGAAAGCAAGCTATATATCCCCCCCCCTTCCCCCCACCCCACTGACACCTGGGAATCACTGCACTTATTGGAAAGTCTATTTATTACTGTACCTCCAGATAGCAGGCAGTGTGATAATTAACTCTCAGTTCCTCAAAATATCCAGCTGACAAGCCTTCAGTGCAACCCTGAATTTACAGTCACTCATCTCTATAATTCTCTGTCTTCACTCCCACTCTGACCTCTCTGTCCTTGGCATGCAACACCTTTCCAATGTAATTCAAAAGAGGCTTGCTTTTCTTTTGAGTTCTCTGTAACACATTTACACAACCTCCAGGCACATCTTCTGTTTCCTAACTTTCGAGATACAGCACGGAAACTGGCCCACGAGTCCCTGCTGACTAGAGATCACCCCATACACTAGCACTATTCTACACACTAGGGACAATTTACAATCGACCAATTAATCTACAAATCTGCATCCTAAAGATGTGGGGAGGAATCCGGAGCACCCAGAGAAAACCCGCGCAGTCACAGGGAGAACGTACAAACTCTACACGGACAGCACCTGTAATCAGAATTAAACCTGGGTCTCTGGCACTGTAAAGCAGCAACTCTACCGCTGCATAATTGTACTGCCCTGCACGATGCATCCCTACCCCTGTTTTACCTTCTACCATCATTCATTTTGTCTACTAACCTTCTCTGACCTCCACTCTACCACAGACCTTTCTTTATGTCTTTCCCTTATTTAACTGCCCAACCTCTAGTTAACATTCTATCACGAGACATAAAACACACACATTGCATTGTGTTGGCACAGTGGAGTAACTAATAGAGCCACGCTGTGGCTCACAGCACCAGTGACCAGGGTTTAATCCTGAGCTCCAGTGTTGTCTGTGTGAAGTTCACATGTTCTCCAGCAGAGACCCGGGTTCGATCCTGTCTGTATGGAGTTTGTATAGCGTGGACTCGGTGGGCCGAAGGGCCTGTTTCTATGCTGCATCTCCAAAGTCTAAAGTTCTCCCTGTGACCTTGTGGGCTTTCTCCGGTTTCCTCCCATATCGCAAGGACTTGCTGTGGAGACACCAGAGACTACAGGTATTGCAATCTCAGGCAAAAAAAAACAAAGTTCTGGAGGAACAAAAAACAAAGTTCGGGACGCTGCTTCAGACTGTAGGAGTCATCAATGTCTGTAAGTTTCTCACTGAATAAATATACTGTTTTACAATCAATGTGCCTATGCCTTTACAAACTCCTTGTGTCCTGTTACATCTCATGTTCACACCTAGTTTTGTTTCATTAATAAACCTGGATACAGTCTGGCATGTCATCTAAGCCATTTAATGAAAAATGAATAGCTACGGCCCAGAACAGATCCATTGTGTTACTCTACTAATATGAAAACAATCCTCTTTAGACTTTAGAGATATAGCGTGGAAACAGGTCCTTCAGCTCACCAAGTCCACACGGACCATTGATCACCGCATACACTAGCACTATCCTACACGCTCGGGACAATTTTACAATTTTTTACAGAAGCCCTTTAACCTACAAACCTGTACGTCCTTGGAGCGTGGGAGGAAACCGGAACACCCTGGGTAAATCCACGTGGTCACAGGGAGAACGTACAAACTCCGTACAGCCAGCACCCTTGGTCAGGATCGACCCTGGGTCTCTGGCGTTGAAAGGCAACAGCTCTGCCGCTGCGCCAATGTGCCATCCTTATTTCTAATTTCAGGCCAGAATTTTGTTTGTCTACCAGTCCTGTGGGCAACTGTTGACATTTCCCATCCTAATTATAAGGTAGATTCTGCACCTTTGGCCAAGCTTCTCCAGCCATTTCCTGGAGCTCTCCCTGGATGTCAATGGTGCACCAGTATCAGGATGAGGTTCCCCAGTAATTATGCTGGGGATTTGTTCTTGCGTGCTCTGCCATCCAGCATGGCACATGTTCCACAAGCCCATTCTTCATGTTGCGATGAAGAAAGGAAAAAAAACCTCATTGTTTAGTTAAATTTAGAGATACAGTGTGGAAACAGGCCCACCGACTCCAAGCCGACCACTGACCATCCATTCGCACCGGAGTAAATCGACCTACTCATCCAAGGTTTCTGGTCAGGTAAGACCCTATTGTCTTGTTGGAATGTAGTCGGCAACACATTCTTTGATGAAACCAGTGAGGATTGAGCGTTAGTTTAGTTTAGTTGAGAGATACAGCATGGAAACAGGCACTTTGGCCAACCAGCAATCACCCATGCTCCAATTCTACCCTGCACACTAGGGACAAATTACAGGAAGCCAATTGACCTACAAACCTGTGTGTCTTTGGGATGTGGGAGGAAACCGGAGCACCCGGAGAAAACCTACAGAATCACAGGGAGGACGTACAAACTCCGTACAAACTCCGTACAGACAACTGTACTCAGGATCGAATCCCGGTCTCTGGCGGTGTAAGGCAACAACTCTACCAGTGCGCCACCCTATCCCTATATCCATGTCTTCAGTATTCTAGTTAACTGCTTCTGAACTCTCTCCAAAGCATCCATATCCTTCCAGCCATGGGGGCGACCAGAACTGCACACAATACCACAAATGCGGCCTAACCAAAGTCCTATAACAGTTTTCTCAATGAGTTTTTAATATCTCAATGTACAGAACACTAATTGAGAATTTTGCAATATGTCTTTAAATGACTGCCGATTGTTTACCTCATGGTAGAAAATTGTAACAAAGATATTTTGTACTTTGCACTTGGCAGTAAAGTTTTTAATAAGAAAACTTTTTTAATAATGAATGAATGAAGTATATTAAAAAAAAAATAACTTTTGTCTTCTCCTTCCAATGTGATTAAAACATAATCTTGGTTGTCTCTCTGATGGATAATTATTTTTTTATAAGATGCCCAGCAGCTTTTCATTTGTAAACCATTCACAAGATGAAATTTTAAAAGTTCCAAAGGCAGATTTCAATCACAACAGGATGAAACTCATCCTGCATCCTGGTTTGCCTTGAAACATTTCAGTTCCTCCCTGCTGTCAAGCACAGGTTTGTGTTTTGCCAATAAACCATCCGTGTGCTGCAGCAAAGCAAATTACTGCCTGAGTACTTCCTGGCAGATCAATGCCATGTCAAATAGATATGTCCAAGTGTCGTAAATCTTGCTGAGGCAAAAGGTTTCGTTTGGGGGGGGGGGGTTGGGTTGGAGAGAAGAGGCATCGATTTTAAACGTCACATTGAGAATCCTTCAGATTAAGAATTAGGAGTGGGGATTCTGATCAGTTCTTTCCAGGGACACCAGTTGGGAAATCATGCAATTTCTCCACCATGCTCCACACTCTCATTTTGCATCCATTTAAAATAATGCGCAGCAAATCTGGGCTTACGGTCGATGATTTCTGGAGCTGTGACTCGCTGAATGACATCTCCCCTGATGTTTCACTGATCCAAAGGATTTAGATTTTATGCTTTCATCACAGGGGAGCCAGGTTAAAATGGTGCCTAAAATGATGAGCAAAATATCTCTCTCTCTCTCTCTCTCTCTCTCTCTCTCTCTCTGTCTCTGTCTCTGTCTCTGTCACTGTCTCTGTCTCTGTCTCTGTCTCTGTCTCTGTCTCTGTCTCTGTCTCTGTCTCTGTCTCTCTCTCCTCTTTGTCCCTCTCTCCCTCTCTCACTGTCTGCCACATACACACACATATACAATCTCTCTATCTTATGGAAAGACTCACACACTATTTTGAACGGAAATGTATTTTTAACCCTTTTCATTGTTAAAGTGCCACTGCTTATTATTTTTGTTGTTATGATTTATGGATTATTTTAACCCAAGTTAAGGCCGTTAACAGCAAGGGGACTAATAACTCGATTGCGTGCGTTTAATGAGTTTTAACCTTTCTACATTGTGTCTGCAATGAACTGTAAGGTAATACAGTTGGGAAATGAGGGACATTCCAAGTGCTGATCACTAATACTACAGTTTGCCTCTTTACTCAAGCTCACCACAAAGTGATACATTCAACAGACCAAGCATGACGTTATCCGGGTCATGAGTTAATGCCTCAGGACTGGCAATCTGTTCCGTTGCCGCTGCTTATGCTGGAAATATCCTCGCTGGACTTCCGAATGTATTGAAGCCTGTCGTGTTCCCAGAAAGTACCAATGACTAAATTCTGAATGGCTTATCTTGGGAAAGAAATATAAACCCAAAGCACATTAAATATCAGATCCATTAGTAAGCAGGCCGGACCTAATGCTCTATCCCCTCACAAAGCATATGATGAGTGGTTGACGGCACTGGGCCTGTAGTCAAGTCAAGTCAAATTTATTTGTCACATACACATACACGATGTGCAGTGAAATGAAAGTGGCAATGCCTGCGGGTTGTGCACAAAAAGAATTACAGTTACAGCATATAAATAAAGTTAATAAGTTACTATTAGTGTCGACAAAAATTTAGTCTCTGGGGTTATAAAAGTTGACAGTCCTGATGGCCTGTGGGAAAAAGCTCCGTCTCATCCTCTCCGTTTTCACAGCGTGACAGCGGAGACGTTTGCCTGATCGTAGCATCTGGAACAGTCCGTTACTGGGGTGGCAGGGGTCCCTCATGATCTTGCTTGCTCTGGATCTGCACCTCCTGATGTATAGGTCCTGCAGGGGGTCGAGTGTAGTTCCCATGGTGCGTTCTGCCGAACGCACTACTCTCTGCAGGGCCATCCTGTCCTGGGCAGAGCTGTTCCCAAACCAGACTGTAATGTTGCCGGACAGGATGCTCTCTACAGCCCCAGAGTAGAAGCAATGAAGGATCCTCAGAGACACTCTGAATTTCCTCAGTTGTCTAAGGTGGTAAAGGCGCTGCTTAGCCTTACCCACCAGTGCGGCAATGTGCGTTGCCCACGTCAGCTCGAGTTTAGAAGTATGAGGGGGGACCTCATTGAAACCTACCGAATAATGAAAGGCCTGGATAGAGTGAACGTGGACAGGATGTTTCCACTAGTGGGAGTGTCTAGGACCAGAGGGAACAGCCTCGGAATAAAAGGACATTCCTTTAGAAAAGAGATGAGGAGGATTTATTTTAGCCAGAGGGTGGTAAACCTGTGGAATTTACTGTTGAGGCCAAGTCTTAGGGTATTTTTAAAGTGGAGATTGATAGGTTCTTGATTAGTAAGGGTGTCAAAGGTTATGGAGAGAAGACAGGGGAATGGGGTTGAGAGGGAAAGATAGACCAGTCATGATTGAATGGTGGGGTAGAATCGATGGGCTGAATGGCCCAATTCTGCTCCTATGACTTATCAACGTATGAAGAACTGGGAAAGCAAGAAAACACGCGTGTCAGATTGCTCGGAGGGGGGCGCAGTGAGGAGAACAGAGGGAATGTCTGTCATGGATAGGGTGAGCAGTTTCTAATACTTGGGAGTCCGCATCGCAGAGGATCTGACGTGGGCAACGCACATTGCCGCACTGGTGGGTAAGGCTAAGCAGCGCCTTTACCACCTTAGACAACTGAGGAAATTCAGAGTGTCGCTGAGGATCCTTCATTGCTTCTACTCTGGGGCTGTAGAGAGCATCCTGTCCGGCAACATTACAGTCTGGTTTGGGAACAGCTCTGCCCAGGACAGGATGGCCCTGCAGAGAGTAGTGCGTTCGGCAGAACGCACCATGGGAACTACACTCGTCCCCCTGCAGGACCTATACATCAGGAGGTGCAGATCCAGAGCAAGCAAGATCATGAGGGACCCCTGCCACCCCAGTAACGGACTGTTCCAGATGCTACGATCAGGCAAACGCCTCCGCTGTCACGCTGTGAAAACGGAGAGGATGAGACAGAGCTTCTTCCCACAGGCCATCAGGACTGTCAACTTTTATAACCCCAGAGACTAAATTTTTGTCGACACTTTTTGTGCGATGTTTAGTAACTTATTAACTTTATTTATATGCTGTAACTGTAATTCTTTTTGTGCACAACCCGCAGGCATTGCCACTTTCATTTCACTGCACATCGAGTATGTGTATGTGACAAATAAATTTGACTTGACTTGACTTGACTTGATTTGGATGCCTGCCCTCTGAGCATCAACATGATCTTTGGGCATCTGAGGAAAAGAGTATTTTGAGATGAGGAGCTCTAACCTGGAATAAACCTCATGGTCCACTGGGCAGCAGTGATCCCAATAATTTTCCCTCTGTCAACGTGATGGCACCTAAGCATCGGTGAAACTTCAAAACATCGAAGAGATACCACAGCGCTGCCTCTGCAAATTCCTCCAAATTCACTGGAAGGATATGTGAACCAACATTAACATCCTTCCCCAGATCAACTTCCCCAGCATCAAAGCTCTAATTACACCCGGTCAGGTCCGACCAGCAAAGACGCGCCTCTTGCATGCTCGACACCAGACTCCTGAGCATTGGGTTTCCTCTGGGTGCTCCGATTTCCTCCCACATTCCATGAAGACTGACAGATTAATGGGGCGTGGTAAATCTCCCCCAGTTGATAGGTATGTGGTGGAATTTTGGGGAAGTTGTTGGGAACGTGGGGAGAATAAAATGGGACTAATGTAAAATTAGTGTCAAAGGGTACTTGGTGGTTGGCCATTGACTCAGAGGGCTGTAGGGTTTTCTCTTGCTTTAGACTTTATGCTTTTGAGATTCAGCGGGGAAACCGGCCCTTCGGCCCACCGAGTCCATGCCAACCATCGATCACCCATACACAAGATCTATGCTATCTCAGTTTTGCATCCTACACATTAGGGGCAATTTACAGAAGCCAATTAACCCACAAACCTGTACATCTTTGGAGTGTGGGAGTAACCCGGAGCACCTGGAGAAAACACATGCGGTTACAGAAGGATCGTGCAAACTCCGTACAGACAGCACCCGTTGTCAGGACCGCACCCAGGTCTCTGGCACTAAGGCAGCAACACGACTGCTACACCACCATGCCGCTGTTTAGATCCTATGATTCTAAACAAAGGCATTATACAAGCGGAAGAAAGATTAGAAACATGCCAATGATTAGAGGTCAGAACGAGAAAACAAGTAGTAGTGCTACTAAATCATAAAGATATCACTATCTCTGGTCCATTTGCAGCATACATTTCTCAGACAATCATCAAGCATAACTCAGGTCCTAAATAGGTTCTTCACAATCCTGGTGTCCAAGTTTTCAGAGTAACAGCGAAGGAAAAAAAGAATATGAGCAGGATAGGTTAAGAATGATGTTACTGTTCTATATAAATGGGACAAGCACATTGTAAGAGGATTAAAAATAATTGGCATGAGATAATAAGATCATAAGATATAGCAGCTGAATTAGGCCATTCAGCCCATCGATTCTCCTCTGCCATTCAACCATTCGTTCAATCCTGACTATGGGTGCTGACTGTACAGTTTGTATGTTCTCCCTGTGAGCACGTGGGGTTTCTCCAGTTTCCTCCCACACTCCAAGGCCATAAGAGGTTTGCAGACGAATTGCCATCTGTAAACTATAAATTGTCCCTGGTGTTTAGGATAGTGCTGGTGTACGGGGTGATTGATGGTTGGCGCGGACTCGGTGGGTCGAAGGGCCTGTTTCCACGCTGTATCTCTAAAGTGAAGTTGTCTAGAGTGGGGAATTTATAAGACATTTCACAAAGTTTTATTTATTATATAAGGAGTTTCACTCTCGTTCATTGGTTGGGACATTTGAGTATATGAGTCAGGAAGTCATGGTGCAGCTCAAGAAGTCTTTGGTTTGGCCGCATTTAGAGTAATGCATGCAGTTCAGGTTGGCCCCGTACACGAAGGATGTGGAGGCTTCGGAGAGGGTGCAGAAAATGTTTACCAGAAGGCTTCCTGCATTAGCTACGAGGAGCGGTTGGACAAACTTTGGAGTGTTTTCTCTAGAACCCGAGAGATTTAGGGAAGTCCTGATAGAAGTATATAGAATAATGAGAGGTACGGATAGGGTAGACAGGAAGAACGTTTTACCCAGATGGGTAATGTCAAAGGATAGGCGACATAGGTGTCAGGTGACAGGAGTAAAGTTTAAAGGAAATGTGCGGGACAAGTTGTTTGATACACAGAGGGTGATGGGTTCCTGGAGATGGTGTTGGAGGCGGATTAGTTAGTGGTCTATAAGAGGCACATGTAATGGAGGTAATGGAGGGATATGGATCATATGCAGGTATATGAAATTAGTTTATCTTGACATTACGTTCGGCCCAGACATTGTGGGCCAAAAGGCCTGTTACTGTCCCATACCAGAACCATGTTAAGAACATGGGAGCTCATGGATTTAAAGGGAAATTGTTGGTGCAGATATAAAATCGGTTCTGTGAAAGGAAGCAAAAGATAGTGGTGGCCAATTTGCAGGAACAGATTCACCATTTAATCTGCGATTGATCCTAACTAACATGGCTGCAATTCCAGTAACCCAACCTGGACATCAGCAACTGGGCTTTTTGTTGTGGACACAATGTTAACACGTTAAAGGCTGCCCTTTTGGGCTCCTGATTAAAAAGACCTCAGTGACATTGAAAGATCTTGTTAGGCTTAAAATAGATCATTACATGACACTATTGCTTGTATAACTTCCAATAGGATTGCACTGGCACAATAACATTGTGGACTTGATCCAAGTATTATACAGGGCAAACATTAATACTACTCCTAAACTTTCCAATAAAATAACAGGCCTGAAGTGACAAAGATGGTTCTGTTTTAAATGCTGTGGTTTACCCTATGAGTCTTCAGTACATTGAGTAGACTAGTTTAGTTTAGTTTAGTTTGGAGATATAGCGTGGAAACAGGCCCTTTGACCCACTGAGTCCATGCGACCAGCAATCACCGCGTATACCAACACTACTATACACTAGGGACAATTTAAAATCGTTTTTACTGAAGCCAATTAACCTACAAACCTGTACTTCTTTGGAATGTGGAAAAAACTGGATCACCCGTGGAAAACCCATGAGGTCACGGGGAGAATGTACAAAAACTCTGGACAGACAGCACCCATAGTTAGGATCAAACCAGGTCTCTGGTGCTGTAAGTTAGCAACTCTACCTTTGCACCACTGTGCGGCCCCTCACCATGATCTCCAAAGAGAGTTCACCCGTTCACCCAGGGCCGACAGATACATTTAAATGGGAACTGGATCAATCTGGTTGAGAAGGAAGATTTATAGGTTATTGAGTGATCAATAAGATTGCAATGATCTCAAAAGCAGTGTGCAAAGGGAAGTATGTCGTTCGTAACCTGTATGTCTTTGGAATGTGAGAGGAAACCGGCAAAACCCAAAGAAAACACAGTCATGGGGAGAACGTACAAACTCTGCACAGACGGCACCCATAGTCAGGTTCGAACCCGGGTCTCTGGCTGCAACTCTACCGCTGCGCTACTGTGCCCCCCTAAGTGGTCGGTGCATTGTGAGTCCTGTCACAGCGCCTCGGTGATGCAGCTGGCTGTATTCAATACTTGGTACAAAAGTAGTTAAATAACATCAGCGTATGAAAGCTCGATGTACTAATGGAAGGATCAGTGACTGGTTGTGCAGCAACTCATTCCTCCAACTCGTAATACTCCACTGGGACTTTTCCATTCAATTGCAACATGTTATCAAGTATCTCCTTAATCCCTTGTCACTATTAATAGACTCAACACGAAGCTCTGGGGATGTCCTTAGTGAGTAGCGGCAGTTCTGCCAACACCTAACAGTCAGACCAGCATCAACAGTGCCATTTCATTACTGCCCTTTCACTCCACTCCACCCCACCCCACTTCCTTTTAGGTTAGAGATGCAGCGTGGAAGCAGGCCCTACGGCCCAGCGAGTTCACGCCGACCAACAATCACCCATACGCTACTTCTATCCTACACACGGGACTATTTACAGAAGCCAATTAACCTACAACCCTGTACATCATTGGAGTGTGGGAGGAACCCGGAGCACCCGGAGAAAACCCACACGATCACGAGGGGGACGTGCAAATTCCATACAGACAGCACCCATGGTCAGAATTGAACTTGGGTCTCTGGAGCTGTAAGGCAGCAACTCTATCGCTCTAATGGTCACAAAGCCATTCATCCCTCCAACTCTGCATTTAAGCATCACAAGCTCGAGGTGTATCTCAACATCACCATCATACCATCGGTTGACAATTTCACCTTTGAACTTCCCTTTTAACTTCTAGCCTCAGTTATTTTTTGAGAGAGAAGAGAGTTCCATCATTTCTGACATTCTTCCTCAGCATGAAGAAATGCTTCCTGACCTCAAATCTAATGGGTTTGGTTCCAATCTCAAGGTCCGACCTCTTTCTCTGGGGAAATAGCTTCTCCTTAGCCTAGCAATCATTTTACAGACTTAAAGATGTGTTTTCATCTGTGAAGGTCCTTCCTCTAATTTTCCATAAATCAAAAGGCTGCTCATAATGACATTGTAATTATTCACAGACGAATCAAACACTGCCTCGATCTTCACCAAAATGTTTAGAGAATTAACAGCTTCCGACAGGAAAGACTGCACAAGAGTTTATGGATAAATGGAAACAGATTGAGCTCAACACAAAATGGTGAGTGGAAAGGCAGAAGATGAATTACAGGAAATGCGAAGACGTCCAACTGAAGGTATCCTATGGCAATTGATGCAGGAATCCATACTGTTCATTGCTTAGAGGCTTGGAGTTTAGACTTGGTGTAAAGGACAGCAACATGTGGGGTGTTAAAGGCAACAAAAAACAGGAGCGTAGGAACTCAGAAGTATCGGAATGGTGCCAAGTTTGTATGCAGAGGATGTTGTCAAATGGTAATGCGGGAACAGGAATAGCTTATTCTCCTCACAAACTGGCTGAAAATCAGAGTAGATGGTAGCCATAGAGGTATAGAGACGTTTTTGCATTAAAGGAGGTCATTCAGCCCATCGGACTCATGCTGACCGAGCATGAACACTGCGTTAACCCCACCTCTTTGCCCTGGATCCATTATCCTATAGGTTCCGGCAGTTCAAGTGCTTCAAACACATGGTGAGGACCTCTCTCTCCACTATTTCTTTGGGCCGTGAGCTCATAGAAACATAGAAACATAGAAAATAGGTGCAGGAGTAGGCCATTCGGCCCTTCGAGCCTGCACCGCCATTCAATATGATCATGGCTGATCATCCAACTCAGTATCCCGTACCTGCCTTCTCTCCATACCCCCTGATCCCTTTAGCCACAAGGGCCACATCTAACTCCCTCTTAAATATAGCCAATGAACTGGCCTCAACTACCTTCTGTGGCAGAGAGCTCCAGGCACTCGGAATGAAATTATTATTTTCTCAAATCCCCTCCAAAGCTTTTCACCAATTAACTGATACGTATGAACCCTCGCTAACAACCACACTCCTTCGGGAGATGAATTATTTCTGTTTTACCCTCTCCAAGCCTCTCATGATTTTAAGCAGGACAAATAAATCCCCCCTCATTCCTTGGTTCTAAGGAAAACAACCCTAGTGTTGCCCACTTCTCCCCAGACTCTGTAATGCTCCAGGTCTGACAACCCTCTGTAACCTCTCCAGTGTCATACGTCTTTCCAGTGACTGTAGAGATATAAGGCACTGAAGGTCCCTCGGACTATGCATGATCAGACTTTGCTGGCTTTACCTTGCACTAAACGTTATTCCCTTATCATGTGTCTATGCACTGTGAATGAAATAATTGTAATCATGTATTGTCTTTCTTCTGACTGGTTAGCACGCAACAGAAAGCTTTTCACTGTACCTCGGTACACGTGACAATAAACTAATCTGAACTGTATAGGGCTGTGTCAGGGCCAGGTACAAATGCTGGCAGTGTCTTTCCTTGTGCCAGTCTGCATCTACAATGACTATCATCCTGAAGCTCTCAGGCAGCCAATGGTCCACATGTCCTTCCACTGTTTCTGGCTGTGCACTGGGTCATCATATGCAATGCCTGGTATTTTTTACGAATCTTTTAGGGCTTCACTCTTTTTAGGGCCATTTGGCATACGACATGTGGGGAACTGATGCCATTGCATTGAGCAGGGCGGAAACATAACTGCTTGCTTTGTTGCCAGATATGATAGTGGCTTTCAGATAGGCACATGGAGTGAGGACAGTATAGGGATATGGAACATGTACAGGTAGATAATATCAGTTTAACGTGACATCACGTTTGGCACAAACATTGTGGGCCGAAGGGCCGTTCCTGTGCTATAATGTTCTATGTTCCATCTACAATTCTCAGAGGTATAAGCAGCACCTGTAAAGATATGCACACAGAATGAAGTACGATAACAGAGCATGACAATAAGGGGCGGCACAGTGGTGCAGCAGTACAGCTGCTGCATTACAGCACCAGAGACCCGGGTTCGATCCTGACTCTGGGTGCTGTCTGTACAGAGTCTGTACGTTCTCCCCGTGACTGCGTAGGTTTATTCTGGGTGCTCCAGTTTCCTCCCACACTCCAAAGACGTACAGTTTTGTAAGTTAATTGGCTTCGGCAAAATAGTAAATTGTCCCTAGTGTGCAGGATAGTGCTAGTGTGGTGGACTCGGTGGGCCGAGGGGGTGTTTCTGTGCTGTATCTCTAAAGTCTAATATCTAAATAATGTAACGTTATAACAACACTCTACCAGGAACTGCCGAGCCCCACAAAGCAGTGGGCGAGGACAACCAATGGATGTTCACCAGATATACGTAGGGCCTGTGCTGAACAGTATCCACAAGCACCAGGAGCTCAGGCAGAGCTCCAGTGTATCACAGCAGGCTATATTCCAAATGTCCTCCCGCACTTCCCAGTGGTGAAAGCCCACCCAGATAGAAAATGCAATGCTACATTCCTCTCCGTGTATCAGGTCTCCACTCGGTGACGATCCAAAAATCCACCACATGCCGCAGATGACATGTGAAGAAACGATGCCACACATGACACATATGACACACGACGAAACAATGCCACATGTTACCATCGAAGAAATGACGCCACGTATAACACAAGAAGTGATGCCACGTATGAGACGTGAAGAAACAATGCAACATATAACGTGAAAATATATTCTGCCAAGTATGACTTGAAGGAAGGATAGATAGCACACATGCCACATATGACCTGAAGAAATTATCCCACATATGACACGTGAAGAAACAATGCCAATTTTTATACAAGATATTATGTCTTGAAATACGCTTACGCGTGTGTACACTAATCACCAGCTGTGATATCCCTTCATTATAATCCACGATTCATCTTGTTCTCAATACAGTAAACCCTGGTTATAACGGACCGGGGGTGGCGTGGTGTCCGTTGTTGATGATTGTCCACTATAACCGAGTAAGGGATCATCATTGCAAGTAGTCGAAACAAATAACTGCAGATGCTGGTTAATACACAAAACGACACAAAGTAATGGAGTCACTCAGAAGGTCAGGCAGCATCTTTGGAGAACATGGATAGGTGATGTTGGAACCCTTCAGATTTATTCAATCTGCTGAGTTACCACAGCACTTTTTGTCGTTTCACCTTAAAACTAGGCATCGATGCTGCTGCTCTGCACCAGAGGGCCCTTCTTCACCGGTTGACGTGGCTGTTGTTGCGGTTCATGTTGTAGCCCCTTGGGACAGCGCTTACCTAGGGCTACCAACAGGAAGCACTCGGTCACCATGGGGCTCCCTCCCCTCTCACCAGCTGCTGCTTCTACCTGTCGACCATTGCCTTTTCCACTCTGCCGCTGCCACCTCCTCCTCCTCACCCACAGTCGCCCACGTCTGCCAAGGTGGAGTATGTCGGTGACCACGGGAGGAGGAGGAGCGGTGCAGCAGGAAGGAGAGGCCGCAAACTGACATCCCTCTCCTTGCCCAACTGCCTTGTGTCCCGGGGGCACATCCCACAGCTAACAGCCTCTTCATATCTGCCCCCCCCCCCCCTCGTTCAGTTTTCAGTTTAGTTTATTGTCACGTGAAAAGTGACAAGCTTTTTGTTGCATGCTAACCAGCAGCAGAAAGACCATACATGATTACGATCAATCCATTTATAGTGTATAGATGTGTAGGAACGAACTGCAGATGCTGGCTTAAACCGAAGGTAGACACAAAAAGCTGGAGTAACTCAGCAGGTCCGGCAGCATCTATGGAGAGAAGGAATGTGACGCTTCAGGTCGAGACCCTTCCTCAGACTTTCGTAAAGTGTTGTTATTGTGAAGATATATTTTCTACACTTGTAACTTGGTCCAAGTCTGAGAAGCTCGGAATGAAAGGCCAAGCACATCCACCTGTTCCCACACTTCTATCAACATTTTTCAAAAGTCATACCCTTAAAATAAATAACGCTGGCTTAGGGCTGCTTTTGCCTTTGGTAATCCCTCCTGCTGTCCGGATGTGCCATTCTAACTGCTGTCTTGGTACAGGGATTCATAGCGATGAACTCGCCTCCGCTCACAGGTGCAGCTATTTCACCGGACTCTGTCGCCACGTCATTCAAACCGAGCTCATTTAAAATATATTCTGGACCTCCGTAACAGATGTTCACACTTGTCCGTTCGTCATGACCTAAGTTGCTTTCCAAGCTGTTTATTGCCCGTTACATGCCTTGACAATGTACTGTAGTGGAAACAGATGGTGACTGGGTACCGACGGACTTTTACAGGTGAGGGAAACAAACAAGTTAAGGGGAAGAGGGAGGGGCAGGGAGGAGTTAGGGGTCAGAGACCCACATCATCCTGGCCATACTCTCGTTTCACTCCTGCCATCAGGAAGAAGGTATAGGAGCCTGAAAACTGTAACGGCCAGGTTCAGGAACAGCTTCTTCCCTCTAAGCATCAGCCTATTAAACACCACAACCTCCAAATAAGCTCCAAACTACAGAGCCTTGGGCACATTGTTTTTGTCTTTGCATTATTTGTTGTTTGTTAGTATATATATATATATTTGCATTATTATTGTTTGATAGTATATATATATATATACACACATATATACATACATACATATATATATAGCAAAAAAGGTAAATACATAGATATATATATGTGTGTATATTATATATATATGTACATATATATATGCATATGTGAGTGTGTAATATATGTATAGGTTATATATATATATATATATATATATTGAATTCTTGCGTGTATATGACACACACACACACACATATATTATATATATATATATATATAATATATATGTGTGTGTGTGTGTGTGTGTGTGTGTGTGTATATGTGTGTTTGTGTGTGTATGAACTGCAAATGCTGGTTTAAACTGAAGATAGACACAAAAAACTGGAGTAACTCAGCAGGAGTTCTCTCCACTGGTTGCATTCTCTTCTTTCGCAAGAGTATCGAGTTCGAGTCCCACTCTGAAGGTACACAAAACAGAAGACGATGCAGTTCTGAGGAAGGGCTGTACTGAAGGAGGACCCTTCAGGCTGATAAGACGTTACACTCTGCTTCTATCTGCCTGCTTGGCTGAAGATGAGCCAGGTAGTTATCTCTTGTGCCCTGGCCAATGTTTACCCCTTCATCAACATAACTCAATCCAATTATCTGGTCATTATCACACAGCTGTTTGGTGAGCTCAATGTGGGCTCATTGGCTGCAAGGTTACAACGCCCTCCACACTTCAAAAACATGTGTCTGGCTGTAAAGCATATGGATTGTCTTGAGCTCATGAGAGGCAATGTATATATGTGCAAAACATGCTTATTCCACCTGTTCCCACTGCAGGCACAGGTGACCCCTTCCCTCCCCTTCTTCCACCTGTGTCCACTTCAGGCACATGTGACCCCTTCCCTCCCCTTCTTCCACCTGTGCCCACTTCAGGCACAGATTACCCCTTCCCTCCCCTTCTTAACGGATAGATCAATTTCTCTCCTCATCAGCAAAAGACACAAAGTTTTGGAGTAACTCCAGCAGGTCAGGCAGGATCCCTGGAGACCGGGGATAGGTGACGTTTCAGGTCGGGACCCTTCAAACTTTCTTCTGAAGAAGGGTCGCGACCCGAATCGTCACTTATCCATGATGTATTCTCACCAATGCCCTGAAGTATAACTTCACTACTTTTGCAATCATTTCTGCTTGGAATATATAATGAATGCAAGCAAAAGAATGTTCACCAAATATCAAATTAGAAGTATAAGAAAATAACTGCAGATGCTGGTACAAATCGATTTATTCACAAAATGCTGGAGTAACTCAGCAGGTCAGGCAGCATCTCGGGAGAGAAGGAATGGGTGACGTTTCGGGTCGAGACCCTTCTTCAGACGTGGCAGTTTCCTGAAAATGAACACTAATGGCTAGAAAATAGGTTTTAATTGTATGATAGCGGGTGGAAATGAATATGGGCAATTATGTGAAAGACAGAATTATTGAATGAATGGTATGAAACGCCATCGTTTCAAATAAATAATTCAAAACTTTTTGACTTTACTAAGAGCCTATTCCACATCATGAATACTTGTGCCCCATCAACCTCAAATTGTAAATGAACCTATTTAAATTGAAATAAGGTTTGGATATTCCTAATAGAACATAAAACAGTGCAGCACAGGAACAAGCCCTTCGGCCCACACAGTTTGTGCTGAACAAGATGCTAAGTTAAACTAATCCCCTCTGCCTGCATGCGATCCACATCCCTCCATTTCCTGCATTTTGTGCCTATCTAAAAGCCCCTTAAGCATCGCGAATGCATTGCTTCCACCAGCCACCCTTGCAATGCATTCCAGGCACCCACCACTTTCTGTGTAAAACATTTGATCTGCACATCTCCTGTAAACTTTCCCTCTCTCACCTTAAAGCTATGCCCTCAAGACTGAAGAAGGGCCCGACCCAAAATGTCACCTATCCATGTTCTTCAGGGATGCTGCCTGACACGCTGAGTTACTCTAGTGCTTTGTGTCTTTTTTCTCCCTCTTGTCTTTGATTGTCCATCCTATCTATGCCTCTCATAATTCAATCCAAATTTGTCCAACCCTCCTTTTAGCTAATGTAGTCTAATCCAGCCAGCATTCTGGGAAACCTCATCTGCACCTTTTCCAAATCCTCCACATCCTTCCTATAACGGGGCAACCTGAACTGCACACAATACTCCACATGCAGCCGATCAAGCTGCAACATGACTTTCTAACTCGTGTACTCAATGTCCCAACCAAAGAAGGCAAGCATACTATATGTGTGTTGCCACTTTCAGGGAGCTATGGACTTGGACCTTAAGATCCCCCTGTACATCAGTGCTGTTCAGGTTTTGCCATTAACAGCAAACGTTCCCCTGATATTCTACCTCCCAAACTGTAACACCTCACCCTTGCTCGGATTAAACTCCATCTGCCATTTCTTCATCATATCTGTAACCGGTGTATCCTTTGACTGCTGCCTGACCCATTGAGTTCCTCTAGCTCGATGTGTTTTTGTTGGTTAACCAGCATCTGCAATTCCTTGTGTCTACATCTGTCAGAGTTTTTTTCCTGCTTGCTGTAATGTTTATCGTCCTTACTGTGGACTGTTCATGACCGAAAATACCTACCTTTTCCAGTCCTTCCTCACAATTCAGATGTTCCTATATCGTCTTCAGTGCTTGGAAATCTCCTTCAGATACTGGGGATCAGCTCTGGATTGAGCATTCAGAAGTACAGTTAGCGGAGCACTAAATATTGCTGACAGGTTATACAATTCAGCAATGCTTCAATTGAGTCTGGGATTGGTCCGATACTTTGTGGGGGCACACCACAGAATCTTTCTAAAACATCAAATTAGCATGACTTCCCTGAAGGAGACAACCTTTGTCTTTATCTTTAGTTGAGTTGAATTGAGTTGAGTTGAGTTGAGTTGAGGGGTCTCGACCCGAAACGTCACCCATTCCTTCTCTCTAGAGATGCTGCCTGTCCCGCTGAGTTACTCCAGCATTTTATGTTTATCTTTGAGTTGAGTTGAGTTTAGTTTAGATCAGTTTAGTTTGGTTCAGTTCGGTTTATTATTGCCATGTGTACCGAGATACACTAAAAACCTTTTGTTTGCAAGTTATCAGTCAAAAAAAAGACTGTACATGAATACATTCAAGCCGTCCACAGTGCACAAATAAAGGATAATGGGTACAACTTTTAACGTAATTGGATTACATCTAGACTAGACATCTCCTTTAAATGGAGGACAGAAGTTTTATTTTGACATTTTTTTCCAAGAAAATCAATTTCTTGATTTGTATTCATTTTACTTGATTTGCCTTTATTTGTAGTCATCTTTAATTTCTTAGACTGCATCTGTCTGGGCATGCACAGGCTGTAACTTTAAATAAATACTTGTCAGCACATAAATAAAATAATGTTGTGATGAGATGCAGTGACTTTACAATCATATGAGAAATATCTGAATTGCTGCTTTGGGAATGAATTTGGTTCAGATTAATATGATGAAGTCAGACTTCTTTAAAACTGACCCCCCCCTCCCATAATCAGTGCAACAGTAATAATGACCACATGTCAGAAATTGACTCTGCTGTTCGATACGATACGATAGAACTTTATTTATCCCAGGAGGGAAATTGATCTGCCAACAGTCATAAAAACACAAAATACATGAAACATGAAATTAAAGTGACGAGTGGAAAGGATTGGGGATGTGCAAAGATTGGGGGCGGGAAGAGAGTCAGTCTCAGTCTACCCCACGACAGAAGGGGGAGGGAGGTCCCCGTGTGTCTCACCATGTGTGTCTACTCTCTACATGTCAATGATGCCCAGGCAACGTTGACATCCCAATAACGTGTGGGTTTGTAGGTTAACTGGCCTCTGTAAATTGTAGAATTGTCCATAGTGTGCTTGGAGTAGATGAGAAAAAGGGTAAACATAGAACTAATGTGAACAGGTGATCGATGGTCAGCATGGACTCGGTGGGCCGAAGGGCCTGTTTCCATGCTGTTTCTCTAAACTTAAAGGTGGCACAGCGGCACAGTGGTAGGGTTGTTGCCTTACAGCGCCAGAGACCCAGATTTGATCCTGACTACGGGTGCTGTCTGTACGGAGTTTGCACGTTCTCCCTGTGACCGCGTGGGTTTTCACCGGGAGCTCTGGTTTCCTCCCACACTCCAAAGACGTATGGGTTTGCAGGTTAAATGGCTTAGCTAAAAATTGTAAATTGTCCCTAGTGTGTAGGATAGTGCTCGTGTATGAGGATCAATGGTCGCCGTGGGCGCGGGTGGGATGAAGGGCCTGTTTCCGCGCTGTATCTCAAACCAAACTAAACATAAACAACAGGTTGTGTTACAAGGTTTTCTGTTATGACCTCCTACATTGATTTTGAACAGGTCTGCCAGCGATAGATGGCATTGTTAGAAGGATTGTTATAATAAATTGTGTAGAAGAATGTTTTACTACACATGGTGCTGTCCAGACCAAATTGAATCCTATTCCTTTCTCTTAGCTGGTGGCTCTAAGAGAAATGCATCTACTGTAGGCTGGCTATGTGTCAAAGGGCAATGTACTGCACTGGATGTGAATGTCTCAATAAATAATCAGCCATGTTTTGAAGGCAGAGTACTGGGGAACTCTCCGCCTCGTCTTGTGGAGATGAGGAAGGAATCAATGTCAGAAGGAATAGGTTTTGTATCGTCCCTTCAAACCAACACCACATCTCCACGCCTAAACAATCACCGTCGTACTCACACAGATGTCCTATCACTGTCTACTTTCCCATCGATCGACATTTGTCCGCCAGATCTAGCGAATGGCCAGATCTAACAAATATGTTGCGTTACCAGAGGTCCTGCCTGAGCAATCATATCTTCCTGCCCCACGCTTGCAGGCACGTGAGCTTTGCAATTACTGCAGGCACGTGAGCTTTGCAATTACTGCAGGCACGTGAGCTTTGCAATTACTGCAGGCACCAAAATAAAGTTCCTTTGCAATCAGTGTGATACAATGGTGAAATAAGTGGCTGTTTCCATTTCAATGCAAGGTCATATCTTAACATGTCAAAGGAAGCTTTGAAGGCAATTGGTAATCAGATCTATCAGTCTAACATCTGCTCTCATCAATCTGCTGCATCTAAAGAGATCCAGGTACTTGCTTCCCAGCCTTGCGTACACCATCAAATAATATAGACAGAATCCAAACCAAGCAAAGGGGTTTCAAGGCAGCATATCCTGTCAGTGGCAGTGGCAGTGGCAGTCTCAATGGGTCCAAATTTTACTGTCAAAATAACAGCATGTAATGGCATTCGTTGTTTATTAATGCACAATTAATGTGAAATGAATGAGCTCAATGTTGTTGGATCTCTCCCCGCTCCTCCCAGCAGGCTCCAACTTACTCCCCATCCTGTGATCATTACGCGCGCAATATCCCATGATAATCTCCCTAAACTTCCTGACTTCCTTCCCATGACCCCTCCTCAAGCATTCTTACCCATCTCCCATTCCCTGGTCCAAACTCACTTCCTGCACCCCCATCTTCTCCCCATCTCATTTCAATCTCTCCGTATCCCATTCTGATCTGCTTTCAGCCCTTCCTGCATCTTCACCAACCAACTCTCGCTGTGGTCTTCTCCCCACCTCTGCTCCCCCGGCCCTCTAATATTTTGTTCCCCTCTTTCTAATTTTGTCTCCGGCCTCCTCTGATCTTGGTCCCCAGTTGACTTTAGAAGAAGAACGCCAAGGATCTGCAACCGATGGCCAGTGAAGAGAGTCAAACAGTGGGCGTACACATTTCTCAAGATCTGTCTTCGGCCCAGCACATAATAGTGTAATAGTGCTTTTTATTATCACATATGTTAATTGTTAACATAGTAAAATTAATTTCCTTACAAACAGTCCAGTAGAGCATCACCACATTGAAACAAACATAAAAAAGCCCATCAGTGCCTCTACTTCCTTGAAGTATCAAGCAAATTTGTTATGTCAAACGAATACTCTATTAAACTTTGACAAAAGTATGGTAAGGAACACAATGACAGGTTGCATTGTGGCCTGGTTCAGCAACTCAAATGCCCAGGAACAAAGGAGGATGCAATGGTTGGTAAACACTAGCTGGCCCATCATAGATACTGACCTCCCTCAATCGAAGGGAATACGAACAGTGAAAGGGATATATCCTGCTAGTTTCACGGTTCGTGTCCCATCGTTATCACCTCTTCCACAGCCAACAATGGACCATTGTGGGCTCCACCGGTGCTGGCTCTTATTTATTCTGTACCTTTACATACCTCTAGTTTTCTCTCCCTTTACTCTCAGTCTGAAGAAGGGTCTCGACCCGAAACATCACCTATTCCTTTTCTCCAGAGATACTGCCTGACCTGCTGAGTTACTCCAGTATTTTGTGTCTATCTTAAGTTTAACAATAGGGACCCACAGGGTTCTGGATGTGTGGTGTGATTTTTGACCCTGTTCCTATGCGTGATTTTTCCCAGTCTTTCAGTGGGTGGACTAAGAAGCAGTTTAGTGAGGTAGAAATGAATATACATCATTAAGCTGCCTCATGTTGTCAATAGCAAGTGAATACAAATAGCATCAGTCAAAACAAATTCTATTTTCATCATTCAGTATTTCTTCTTGGCAAATGTGATAGGGAAGCGAACAACCTGATTATTTTTCTGTAATTACTCTACCTTTTTCAACAGCTTTTATCTGCGAGCTCTGATATCATTCTTACATCTCGCTGCCTCCTGTTTATAATCGAACCCATCATCCCTGGGCTTCTGCTGGCCTTTTCTCTCTGAACATTTACAGGAGGTGTCTGTCAGGTAAGGGAACCATCTCAGTGAGTTCTGCTGGTGCAACAGAAATATCTTCACCTTCCAATACGTCCGAATGCCTGACCGACTTATAATTGCACAAAGCTATCTGCTTCTAATGCTTTGTGTGAGTGTTAATCTATCTAATGCACCTCTGTTGTCTTTTGAATGTAACCTTGAATGTCCAAAAGACACTGGATTTGTTTCAACAATGTGATTCTATTGTTGTCCCCCTCCCCCCACCCATTTTAATCTTAGTCTTGGATAGCCAATTCCACAGTGGCACGTTGGCATAGCGGTAGAGCTACTGCCTTACAGCACCAGAGACCCGGGTTTGATCCTGACCACGGGTGATGTCTGTATGGAGATTGTATATTCTCCCTGTGACCGTGTGGAGTTTCTCCAGATGATTCCGGCTTGTACTCGCTGGAATTTAGAAGTAGGCTTGTACTCGCTGGAATTTAGAAGACTGAGGGGGGATCTTATAGAAACATATAAAATTCTTAAGGGGTTGGAGAGGCTAGATGCGGGAAGATTGTTCCCGATGTTGGGGAAGTCCAGAACCAGGGGTCACAGCTTAAGGATAAGGGGGAAGTCTTTTAGGACCGAGATGAGAAAACATTTCTTCACACAGAGAGTGGTGAGTCTGTGGAATTTTCTGCCACAGAAGGTAGTTGAGGCCAGTTCATTGGCTATATTTAAGAGGGAGTTAGATGTGGCCCTTGTGGCTAAATGGATCAGGGGGTATGGAGAGAAGGCAGGTACAGGTTACTGAGCTGGATGATCAGCCATGATCATATTGAATGGCGGTGCAGGCTCGAAGGGCCGAATGGCCTACTCCTGCACCTATTTTCTATGTTTCTATGTTTCTATGTTTCCTCCCACACTCCAAAGACGTACAAGTCTGTAAGTTAATTGGCTTTGGTAAAATTGTAAATAGTCCCTAGTGTGTAGGACAGTGTTAGTGTACAGGGTGATTGCTGGTCGGCATGGACTCGGTGGCCTAAGGCCTGTTTCCGGTAGTTTGATGGAATGAGTCATGGGAATGGGGAGGAATCTCTCTACTTTACCTGTATCTCTGTGATTTTCCCTGTGCTTATCATCATTTCGACACTTTCTATGTTTTATCCATTTAAGGGTGAAAGTAGATGGACTGACAATTGCCTCTGTTGAAATCCGTGTAAGGTACTGTATAAGAAGCCGGAGTTAACCTTGTGTCAAACCATTCAATAATATAATGGGTGATCCTGCAGTTCAAGGGTACCTACCCAACAGATCTCGATATTCCTTTATTTAATTGATGTCCAAAACTCTACTCTTGAATTATTTTTCTTAAGTTCTCCATGATCGATGCCAACTTACTTCCACTCCAGTTTTGTGAGCTCTGGTCTGGCTAATGAGGCCAATGTAGAAATCCCACAGTTGGGGCAAGAAGTGGGTGACAGGGCTGGTGGGCAAGTAGATGTTGGTTACTTGGGTCATTGTGCTCCCAGTGCAAGACCTGGAGGAGCTCAATCCCATCTCATGTGCTCCTTCTCTGCTTTGAGAGGTCAGAGAACAGAGATTCCTTGTGGAAACTTTAAGGACATCCTTGAATCCTCTTACACTAAACATACAAGACAGCTGACCATCAATGGCCTTCTGAGGCAGGAATTCCAAAAAATAACAATGAGAGGTTGAGTTGTGTCCTCTGTGGTATCTCATTAGTGATCATCTAGTTTAGTTTATTTAGTTTGTGGCGGCTTTGTGCCTCCGGTTCTGGGGGGGGGGGGGTCCTGTGGCGGCTCCCAAGGGTCGGGCCATACCACTACCGACCCCTCGGCACGGGAATGGATCAGTCCAGGGGGGCGGTCCGGTACTACAGATATAAGGACAAGGTTTTGGGCGCGAAGCCATTCCGGCAGACTCGACCCGTCTGATAACCGAGTATTAAACCAAAACGCCCCCAAAATACCTGGCTCCTTGCCTTTATTTCGGGCCTCTACCGACGCGCCACAAGTTTAGTATTGTCACATGTACCGAGGCGAAAAGCTTTTCTTTGCACGTTCTCCAGTCCAAGAAGGTTATACATGATTATAATCAAGTCGTCAATTCATCTATCAACGTGAAAAGGAAAACATTCATCAAACTCTCTGACACATACATAACCAATCCTCTATCCATGCTAATGTATTAACCACATTTTCTAAGTGTACCCATAAATGCTTCCACAGTGTGATATTATTAATATCATTTTTTTTCTCATTGCAAACCAAAGAAACTATTCCTTTTTGGATCCAGTCCACCTCTGATTGTCCATCCTGCTTTTCTAAAGCAGGAATTAAGGAGCACTAATGGGGTGGAACAGAAAGACTTTTACAACACATTCATTCTGTATTTATAGAAACTAAGAACTGCAGATGCTTGTTTACAAAAATAAAGAAATAAAGTGCTGGAGTAACTCAATGGGTCAGGCAGTATTCCTGGAGAATATGGATAGGTGATGTTTCAGGTCAGGACATGACCCGAAATGTCACCAATCCATGTTCTCCAGGGATGCTGCCTGACCTGCTGAGTTACTCCAGCACTTTGTGTCTCATTCTGTTGGGATGGGATCATATTTGAAAATGGCACATTGTTCTTTTGCACATCATTCAGACCGAGCACAAGAAGAACATCTATTTTTTTTCCAGACTTTCAGTCTTAAGAAGGTTCCTGGACCAAAACACCACCCACCCTTTTTCTCCAGAGATGCTGCCTGACCCACTGAGTTACTCCAGCACTTTGTGCCTATTTTTTTTTTGTGGCTTATTTAACAGCAAGTAGCAATACCTGATTTTTCTCCCTTTAATTAATTTATTAGAATCAATTCTATTAATTTAATAGAAAATAAAACAACACATTTCGGTGCTTGACTGGCCACTAACTTGAGCAAAACAATTGAGACAGCTTGCATTCAGGACAATTGATGTTTATAATGTTTCAGAAACACCAGCAACTGCTGGTAGAGGGAGTACCAGAGCTGCAAGAAGCATGTATAGTAATCAGAGGATCTCACACCTCCTTTTAATTAAACATAATTGCACAGGAATGATACATTAACAGAAAATGCCCATTAAATGCCCCCGCACACACCCAGAGTTTTATGACATTCTTATCAGAGTTATCAAAATGTTTATGTATTTTAATACAGCACAGATGAAATTGAGAGGCAGCCTTCCCTTTAGAATAACATTTAAGTAATAATATGGCAATCATTTGCTCCTAGCGTGCAGTGTACCATGCTCTAGGCGTTCCTTCGAAGGGACCGCACTGCTCTGGAGACGTGGCCTGCTACATCATCAGCTTCTAGATTCGAAACCATGATTCGACCCTGTATCCACGGCAACCATCTTTGCACACACATTCATTTAACCAACACAATCTCCATATTTTTTTAATAAATATACCCGTTAAAAAAAACCAAGCGACAATACATATTGTGTGTAATTTAATGCTCCCTGACATTGAGATTCAAACCACACAATACTCAAGGGAAATCTCGCACCAGTTTATTTGAAACCTTTTTTTTAAACACTGACTAATATCATCAAGCTCCAGAAAACTATAACTCACTCCACTAAACCCTGCACTCACACACTATGCATCAGATATTGCCATAATGCTAACCTTCCGCACAGGGTTTACAAAGCGATGGACTTATTTTAAAAATAAGACGTCACCTAAAGGCCAGTGAGAGCAATCATATAGGATTTTAACCTGCAACTGGAAGCCAATTCACATAGGCTGCTGGAATTTGCTTATTGAATGGTTTATTTCCTGCACATTTCCTTTTCAAGTCCCGATAATTATTATACCAGGCTGTTTCTAACCCATTTATGCCTTTCAATTGCTTTGGGGTTTTTGTAGCTATTCATACATGGAATGTGGATGTCGCTTGCATTGCAAGCATTGATTGTTCATCCATAATGGGCCGTGGTGTGGAAGTTGTTCAGAGTCACCCACATAAAGGCTAAACAAGGTAAGGGTGGCAGATCACATATCCCGAAGAGGATTGGTGAACCAGGAGGGGTTTTAGAAAAGCCTGCCTGCTTTATGGTTATCTGAGACTAGTTTTAATCTTTATTAATTCAGTGACTTGAAGTTAGATTCAGGATGGCACAGTGGAACAGCCAGTGAAGCTGCTGCCTACGAATTCCAAAGGGAGCTCAATCCTGAACTCGGGTGCTGTCTTTGTGGAGTTTGCACATTCGTCCTCTGACTACTTGTGTTTTGTCGGGGTACCCTGGTTTCCTCCCAAGTCACAAAGAAGTGTTGGTTCAGAGATTAATTGGACGCGGCAACAGCCTCTGGTGTGGAGGAGATTGGGTGAGTGGTAGCATTTGTGAGGAGTGGATGAGAACATGTGGAGAATAAAAAAATGAGATTAATGTAGGATTAGTGTAAATGTGTGGTTGTTGGGTAGTGTGGACTTGGTGGACAGAATAGGTGAAATGGCCTATGGAAATTACCACTGGTATGCAGGTAAATGGCATAAATAAAATCCTCTCTCATTTTTCTATGCCCCATTCTACTCAATCTCTCCTCACACACAAATCTGCCCATCCCTGGAACTCGTCTGGTGAACTTCTATGATAAGCATATTCTTACTTGTGTAAGGAGAACAAACCTATACTCAACACCCCAAGATCAGTTTCACCATGGACAGATACAATTGAAATGAAAGGGATTCAATCTAATCAGGAGTTTGACAGATGGTTACATCCCTGAAGTAAGGACTTAAGACAGCCCTTCTCGAGTGTCAAGAATAAGGATCAAATTGTCTGACCACACCTTGAAGAGTGCATCCAGTTCTGACTGCTGAGAAGCAGAAGCACTATAGAGCAGTGCAAAGGGCAGCCACAAGCCAATAACCAGTGCCAGGGCCTGAGTTAAGGGCGAAGGCCGAAGGCATTGGGCTTTTCGACTTGGAGAACTTGTCTCAAGTGTGTTTTACGTGTCCCTACATGCAGACATAGTCAGGAATAGTTTTTAACAGGAAGGATGTGGAGGCTTTGGAGAGGATGCAGAAGAGGTTTACAGGAATGCAAAAAAAAGACCCAAAGTGCTGGAGTAGCTCAGCGGGTCAGGCAGCATCTCTGGAGTTCATGGATAGGCGATGTTTTGGATCGGGAGTCTTCAGATATGCTGCCTGACCCGCAGAGTTACTGCAGCACGTTGTGTCTTTTTTGGTAAGCCAGCATCTGCAGTTCCTTGTGTTGACATTTTAGCAGAATGCTGTCAGGATTAGGTGATATTAGTTACAAAGAGAGAGGTTGGACAATCTTGGATTGTCTTTCCTGGGTCGTCAGAGGTTAAGGTGAAGGCTGATTGAGGTGTATAAAATTATGGAGAGGCACTGGTAGACAGTCATGATCTTTTTTTCCAGGGTGGAAATGCCAAAGACTAGATGGCACAACTTTAAGAACAAAGGGGCAAAGTTTAAAGGCCAAGTTTTTTATACACAGAAGGTGGTGGGTACCTGGAATGTGCTTCCAGGAGAGGCAGTGGAGGCAGATATGGAGGTGGTGTTTAAGAACCTTTTACATAGGCATATGGACATGCAGATAATGGAGGGATATGGATTATGTGCAGGCACAGGAGATTAGTTTAACTTGGCATCCATGTTCAGCACAGACATTGTGGGCCGAAGGGCCTGCTCCTGTGCTGTACTGTTCTATGTTCCATGTTGTAACATTCAAGTTGGGAAGTTCAAAGAGAGGCAAACATATATTTACAAAACGAACGGAAACTTTAAAACTGGCAACAGGAAATCCTCCTGGACAAAGAATGATCAATGTATGGAATAAGCTTTGAAAGCATTGAGACAAAAATCTTGGAGACAGATGGATTGATCTTAGCATCTCCTTGGATGGATAAATGAAGAAGTGAAAGATTTTCCTCATTCTGAACTATCCTGTGAGTAGGTTTGTTAATTTGCTCCCACCAAAGTTTAGATGCATGGGCAATCCCGATCAGGTACTATATATCACTCTTTAAAAGTCACAGCACAGCAAGAACTCGTGCCAATAACTCACCTCACCATTCATGCATGACAACAGATTTTGAAATATGCTCCATAACTTTCCAAAGAATGTGACGCGTGATGTTAAGAGTTTGAAATACAAGCAAAATGCTTAAATATTAATGGGAATGTGGAGATTGTAGGCAAATATCATTGATCACAGACATTCACACTGGGTCTGTTGAAAGAGAACCGAATTATAATTCCAGAACTGACTTAGGTTTGCAGGGATATGGGACAGGAGTGCAATTACACAATACACAGCATGGGAACGCAAAAATCTGATTATTAGCTAACACAGACAGAATATAATTGGCATTTGTCATTGACCAACCTTAAGGGTTTTCCTCTCTATTAATTTTGGATCAGTAGAATTGTCAGGTATTCAAAGATCATTTGCAAAGCATTCAGCACTCCAATGGCTGTGCCAGAACAAGCACAAAGTGCTCCCCAACCAAACGTATTTCCCCAATCAAAAGATTTTCCCCAGCCTCGCACGGCCCGATTTTATCTTCTCCCCAAAATCCACAAACAGAACTGTCCTGGCAGACCCATTGTTTCTGCTTGTTCATGTCCCACTGAATTAATTTCAACATACCTCAACTCCATCCTATTCCCCCTGGTCCAATCCCTCCCTACCTACGTCCAGGAGACCTCACATGCTCTTCGTCTCTTCAACGACTTCCGTTTTCTAGGCCCCCACTCCCTCATCTTTACCATGTTTACACGTTTTTACACTGGCCTTACAGCAACTCCTAATTATTATGGAAAAATATTGCTGTGAACACAATAAAGTTTCTCATTACACCGGCAAAGAAGCATAATCTGCTGGTAACGGCCTCCATTAATCCATTTGGACTCGTCTTACCAGAGATGCTCTATGTGTTCAGATTAGTTTAGAGATAAAGCGCAGAAATAGACGCTTTAGCCCACCATTCAGGCCGACCAGTGGTCCCCGTACACGAGTACTATCTGGACTGATGAAGGGCAAAACACCAAAAGCCTTCTTTACCACCCTATTTACCTGTGATGTCACTTTCAAGGAACAATGTACCTGCACTCTTAGATACCTCTGCTCTACAACACATCCCAGAGCCCTACAATTCACTGTGAAGTTCCTGCATTGGTTTGACTTCCCCTTTTTATTATCTTTCTCATTTTATTTCTCAGTTCTGACGGAGTCCCAGACTGCTTCTCCAGCACCCAGTAGCTCTGATATCAACTGTAATGTCTGCCTCCCTGGACATTTCCATTTTTACTCTTCCATCCCCAGGGGAAGATACAGTGACTGAAGGCCTGGATGTCCAGATTTAACAACAACTTCTTCCCCGTTGTTTTCAAACTCCTGAATCAATCACCTCTGCAATACCCCCTTCTCAGAAGTACCGCCATGTACACTTACTCTGACCTCAATCTCATTTGGTTATTCCAGTTTGAGTGCATTGTGACGTGTACCGAGGTACAGTGATAAGCTTGTGTTGCATGCCATCCAGTCAGCAGAAAGACAATACATGATTACTATCGAGCCATTTACAGTTTACAGATACATGATAAGGGAATAACGTTTTGTGCAAGGTAAAGCCAGTGAAGTCTGATCAAGAATAGTCCAAGGGTCACCAATGAGGTAGATAGTAGTTGAGGACTGCTTTATTGTACTTGAATATTTTTTTTGTTTGCGATACATCAGATTGCACTACAATCTTCATATCATATCATATATATACAGCCGGAAACAGGCCTTTTCGGCCCTCCAAGTCCGTGCCGCCCAGTGATCCCCGTACATTAACACTATCCTACACACACTAGGGACAATTTTTACATTTACCCAGCCAATTAACCTACATACCTGCACGTCTTTGGAGTGTGGGAGGAAACCGAAGATCTCGGAGAAAACCCACGCAGGTCACGGGGAGAACGTACAAACTCCTTACAGTGCAGCACCCGTAGTCAGGATCGAACCTGAGTCTCCGGCGCTGCATTCGCTGTAAAGCAGCAACTCTACCGCTGCGCTACCGTGCCGCCCAATCTTGTACCATTCTGCTCTTTTACATTCTTGTGTGTGCTGTTTACTCTGTCAACTTCATGTGAACAAGGAATTTCATTGCATCCTGGTGTATATGACGACAACTAATCTGAATCTGAATCTAACATTACCCATGTTGGGATAAGAATTCTAAAGCTGCCTAACGGGGCAGCACGGTGGCGCAACGGTAGAGTTGCTGCCTTACAGCGAATGCAGCGCCGGAGACTCAGGTTCGATCCTGACTACGGGCGCTGTACTGTAAGGAGTTTGTACGTTCTCCCCAAGACCTGCGTGGGTTTTCTCTGAGATCTTCGGTTTCCTCCCACACTCCAAAGACGTACAGGTTTGTAGGTTAATTGGCTGGGCAAATGTAAAAATTGTCCCTAGTGGGTGTAGGATAGTGTTGATGTGCGGGGATCGCTGGGCGGCGCGGACCCGGTGGGCCGAAGGGCCTGTTTCTGCGCTGTATCTCTAAATCTAAAAAAATCTAAACAACAGCAGGTGTGGATGCTTGTAAGAGCAATGAAAAAGAGGAGGAAGTCAATAACTTTAGGTTATTATGAAAAACATCTTCTCCAGCACTTCCATTAATTTGTAATTGCCTTTTTGTTTCAGTGGTTGCAATAAATGGTTATGTGGAATCTACTCCAGTTAAATTGCATGTCAAGTCTTGAAAATGACACCAAGCTATCATGATGACTGCCCCCTCACTACTCTTCTACACTGAGTTAACGTATCTTAATCAAAGGCATCGCTGTGGCCATAAGTGGGCAGCACAGTGGCGCAGCGATAAAGTTGCTGCCTTACAGAGACCGGGGTTCGATCCTGACTACTGGTGCTGTCTGTATGGAATTTGTAGGTTCTCCCTGTGACCTCGTGGGTTTTCCACGGGTGCTCCGGTTTCCTCTCACACTACAATGACGTGCATGTTTGTAGGCTTTGGTAAAAATAACAAATTGTCCCCAGTGCGTAGGATGGTGCTAGTGTACAGGGATCACTGTTGGCACAGACTTGGTGGGCCGAAAGGCCTGTTTCAGCGCTGTATCTCTAAATTGAACTAAATAAGACCCTGAGGCTTGTGAGGAGAACATTTCAGCCAGAGTTCTGATTTCCTGATAGCTGCCCACCAAGGTTTCTGGAGGTGTAAACGTTGAATTCACCTATTTAGACAACCACAAAACCGTTTCTCACCCCCACCGCTTTCATCCCCCATCCCGCTCCTCACCGCCCAACATAGGAGTTGTACCCACTGCAAGGTTAACAAAGATTCTGGCGTACCTATCCTACTCGTATCAAAACCTCACACTTCTCGCAACCATTGGGCCCATCAGGTCCATTCTGGCTCTCAGAACAATCCCACTAGTCCCATTCCCTCATTTATTACCCTGTACTTTGAGTATATGAAAAGCGCTATATAAATGTAATATTATTATTATTAAACTATTTTCTCTTGTATAACTTCCCACCCCCTGGCTCCCCTGATACTCTTGTAGAACACAGATTGGTACAGCACGTACAAGCCCTTCACCCCACAATGCCTGTGCCGAACATGATGCCAAGATCATCACGTATCTGCCTGCACATAACCCATATCACTCCATTCCCTGCATATCCAAAAGTCTTTTAAATGCCACTAATGTATCTGCATCAACTACTACTCCTGGCGGTAGCTATTGAGACAGTTCACTTTATTTTTCCTGGGAAGTGGATGATAGAGATTTCCTTGAAGTTTATTGCACAGTAGAGTGTTGAAGTGTGCGGTTTAAGATGTTGTTGAGGACTATGGCCAACTGATAGGCACACAATTTCAGATCCCATCTGGGAACACCGAAGATCGACACAAAATGCTGGAGTAACTCAGCAGGACAGGCAGCACCTCTGGAGATATGGAATGGGTGACGTATCAGATCGAGACCCTTCTTCTGGACCTAAAACGTCACCCATTCCATCTCTCCAGAGATGCTGCCTGTCCCGCTGAGTTACTCCAGCATTTTGTGTCTATCTTCGGTGTAAACCAGCATCTGCAGTTCCTTCCTACACCATCTGCGGACACCATCCGAGCTGGCCAATGTCCGAAAATTACTATGAGGAAGCAGAACTAACCTTCAACCAGAAAGTATGGGGTCATCCACCCATTTTTTACAATTTACAATTGTACCAAAGCCAATTAACTTGCAAACCTGTACGTCTTTGGAGTGTGGGAGTAAAAGGTTGCACCCAGAGAAAACCCACATGGTCACAGGGAGAAGATACAAGCTCCATATAGACAGCACCCATAATCAGGATCAAACCCTTGTCTCTGGCACCGTAAGGCAGCAGCTCTACCGCTGCCCCACTATGCTGCTCATTCAGGCTGGATGAAGAACATGTTCCAGCCCAGCGGCTCAAAGTATTCCCGAAGCACACCCTCAGCCTCCTCAGAGCTCTGTTGTATTACTTTTTTTGTTGGGGCCCTCTGCTTCAATCTGTGCTGCAAAGCCTGCACGGACAGCACTGATAATCAGACTGGCCAAAATGAGGGCGAGGGAGGGAACGCTAGGCTTACTTGATCATGGTGTAGCAGTGGGGAAGAATGTCAGCACCTTGCATGGGGCAGGAGATACGCTTGGCTTGCAGGCATCTACTGCCACGTGAGAACTCAGTTCGTGCCGCATTTCTGACTTGTCCACTGTTTGGGTTACGAACAGTTCTGAGGAATGGAACCCTGCTGTAACCAATGAGGACCTGTAAGAAAAGCACATGGGCGGCAGTGTGGCACAGCGGTGGAGTTGCTGCCTCGCAGTGCCAGAAACCCAGGTTCCATACTGACTGCAGTTGTTGGCTGTACAAAGTGTGCATGCTCTCCCTGTGACCACGTGGGTTTTTCATCGGGTGCTCCCACTAAGAGGGTGTAGGATTGAACTAGTGTACGGTGATCGCTGGGCTGCGCGGACTCAGTGGGCCGAAGGGCCTGCTTCCACGCTCTATCTCTAAACTAAACTAAACTAAACTAAAAGCCAACGGAACCTGGAAAGAAAAGCTACTGGGAACATCAGTGTGCAACATGGTGTCAGAAGATGAATTGAACATGTTAAATCAATTTTGCTTGGCTGTGCTTGGTTTACAGCAATGTGCTTTTGAAATGCACTATGTGAAAAAAAAAGTTCCAAGGTGAGCCCTGATGGATAGATGTTTAGAAATGTACTGTAGATGCTGGTATATACTGAATATTGACACAAACTGTTGGAGCAACTCAGTGGGTCAGGCAGCATCTCTGGAGTTAAGGATGGGTGACGTTTCAGAGTCTGAGGAGGGGTCCCGACCCAAAATGTCATCCATCCTTTTTCTCCAGAGATGCTGCCAGTCCTGACAGACAGATTTTGGATGATGGACATGTAACAGGATCCCTCACAGATAGAACCCCACTGGTATAGGACACAGTAGATGCCACATGACTCATCAAATGACAAGGAGTCATTTCCAGAGTTGCTTTTCTTCCATTGTCCAGCACAACGTTGACCTGAGTGCTGGAAGATGGAGCAGTTTTAGCCACCCCAGCAACTGAAAAGGGGTGCAGAGAAGATGTTGCCAGGACTCGATGGCCTGAGCTGTAGGGGTGGTTGAGCAGGCTAGGACTCTATTCCTTGGTTATGCAGGAGAATGAGGTGTGATCTTATGGAGGCGTACAAAATCACGAGAGCAATAGATTGGGTAGATGCACAGAGTCTCTTGCCCAGAGTAGGGGAATCAAGAACCAGGGGATGTAAGTTTAAGGTGAACCTGAGGGGTAACTTTTTCACACAAAGGGTGGTGGGTGTAGGGAACGAGCTGCCGGAAGTGGTAGTTAAGGCAGGTACTATCGCAACGTTTAAGAAACATTTTGACTGGTAAATGGATGGGACAGGTTTAGAGAGATATGGGTACAAACGCAGGCAGGTGGGACTAGCGTAGATGGAACATGTTGGTCAGTGTGGGAAAGTTGGGCCGAAGGGAATGCTTTCACACTGTATGGCTCTATGACTCGATGACCTTCAAGCAAATACCTTGCCAAATGAATGTAAGAAATGGAACTTTCTTCCCGTATCGGGTTGGTGATGGTTGATAAAGAGCAAGAACGTGCCATTGGACCTCATTGGTCACTTTGGCAGAGAGCTCCAGCAAACCACAGGGCTCAGTAAAGAGGAAGAGATGCTGGAAGAGACTCTCAAAGCCTTTTTTTAAATTACCACACCTTGCATTCAATGGCAAGGACGGAAAGTTTCAAGATTTTCATTAAATGTCCGGTGAATGAGGAGATGTGTGACACACACTTGACTGAACAGCAATTGCTAGCTGGAAATTGTAACTGCAGAGAACTGAGCTGATTCATTGATCCATAACAGGAGTTTGAGATACAGGATTGAAGGAGCATCCATTGAGCATCCAAATTCCGTCTTGAAAAAACGTGTCAAATCCCGCAGGGCTTCAGAGCTGTTCAAAACCAGAGATAATGAAGTGGATAGTGGACCGTGCATTCTGATAAGACAGTCAAATCAAAGCAAAGAACAGCAACAACTTAATGAACATAAATATTGTGGCAAACACCATGAATGGTCGAAGGAGATAGGTCAAGCTTGTGGGAAGAGATGCAACAGATGCACGAGGATGGTTCACTTTTCATCTGGGTACACAGGGATGAAGGCTAGAAGCATACCTGCAAAGAAATAAGATCCGTACAGCCATCGTGCTATTCGTACAGCCATCGCAGCTGTGGGTTCAGTATTGATGTGGATAGAGAACTGGCTGGCAGACAGGAAGCAAAGAGTAGGAATAAACGGGTCCTTTTCAGAATGGCAGGCAGTGACTAGTGGGGTACCGCAAGGCTCAGTGCTGGGACCCCAGCTATTTACAATATATATTAATGATTTGGACGAGGGAATTGAATGCAACATCTCCAAGTTTGCGGATGACACGAAGCTGGGGGGCAGTATTAGCTGTGAGGAGGTTGCTAGGAGGCTGCAACGTGACTTGGATAGGTTAGGTGAGTGGGCAAATGCATGGCAGATGCAGTATAATGTGGATAAATGTGAGGTTATCCACTTTGGTGGCAAGAACAGGAAAGCAGACTATTATCTGAATGGTGGCCGATTAGGAGAAGGGGAAATGCAACGAGACCTGGGTGTCGTGGTACACCAGTCATTGAAAGTAGGCATGTAGGTGCAGCAGGCAGTGAAGAAAGCGAATGGTATGTTGGCATTCATAGCGAGGGTATTTGAGTATAGGAGCAGGGAGGTTCTGCTGCAGTTGTACAGGGCATTGGTGAGACCACACCTGGAGTATTGCGTACAGTTTTGGTCTGAGGAAAGACATTCTTGCCATAGAGGGAGTACAGAGAAGGTTCACCAGATTGATTCCTGGGATGGCAGGACTTTCATATGAAGAAAGACTGGATAGACTGGATAGACTCGGCTTGTACTCGCTGGAATTTAGAAGATTGAGGGGGGATCTTATAGAAACTTACAAAATTCTTAAGGGGTTGGACAGGCTAGATGCAGGAAGATTGTTCCCGATGTTGGGGAAGTCCAGAACAAGGGGTCACAGTTTAAGGATAAGGGGGAAGTCTTTTAGGACCGAGATGAGAAAGTTTTTTTTCATACAGAGAGTGGTGAATCTGTGGAATTCTCTGCCACAGAAGGTAGTTGAGGCCAGTTCATTGGCTATATTTAAGAGGGAGTTAGATGTGGCCCTTGTGGCTAAAGGGATCAGGGGGTATGGAGAGAAGGCAGATACGGGATACTGAGTTGGATGATCAGCCATGATCATATTGAATGGCGGTGCAGGCTCGAAGGGCCGAATGGCCTATTCCTGCACCTATTTTCTATGTTTCTATGTTTCTAAACAACACAACCTCCAAATAAGCTCTGAACTACATAGACTTGGGGGCATTAGAAGGGTTGTTGTGAAGAATTTCACAGTAACCCTTATCTTCCTCCAGTGGCTCAAGGGCTTGCACAGATTTTCCACCATTTTCCTCATCTCAACCAGTCGACAACTTGTATTGCTCCCAATAGGTGTTTTGTTGTTGTTCCTTTGCCTTTTCCTTTTGTGCTGATGTTGGTACTGCTGTGGCCAGTGGTGCTGAGAGCCTTCAAACATAGTCCCACAGGTTTATGTGGACCGCCAGGGCCTGTAGGACGAGCAACAGTACTGTTTTCCAAGCTAGTCGATGAGCAGCCCGAACTCCCGTAGACTAAAGGAGCTGCCTGCAGATGATCTCAGAAGGGAAGCTGGTTCTGAAAGGAGGCCTAATGAGATCATGCAGATAAATCATTTTTTCTAACAGTTGGATGTAAAGAGTTTAAAGAAAAAAAAGACGAGGGGAATACAAATAATCTTCTATCTTTTCTTTGAATGCTCTAAAATATTAATTACATGACGATAAAGATAAATCGCAGTAATTGATTAAAATAGAATGACCTCCGCCCTATCTTTTCATCTTAATAAACTCTCAGTGGATACTGAAGAAGAAACCATCTTTTCACAGTGTTTTGCCAGTTGTATAGATCAGATATCTTCCATAATTAACAAGACCACAAATGGCTCTGAAAATCCCTCAGGAAAATGAGTGGGCAGAAAATCAATAACGTTGCCTGGATGTAAATTCCCCCAAAATAAACCTTGACAATCACATCCAGAGTCCAAGGTGAAATTAGATCGTGGAACATCGACCAAAGCACCATGTTGTCTAGGCAATTGATTTCACTGCTTCACTGAGGCACATTTCTCACTGTTCTTCAATATATTAAAAGGTCCAAGGGTGAAACGCATGCAGCAGAATGTTTGCACACTCTCCTATCTACACCTGGGATTGTGAGTAGGCCCAGCCTGATGAGATGAAGCATCTCCTCTCAAGAATCACTTTAATGGATTTAATTCCCCCTGAACATTATTTTTTAATGCACTTGTTAACACGGTTACATGATTTTTTGTCTGCAATAAAAGTTGCGGAGACAGAAATTTATGCAAATATACCAAGTTCAATTAAAACGGTGCAGTGAGGGAATTAAAATGCTAAGAGGGGAGAAATTTAGATCATTCACATGGGCGATGAGTGCTCCCAGGCTGCTTTTGCTTCCTGTACACCTTTTGGTGCTAATCACGTAGGCTGCTATATTGATGTGGAGAGGTCATCTGTGGACCGTGAAGCACCACCCAGATCAAGATGTCAGTCGGTGTACAACCACTGTCATTCTGCAGTTCAGGCCACTCCCGCATCCTAGGCTGAAGAACAATCCCGACCCGAAATGTCACCTATCCATGTTCTCCAGAGATGTTGCCTGAACGGCTTTGTTACCCCATCGAGTCTTCTTTTGTCAACCAGCATCTGCAGATCCTTGATCCTACATTCCATGCATCCTCGCCTGCTCCAGGAATGCGCAGTGGCTGCAACTTTGATGTTGGATAGTGGTCGACCTTGAGAGGCGATGGTGGGCCTGCAGCATGACCTCTGGGTCCTAAGGTACGGTGTCCCACTGCACCATCCCAAGGGAGCAGCAATGGTCTGGTTGGCTGGGTAGCAAGCGATTCCAAGATGGACTGGTGAGGGTGGAAGAACCCTTTGCTTTCTCCCAGTGGATCCAATCTCCCAGGAACCACTGCCTCTCCCTGGGAAGCTGCGGCAACAATAGCTTGATGGAGGACTGATTGCCCGGCGGCTATGTCACACTGCAGGATCCTAACAACACTGCAATCCAAGTACACGATGGCAGCAAGCTGTAATTCACAGGTGAACACAGCATCATTCCCCACTTGCCTAGCCATTGTTTTCCAGCTCTTTGGGACTGCATTACTGCATTATCCATTCTTAATCACCAGCTTCCTAAATCATTCTTCCTAAATCTCTGGTGTCCCCCATTGATCCATCTCAGTCCTAAGCAATTTCTCGTTGTATGTTCCCATTTGCTACATCAGCCCAAACATGATATCTAGGACCACTTGCATACCAATGGCACCACCCCATCAATTCCCCAGCACTAATTCTAAGTCTGGAGTCTGAAGAAGGGTCAAGATCTAGGTTGGCTGGATGGTGCCACATGTGAGGCTGCTAAGGAAGATAAGAAGCCATAGTATCAAAGGCCAGATACTAGCGTGGATAGGTTGGCTGGATGGCAGAAGGCAAAGAGTGGCAATAAAGGCGGCTTTATTGGCTGCCAGTAACTGGTGAAGTTACGCAGGGTTCGGTGCTGGGGCCGCTACTCTTCACGTTGTATATCAATGATTTGGATGAAGGAATTGAAGGTTTTGTGGCCAAGTTTGCAGATGATACGATGATAGGTAGAGGGCAAGTAGTGTAGAGAAAGCAGGGACTCTGCAGTCGGACTTGAACAGGTTGGAAGAATGGGCAAAGAAATGGCAGATGGAATACAGTGAAACAAAAGTGTGGAGCCATGCATTTTGGTAGTAGGAATAAGGGTGTAGACTATCTTCTAAATGGGGAGAGAATTCAGAAATCGGAGGTGCAAAGAAACTTGGGAGTGCTGGTCAGGATTCCCCAAAAAGTTAATTTGCAAGTTGAATCAGTAGCAAGGATGCAATGCTAATGTTTGTGTTCAATAGATCCAGAGAAAAAAAACTGTGATGTAATGCTGAGGCTTTATAAAGCACTGGTCAGACCGCATTTGGAGAATTGTGAGCAGTTTTGGGCCCCAAATCTGAGGAAGGATGTGCTGGCGTTGGAGAGGGTCCAGAGGAGGTTTATGAGAATGATCCCAGGAACAATTGGATTAACATACGATGAGCATTTGACAGCACTGGGCCTGTACTCGCTGGAGTGTAGAAGGATGAGGGGGGACCTCATTGAAACTAACCAAAAGTGAAAGGTCTGGATAAAGTGGATGTGGGGAGGACGTTTCCACTAATGGCATAGTCCAGGACCAAATGCCTCAGAATTAAAGGACATACCCTTAGAAATGAGATGAGGAGGAATTTCTCTAGTCAGAGGGCGTGAATCTGTGGAATTCATTGCCACAGAAGGCTGTGGAGCCCAATCGATGTTTTTAAGGTGAAGATTGATAGATTCTTGATTAGTAAGGGTGTCAGTGGTTATGGGGAGAAGGCAGCAGAATGGGGTTGAGAAAAAAAGATATATCAGCCACGATTGAATGGCGTAGTAGACTCGATGGGCCGAATGGCCTAATTCTGGTCCTATAACGTATGACTTTATGAGATCTGAAATATTACCTATCCCTGTCCTCCAGAGATGCTGCCTGGCCTGCTGAGCTATTCTAACACTTTGTGTTCTACACAATATTCCAGCATCTGTGGTTCCCTGTGTCTACTTTACCTTGTTTACAACTCTATGTTTAACATCCAGTGCTCGATAAGCAAAACGTTCTTCCAGCTGACCAAACCCATCAAAAATTATTTTCCCTTGCTACTGTCTCCTCCCCTTGTCCTGCATGAAAATTAATCAGGTTTACACAAAAGGGAGAAGACACAAGGAACTGCAAGTGCTTGAATCTTGAGCAAGACACGAATGCTCAACTGGTAAGGCAGCATCTCTGGAAGGAATGGACAGACGACGCTTTAGATCGGGACCCTTCTTCAGACTAATTCTAGTACTTCTCTCCCCCACCACCTTCCTCACTGCAATCAGTCTGATGTAGGGTCCCGACCCAAAATGTCACCTGCCCATTCCCTGCACAGGTTCTGCCTGAGCCGCTGAGTTACTCCAGCAGGCTGTTCACAAACCTGGTGCCATACTTGGCATCTTTGCCCATCATTGACATCGCCACTAAAGCTGCCTGTTTCCACCTGGGTAACATTGCCCGACTCCATCCCAACTGCAGCTCCACATCCACCGATACTACATTCCCGCTTTTGTTACCTCTGGATTTGACAACTTCCACACACATCAGACTGGGATTCCTCTTTCAAATCTCCATGAATTTATCAGCTGCCCTTGTAACCAATTTGCACCTTCTCGTTCACTCCTGTGCTTGCCGATCTAAACGGGCTCTTGCTCGGTTTTTAAATTATCACTGCGTTGAAATCCCTGCGTCCTCTCACCTCTTCATAATTCCATAATCATCTCGAAGGTTAGAACTCTGCAATATATCTTCACGCCTCCATGGCCCCTAGTTAATTGGTTTTGCACTAAAGGCTGCAGCTGTCAACGTCCTAAGCTCCTAAACCGTTCTATCTCACCCTTTAAATGGCTCCTTGAAAAATGTGCTCTTTAAAAAGTTTTAGGTCATCTGCTGTTAAGCCTCCTTGTGTGGTTCAGAGTGGAACTTTTATATGTCGGGATGTTTACGGAATAAATACATACAGTGAAATTCTGATAATCTGCTCTGGGACTACTTGAAAATCCTGATGGTTCAGTATCTGGCTCACAGGGTGTTGAATCTTATCCCATCTTGGACATACAGTACCAGGGCCCTGTTTCCCACGCTCCCTTGAAACTCCCAGGTTCTGTTTCACACACTCCCTTTTAAACTTACTGGGTTCACTGGAAATATTATTGTTCTAGTTTAGTTTAGTTTAGCTTTGTGATAAAGCATGGAAACAGGCCCTTCGGCCCACTCAGTCCACGCCATCCGATTATGACCGTTCACCTCACCCACGCCTCTCATCATGTCATCATGACCTCCGTAAGGTCACCCCTCAATCTCCTGCACTCCAAGGAAAAAGCCCTAGCTTTGGAATATATCAGTTTAGTTTAGAGATAAACTCCCTTCGGCCCACCGGGTCCGCGCCGACCAACAGTCACTCGTACACACACTATCCTACAAACTAGAGACAGTTTACAGAAGCCACGTAACCTACAAACCTGTACGTCTTTGGAAAGGGGGAGGAAACCAGAGCACCCGAATAAAACCTAGCTGAAGAAAACCACAGGGAGAACATACAAACTCCATACAAACTCCATCCAAGTAGTCAGGATCGAGCCTGGATCTCTGCTGTTGCAAGACAGCAACTTTGCCACCTTGCTTTTCCCATGGAAATCCTCTTATAAGTCTCACCAACTTGTCCCCTTTACTTTCTGGAAGTACATCATTTTTTTAAATGAAAGGACTGCTTTCCTTAGAAGTACAAGCAACAAGAGCTGAATTCACATTAGCAAACAACACATTTATAATACAAAAGGACACAAAGTGTTGGAGTAACTCAGCAGGTCAGGAAGCAACTCTACGGCTGTGCCACTGTATAGCATCTTTAAAAAAATGCATGAAAATTATGTTGGAGTATTACAAAAGGGGAATAACATCAATTTGGTCATCAAATCTGAAGAAGGGTCTCGACCCGAAATGTTACGAGCTCTTTTTCTCCAGAGATGCTGTCTGGGACGTTGAGTTACTCCGGCTTTTTGTGTCTATCTTCGAGACCCAACAAGTCTGACAGTGCGGCACCACCAAAGACCGAGTGTGCTGGCTTAACAGACCGGCACCACCAAAGACCGAGTGTGCTGGCTTAACAGACCGGCACCACCAAAGACCGAGTGTGCTGGCTGCATATGGATGATGCGGAGCAGCAGACTGAGCTGGTAAATGCACACCTCAGACCCCTGGGCTGCTGCTTCTCATGCTGCGGTGGAAGCTGCCACATTGGCAATCGGATAGGGCATCAAGAGACGGCTCTACGTGTTGAAATGGACTTGGCATGTTGGCTGCATTGTAATCAATGGCTGAGGGTTAATCACGCATCGCAGACTTGGCAGCTATTTTCAGAGACCGTGATATTTAGTGCCAAAAATTAATACGCATCAAAATGACTTTGGTATCAGTCTCAATTAAGAACCTCTGAGATCTTGGTCCACACTCCAAAAAATGGCCCTAATTTGTAGTTGATAATTTTGTTGCATATGGTTCTTTTCCCCATTGCTGGGAAAAAGGAGAGGAATGTACCAATCCTTTATTAGTCCCATTACTGTGTCAGGTAATTCATTCCCTGGACAGCAGTACTGAAAGCATGATCGTGTCCCTTTATTATTTTGTGCTCTACATCTAAAATTCATTCCAATGGATGAATTACATAGAGTACCATAAACCGACATGACCATAAACACATAAAACGTTATCAAATGGCCATATATTTCTCGGTTTGTGTCGCAGCTATGGGATTACACAATTTTGTTTGACGCAATTGTTTTAATTGCTTTCATTAAACCAGTTTTAAAAAGCAATTTAAAATCAGAAATGTCTGATCATGTGGTTTTACTATTTGTTTCATAAATTCAAGGCAAAACGTATTGGAGAATAAAGTCTCTGACAATATGCTCTAAATCCCATGTATGACAAAATAACTGGAGTGCCAAGTATCGAAAGCATCAACTGATCTAATGTAAGGATTTGCTAATTCTTTGGTGAATCGACACAAAATGTTGGAGCAACTCAATGGGTCAGACAGCATCTCTGGAGAAAAGGAATAGGTGACGGGAGGGAAGGGAATGCAGGAGTTACTCAAAATTAGGGATATTCATGCTCATAAGGCTGGGTTATAAGCTGCCCAAGCGAAATACGAGGACTTTATCGGTGACTCTCATCTTCCTGTGAAGGTCAACTTCTTAGGCTGTTTCTCGGGATTGACGATGACAAACCTCCACTCTGGTTTGGAGACACGAGAAACTGCAGTTGCTGAAATCTTGCATAGTACATGAAATGCTGGAGTAACTCAACGGGTCAACTGGAGGAGATGGAGAGGTGACGTTTCAGATCGGAACCCTCTGTGGTTCTGCGGCTTCAGGGTCGTGCAATGTGGGAGCTGCAGACTCTTCCACACATGGGCAGGGGGGTGGCTGACGAGGCAGGTGGATGGGTCTTTTGTGAGGTAACATAAGTCCTCCACTGCTGAAGAGAGGCTTCCGTGTGATCCTGGCGCATGGACTCAAGGTTCTCAATAGCATTCTGAATGCCCCTTCTGCATTGTGAGCAGTCCATATAACCATATAACCATATAACAACTACAGCACGGAAACAGGCCCGTTCGGCCCTACCAGTCCACGCCGACCACTCTCTCTGACCTAGTCTCATCTACCTGCTCTCAGACCATAACCCTCCAATCCCCTCTCATCCATATACCTATCCAATTTACTCTTAAAAGTCGTGGGACAAAGAATCCAAGGAATTGTCGAGCTTGTTGCATCTCTCCAAGGAAGCTTTGAGCAAATCCTTTAATGCTTTTTCTCTCTTCCAGTGTAGCAGCTCAGAACAGTGTGTTGGTTTTGAGAGCCTGGTTGCAGGTATGTGACCAGGGTGACCTGTCCAATGTAGCTGTCTCAGCATAGCCAGGGCCCTGATGCTGGGCATTTCAATCTGGATGAGGTACTGGCATTAGTTTGCTTAATACAACAAACTGTTGAAAAAGTATCATGCTGCAATTTGAGACATTTAGAAGGATTCCACAGAGTTTAGGGCTTTGGCAGCTAAAGGCGTGCTGCCAATATATATACGAGAAGGGGAAGAAGTGTAATGAGTGCACTAATTGGCAAGTAATAATAAGGAAGGACAACAATTGAGTACAAGAGAAAGTTGACTGGAAAAATGTAAAAACAGATAGGGAGAGTCTGCATAGCTATTTGAAATAGTAAGCAAAGTGGTGCTGCAGAAAGTGAGTCTGGCAAATTAATGATGGGAAATAAAGAGGTGGCAGATTGAATGAAAGAGGTGTTTTGCATTGGGATTCACCATAGAGGATACAAGAATCCAGATATTGCTGTAAGTGGGGGACTGGGAGGGAGGGAGGGAGGAACCTGGGGACAATTACAAATGCTTAGGTCGGCACAATGGCGCAGCGGTAGCGTTGCTGCTTTACAGCGCTAGAGACCCTGGTTTGATCCTGACTATGGAGAAACGTATCAAACCTATCCTGAACAAACGTTCTGTATGGAGTTTGTACGTTCTCCCTCTGACCACGTGGGTTTCCTCCCACATCCTAAAGACGTGCAGGTTTGTAGGCTAATTGGCTTCAGTAAAATTGTAAATTGTCCCCAGTGTGTGGGATAGTGCTAGTGAACGGGGTGATTGCTGGCCAGCATGGACTTGGTGGGCAGAAATGCCTGTTTCCGCGCTGTATCTCTAAAGTCTAAAAGGCAGTCAAACTGAACTAATTATTAGAGCTAAGACTGACATGACTACAGCTCCTGATAGACGTCATCCTAGGATCTTATGAAAAGGGGCTTGTGAGATAGTTGAGAATTTCATTCTAATTTTCAATAATGCCCTAAATTCATGGGTTTCTATTAGATTAGGAAATAACAAGTATAATTTCATTATTCGTAAATGGAAACTGGAAGCAGTGAAGAACGGGCCAGTTAGCTTAACATTTATCAAAGGGAAACTGTCAGAAGCTAATATTAAAGATGCTCCAGTACAGCACTTCGAAAAGTACAAGATAATCAGGCAAAGTCAACATGGTTTTGTGAAAGGGAAATCATGTTTGACCAATTCATTGAACTTCCCTGCAGTTGTAGTGTGTGCTCTGGATGAAAGGGAATGGCCCGATGTACAACACTTAGATTTCCAAAAAGCATTTGATAAAATATTGTATCAAAGGTTACCACAGAAAATAAAAGTTCATGCAGTAGAGGCTAACATGTTTGGTTCAGATAGAAGATCTGCTGGCTAACTGGACGGAAGCAGAGAAGAGGCAGAAATGGTCTTGTTCTAGTCGGTAAGAGTTGCCAAATGCTGCAATCCTGCCAATGCACAGGTATCAGTGATGAGACTTCAACATTTACAATTTATATAAATGACTTGCATGTCAGGACAAAGGGTGTGACTGCCACATTATCTGATGACACAAAGATGGGTAGGCAATTGAATAGGACATAGGGCAGGGGTGGCCAAACCGCGGCTCGCGAGCTACATGCGGCTCTTTGACCTTTAATATGCGGCTCGTGGAAATATGTTGGCTGAGCTCCTTTTTTTATCACAGTTAATATAAAAGGTAAATAAGAAAAATTTTCAAGCTTTATAATTATTTACTGGGTATGAATTGAGACCCCATTGGAATAAAACGTAAGTTTAATGTTCATGGTTAGTAAAAATATTTAAGTTCATGTCTTGCGGCTCTTTGTTCATGTCTTGCGGCTCTCAAACATCTGAACTTTATCGTTTGTGGCTCTTACATTAAGCAAGTTTGGCCACCCCTGACATAGAGAGACTAAAAATGGAATATAAACTAAGCAAAAAAGCAAATTTGTAACATAACCCAAGCAGGCAATCAGGGTTATAGGTTCTAGGAGCAGAATTGGGCCATTCGGCTCATCGTTTTCTCCACCATTCAATCATGGCTGATCTACCTTTCCCTCTCCACCTCATTCTCCTGCCTTCTCCCCAAAACCCCCAAGAGTCTTAGTAATCAAGGAAATGTCAATATTCACCATAAAAATATCCATTGACTTGGCCTCTACAGCTGTCTGTGGCAATGAATTCCACAGATTCACCACCCTCTGACTAAAGAAATTCCTCCTCATCTCCTATCTAAAGGTACGTCATTTAATTCTGAGGCTATGGCCTGTGGTCCTAGACTCTCCCACTGGTGGTAACATTCACTCCATCCAGGCTTTTCACTAAGGGTCTCAGTGGCTCTGGTAACAGGAGGTACTGTTCTTGGCTTGAAGCAACAAAACACTTACGTTGGTATGCGGCTGCCCTATATCTGACTCCAGAGTACTTGACATGTAGGGAAAGTGAAACAATAATTCAAGACTGCAGCAATAATACAAAATGATGTTAAATGGTTTAACGTAGAAAGCAATTATCCTTCAAAGTCCATGATGAATGTGCACCTTCATCTAATGGTTTCTTCCTCGTCTCAATAATCCTAAAAGTTAAATTATTTAAGAGGGCCAATATATTACAAAGAATTCACATCAACCCGTGCAACTATCTTTAATCTGGGCCTTTGAAGAAAATTAAATAAGATAAAGGTAAAGATTTTTTTTGTGGGATGAGAATGAAAATGATAAATTAGAGACACATTTTTGGAGTAAGCATCTTTGGTAAGCAGAGTGAAATGAAAATTAAAAGGGGCAGCACGGTGGCACAGCGGTAGAGTTGCTGCCTTACAGCGCTTGCAGCGCCATAGACCCAGGTTCGATCCTGACTACGGGTGCTGTCTGTACGGAGTTTGTACGTTTGGCCGCGTGGGCTTTCTTCGAGATCTTCGGTTTCCTCCCACACGCCAAAGACGTACAGGTTTGTAGGATAACTGGTTTGGTGTATGTGTAAAATTGTCCCTGGTGTGTGTAGGATAGTGTTAGTGTGTGGGGTCAGCCCAAAGGGCCTATTTCCACGCTGTATCTCTAAACTAAACTAAACAAAACCACTGCACCTCTTGCTGTTTACAAGTTATAAAGATAATACAATTGTAATGAGATTGCGAAGCCTGCATTTTTTAACACATAAGGAGAGATTATATTTCATCCTGGTACAAACTGAGCTTCAACGCAGAGCCAGACTTGATAGCATGTTTCTTTATTGCTAATGTACATGGCAGCAATGGTTATTTTCCCATGCCGAATAATACTTATTTATGGGTTCATCAGTAAAGGGCAGTTCAATCATAATTAAACCTCTCATCAAAATTTCCATTACCTCCCAAATTCAAACAAAGCCAGCAAAAAAAAAACCTATACAATCCACTAAGCACCAGCGTTAATTCGCTTGGATGCAAACCCTCTGGGGCTTGAAGCAAGTCACGGGCTTATTAACTAGAAAGGAATTCAGCCATTCTCTATTGGATTAGACCGCGTAGAACACAAATTAATTTTCCTCTATCCTGCTGCCACTTCACCAGAATATAAAAGCATTAGAACTTTGTAATCCTCGGGACCATGTCGATTGGCAGCTTTGTCTGCATGGCTAACAATATCATAAACAAATTGTGCTATCTGTATTTTTGATGATATTCCCAGTACAGAGGGACTCTCTGGGAAGCATGTCCCTTGTGGCTATAAATAAAGATGGCAGACAGTCAAGTGAGGCATTTGTCACTGTGCTCATCAACTGTGATAAAATCTGTTATCAGACCAGAGAATTGGTGGTAGGATGCTGCATGCTGAAGGCAAAATCAAACCATTATACTTAATTTACATTGGTTGTGATACCACTTTCTGCTGTACTCTATTATCCTATCTGGTTATCTGATGTGATTAAATTCTCCCCGCTTTCCTGATTTTCGATTGCATTTGCATTTCCTTTGACAATGGTGACTCTCGTTCTGCAAAGAGAAATATCCCACTGCAAATATTCCAGCATTGGCAGAAAAGAACACTTTGAAATTGGACTTTTCAACATCAGGTTTAGAATCTTCAAGGTGCTCATCTGGAACCCCTTATTGTTAAATGCAGTACTAACCTGATAATAACCTGATAACTAGGCTCCCATAAGTTCATTAGTTCATCAGATATACGAGCAGAATTAGGCCATTCAGCCCATCAACTCCACCTCCATTCAATCATGGCTGATCTATCTTTCCCTCTCAACCCATTCTCCTGCCTTCTCCCCATAACCCCTGACACCCGTACTAATCAAGAATCTATCAATCTCCACCGTACAAATATCCACTGACTTGGCCTCCACAGCTGCCTGTGGCAATGAATTCCACAGATTCACCGCCCTCTGACTAAATAAATTGCTCCTCATCTCCTTTCTGCAGGAATGTCTTTTTATTCTGCGGCTATGCCCTCTGGTCCGAGACTCTTCCACTAGTAGAAGCATTCTCCCCACATCCACTCTATCCAGGCCATTTCATTATTCAGTAAATTTCAATGAGGTCCCCCCTCATCCTTCTACACTCTGGACTTTGTGTGTTCACCACTATGGCCTGTGTGGATGCCAGCGGGAATCGCACTAGGTATGTGCGCAGATGAAAACTGCGATCAGCCTCCAGCATGAAATGAATACAAAGGCATAAAATAAAATCAAAAAGCCCTTTCTCTCAACAAGCCTTAATAATGTTATCCCTTTACAGCAGCTTTCTAACCAAGGGAAATAACTAGACATACATAGCACCTTCAAGATAAAGCACAAATGTTGGTTTCTTCTCCTTCAAAGGCAAGGAACCATTACTATTGATTGCTTTACAAGACCTATTCTATTCAACTATGTCCAGTTGCAATCCCTGAAATCTTTATCTCTTTTGTCAAAGGAGCTCAGTTGTGTTCTTTGGAGTATTTGACAATGGATTTACCCCTAAATCCAGCAATCCAATCTTCAATGGATCTTTTATCCACCTCTATCAAATGAAGAATGAACCCAGCAAATAGCTCCCAGGCATGGTCCGTCATTCTACATCACTAAGAATGTAAAATGGTCTCTCTTCTTTCATGAAAAAATAGGGTTAACAGTTTTAATTTGTATCCTCTGATTCTGCATTCACAGTCTATAATAAATATCCTGCTTTTATTGCTTTTATCTACATTGTCCGTTCTTCCTAGGTTTACATATAGGAGAACTTTCTTTCAACCTTCTTGTGTCTGAGTTTAGTTTATTGTCACGTGTACCGAGGTACAGTGAAAAGATTTTGTTGGGTGTTATCCAGTCAGTGGAAAGAGAGTACATGATTACAATCAAGCCATCCACAGTGTGAATAATATTTAGTGCAAGGTTAAGCCAGTAAAGTCCGATCAAAGATAGTCTGAGGGTTTCCAATGAGCTAGATAGTAGTTCAGGACTGTTCTCTAGTTGTGGTAGGATGGTTTAGTCCTATGGGTTACATGGGTGAAGTTCTTGGCATCTACACTCACAACTTGCAGTCTTAAGTGCCAGAATCCTTCTTGATGTTTGATTTTGTTTCCCATCCAAAGTCCTTTTCACAGTAACGTGGCCAAAAGTACATGGAGTTACTGTGCTGTCTGTTATTTTGACAGATTTAAATATATTTGCAATAAGAAGGTTAAACCCCTTGAAATGATCAAGCACATATGATCGGTTTTGGTGCTATTAGTCTTGCACTGAAGGGATTACACTGTGAGTAGCCAATGCTCACGAAACGATCAGTTTCACACTTTTGCTAATGGATTTTCATTCACTAACATTGTGTATTTTCTTTCACCTACAAAAACGAGTGACACATCGGCATGTTAATTTACTTGAGTTAGCTGATTCTGAAGGCTGTTTGTTCCCTGTACATCTGCCATCTGTTCGGGCGACTGTCAACAAGTGCAGTATTGTTATTATCAGAAATGCTTTCCTTCATAACATCCATGAACACTGCCGGTAGAGAGGAGCCTAATGTAAAAGCAGAAAATGCTGGATATATTCTGCTGGCCAGGCAGCATCAGTGGAAAGTCAAGAAGGGTCAACATTTCTGGTGAAAGACACGTATCAGAACTGACAAAGGGTTTTTGACCTGAAATATTGTCTCTCTCCCTTCCCACAGATTCTGTTTGACCTGCTGAGTATTTCTAGTATCATCTGACTTGATTTGAGATTTTCAGTATTCACAGCTCTATTTTGATTATCAGGATTTCAAATACTCCACGCTGTATCTCTAAAGCCTAAAGTCCAAAGAGGATTGAAGTCAAAGAATTGCTCTCACCCTTGCATACCTAGTCTATGTTGTGAAATCACGCACAAGATCCAACCCACTACCATGGGACACTGTGTTCTCCTGAAATGAACCACATCAAAAATGTCTCCTTTTGAAGAGGCAGTTTGGACTCGTATTTATAGAGCACATTTTATACCTTCAGGATGTTCCACATTGATCCACAGACAATGAATTATTTCAGCAGTGCACATGGTGTGGCTCTGCAGCCTCATGCCATAACAATAGGATTAATGATTCATTCCTCATTTTTGGTTGCGTTGAGAAATGCCTTTAGCGAAGAGAAGAAAGTGGCACCTCTACACTGATTCAAAAACATATCATGAAATATTTATACTTATTAAATAGACAGACAAGGCCTTGGTTTAGTGCCTCACCCTGAAGTGGTAAAACAATAAGTGTGAGGTTATTCACTTTGGAAGTATAAGTGTGAGGTTATTCACTTTGGAAGTAAGAATAGAAAGGCAGATTATTATCTGAATGGTGTCAAGTTAGGAAGAGGGGATGTTCAACGAGATCTGGGTGTCCTAGTGCATCAGTCACTGAAAGGAAGCATGCAGGTACAGCAGGCAGTGAGGAAAGCCAATGGAATGTTGGCCTTCATAACAAGAGGAGTTGAGTATAGGAGCAAAGAGGTCCTTCTACAGTTGTACCGGGCCCTGGTGAGACCGCACCTGGAGTACTGTGTGCAGTTTTGGTCTCCAAATTTGAGGAAGGATATTCTTGCTATTGAGGGCGTGCAGCGTAGGTTCACTAGGTTAAATCCCGGAATGGCGGGAACGTCGTATGTTGAAAGGCTGAAGCAATTGGGCTTGTATACACTGGAATTTAGAAGGATGAGGGGGGATCTTATTGAAACATATAAGATAATTAGGGGATTGGACACATTAGAGGCAGGAAACATGTTCCCAATGTTGGGGGAGTCCAGAACAAGGGGCCACAGTTTAAGAATAAGGGGTAGGCCATTTAGAACGGAGATGAGGAAGAACTTTTTCAGTCAGAGTGGTGAAGGTGTGGAATTCTCTGTCTCAGAAGGCAGTGGAGGCCAGTTCATATCATATCATATCATATAATATATATACAGCGCGGAAACGGGCCTTTTCGGCCCACCAAGTCCGCGCCGCCCAGCGATCCCCGCACATTAACACTATCCTACACCCACTAGGGACAATTTTTTAAAAACATTTTACCCAGTCAATTAACCTACATACCTGTACGTCTTTGGAGTGTGGGAGGAAACCGAAGATCTCGGAGAAAACCCATGCAGGTCACGGGGAGGACGTACAAACTCCTTACAGTGCAGCACCCGTAGTCAGGATCGAACCTAAGTCTCCGGCGCTGCATTCGCTGTAAAGCAGCAACTCTACCGCTGCGCTACCGTGCCGCCCTGGGCTTGGTCATTGGATGCTTTCAAGAGAGAGCTGGATAGAGCTCTTAAGGATAGCGGAGTGAAGGGGTACGGGGAGAAGGCAGGAACGGGGTACTGATTGAGAGTGATCAGCCATGATCGCATTGAATGGCGGTGCTGGCTCGAAGGGCTGAATGGCCTACTCCTGCACCTATTGTCTATTGTCTATAGCACTCCCTCAGTAATGTGCTAAAATATAAGCCCTGTGCTAAGGCCTATTGCGTGGTTAGACTCCACAAATTCCTGACTCTGGGAACCTAACAATGTTGATATAAATACTCCACAATAGTCACCTTAAAGTTTGTGGAGGAAAAAAAATTGAACAAATGGTGCAGGATTAACCCAGCGGGTTGGGCAGCATTTTTGGAGGGAATGAATAGGCAACATTTCGAGTCGGGACCATTCATCAGCTGGATGCTGCCTGACCTGCTGAGTTACTTCAGCACTTTGTGTTTTACTCAAAAATTCCAGCATCTGCAGTTCCTTGTCTCCGAAAAGGGAATTATCTTTGATTGCAAGTGATAGAGTATCAGCTGCTCTTGTGTCTAGCCTATCGCTCTATCTCTTGCCCTCACGTCGGGAAATCCGACCATTCAGTGGTGCTGCTTCTTCCTGCGTACAGGCAGCAACTGAAGAGCGCTCCCCCAGAGGTGAGGACAGCACGGAGCTGGTCTGGGGAGGCAGAGGAACAACTACGGGACTGCTTGGAGTCAGTACACTGGGCAATGTTCAAGGACTCGGCAACGGACCTGAATGAATTTGCCACAGTCGTTACAGACTTCATAAGGACATGTGTGAAGGGCTGTGTTCCTACAAAAACCATCTGAGTGTTTCCTAACCAGAAGCCTTGGATGAACCAGGAGATCCGCATTCTCCTGTAGACCAGATCCCAGGCATTCAGGTATGGTGACACACAGGTCTTTCAGAAGTCCAGATACGATCATCAAAAAGGCCAAAAGGGACTGTTGTTGGATGAATTACAGATGGTGATGAGTCAGAGTATGGAAGTGAGATCAACCAATTGACCAAATGATGCCAGCACAACAACCTGGCTCTCAATATCAGTAAAACCAATGAACTGATTGTGGACTTTGGAAGAGGAAGGATAAGGACCCACAATCCTGTTTATATCAACGGGACAATGGTGAAGAGAGTCAAAAGCTTCAAATTCAGCACACTGATGCAATTAAAAATAAAGTACATTAACGCCTCTACTTCCTGAGAAGATTATGGAGATTTGGTATGTCAGAGAGGATTCTCTTGAACTTCTACAGGTGCACAGTAGAAAGCACATGGCCTGGTTCGGCAACATGAACGCCCAGGAGCGGAAAAGACTGCAAAAGGTTGGGAACACTGACCAGTCCATCACCGGCTCTGACCTCCCCACCATCGAAGGGATTTATCGGAGTCGCTGCCTCAAAAAGGCAGCCAGCATCATCAGAGACCCTCACTATCCTGGCCACACACTCATTTCATCCCTGAAGAAGGTACAGGAGCCTGAAAACTGTAACGTCCAGGTTCAGGAACAGTTTCTTCCCTAACGGCTATCAGGCTATTAAACACTACAACCTCAAATAAGCTCCAAACTTCAATAACTATTATTATTATTATTATTATTATTATTATTATTATTATTATTATTATTATTATTATTATTATTATTATTATTATTATTATTATTATTATTATTATTATTATTATTATTATTATTATTATTATTATTATTATTATTATTATTATTATTATTATTCTACTATTGTTTGTTTTTTGAGTATGTGTGTGTGTGTGTGCGTGTGCGCGTCTGCGTGTGTGTATATATGTATGTGTATGCGGATATATATATATTATATATCATAAACTAAATGACCCGTTGTTATACGTATATGTATATATATGGTACATGATAACGCTACAATGTTAGGGGCACCTTACTCACCCTTCGCCTGCAGAGTATATACTTGTGGGTATGTGTGTATAGAAACACACTGAAATTTTTTCTCTCTCTCGTTTATCATATTGTTTATATATTATATATAATATATATATATATACAAGATTAGATTTTTAGTAATATAATAATAGATATATATATATAATATATAAACAATATGATAAATGAGAGAGAAAAAAAGGTCAGTGTGTATATATACACATACCCACAAGTACACACACACACACATATATATATATATATATATATATATATAAGCTGATAGAGCTTCTGCATCACAGTGCCAGAGGCATGGGTTCGATCAAGGCCTCGGGTGCTATCTATGTGGAGTCTGTACCTTCTCCTTGTGACTATGTGGGTTTCTTCTAGCTGTTCCGGTTTCCTCCCACTTTCCAAAGACGTGTGCGGGGTTGACGGTTATGTGGCCTCTGTAACACTGCCCTTAGCAGTGGATGAGAAAGTGGGATGAGTGGGTGATCGGTGGTCGGCATGGACCCGGTGAGCTGAAGGACCTATTTGTATGCAGTGTCTTTCAATCCCAGCATCCGAATGCTAAAACTAGCTAAGGTGATTTGTTTTATTTTCTAAGTCTATGTACTTAAGATATTAACAGTCTTCAACGAAGAACTATTTGCAACAAGTGTGTACAAGCTAAGACCACTTTATTATTTTCATTTGTGCAGAGAGAACTTCAAAGTCCATACACATTAAAGTATTCATTGCCTGTTGTTGACTGGTCAACAGAAGGAATATTAAGCATGGAAAGTTGCAAGCCAGTAATTGCAGAGATCAGAGTGATACACTATCAGGTGACCCTCTAATCCTGTTCTCATGGCTTCATGGGCATGACAGAGACTTAAATAAATCCTCAAAATATGAGTCTGCACCAGGCGAAATTATAGAAGCACCATTTTAAACCTTTAAGCTTTTTGGCTTCACCAACTCGCACACATTAGAATTATACAATGACATGTTCCACCTTATCTTGCCTAAATGCACCATTTGATGTAAATGACAAATAAGACCAGCTTGTTCCAAAATTACATTAATCAATGTGGTGCTATTTAACACAGTGTCAGCTTAAAGGTTTAAAGAGTTCTGCGTTCATCAAGTTACATTACAGAGAAGATCCTCACTGTTAATGTATGTCAGTAATTCGCGATGAATTCTTAAATTCAAAGCCCTTTGCTTGCTAATGGTGTTACTCAGCCTAAAGTAATTGTCTGAAATCCACAATAGATATATGGTCTGATTTATGAGCCAACATATTTTAAGAACACGACAGAAAAGTATGAAAAGTATGAAATTGCGCTTAAATATAAACTTTGCTTCAGTTACTGTGTTTTGGTGGGGATGGGTCACCAATCTTAAATCTGAAGCTCTGTTTTTCTCTCTCAATAGATGTTGCCGGACCTGTTGAGTAATCTCAGCATTTTCTGCTTTTATTTCAGATTTTCAGAATTGTGGGTTTCCAGCAAAATCGGGTTATTGGCTAGTACACTCAGAAACTTTGTACAAAAGTAATTGTCTGGCATTCTACATCACTGCATTAAAATTGTTTTGAAATACACCTTCCCTCAGTAGCTTACATCTGAATGGTATCCACTCTAACAATCCACTCCTTCCCCTCTCTCTACCACAAGATTCCTATTAAATCTTCCCCCTCTCATCTTAAAATTTGTATCTGCTTTTGAGGAGGAAGTTTCTGTTAGCAAGTTAGTTTAGTTTGGAGATACAGCATGGAAACAGGCCATTCGGTCCACCGACTCCATGCCGACCATCAATTATCTGTTCATGCTAGTTCTATGTTATTCCACTTTCGCATCCACTCCCTGTATGCTAGGGGCAGTTTACTGAGCCAAATTAATCTACAAACCCACATGTGTTTGGGATGTGGGAGGCACCCGGAGCATCCAGAGGAAAGCCATGGTATTCCACAGAACATGTTCTACAGGGCCAAGTGTTGCGCACTTTCAGTCCAGGACTGTGTGTTGAGGGAAGAACGGAAGCTGGGTGCAGCTAGTGCAGGGACTCTCAGGATCACCCACCACTGCCCTACGTTCTGTGTTAAACCTCACAACCTATTTGCTCAGGATTGTGTATTAAAGATAATCAGTGTTCTTTCTCATTCATTTTAGGATATGGCTGACAAGGCCTGTATTAATTGCCCATTCCTAATTCCCCTTGAGAAACGGATGATGGCCCACCACAGCTATTCTTCTGGTGTAGATAATCTCATAGTCTTAGTAGACGATAGAACAGTACATCACAGAAACAGGACCATCGGCCCACAATATCTCACCAAACATGACACCAAGCTAAACTAATCTCATCTCATCTGCCTGCACAGGAATGAATGAATGAATGAATGATCCATGTCTCTCCATTTTTGGGGAGGAAGATTCACGATTTAGACTCAGCAACAATAAAAGTAAAATCAAACAGGAGCAAAACATGGCCTTTCGGCCCATCAAATCTACTCCAGCATTCAATCGTGGCTGATCTATTTTTCCGTCTCAATCACATTCTCCCCATAACCTTTGACACCCTTACTAATCAAGGATCTATCAATCTCTACTTTAAAAAAAACCCCAATGACTTGGCCTCCACAGCCATTTGTGGGAATGATTTCTATAGATTCACCATTCTCTGGCTAAAAAAAATCCTCCTCATTTCCATTCCAAAGATAAGTCATTTTATTCTGTGGCTGTGCCCTCTGGTTCTAGACTTACCCACTGCAAGAATCATTCTTTCCACGTCCACTCTTTCAAGGCCTTTCATTATCCGGTAGGCTTCAATTAGATCCCCCTCCTCATCCTCTATGTTCCAACGAGTGCAGGCCCAGAGCCATCACATGCTCCTCTTAAGTTACCTCAATCATCCCAATAATACACTTTCAAGTCCAGTTGGTGTGAGATCTGCAGTGTGAATCAGGTCCTGGTGTTCCCATGCATCTGATGGCCTTATCCATCTTGCCGAGTTGCCGGCTAACTTCCCCCACAATCTCCATCCAATGCCACAGAATCCAGGGCCACGGCCTTCTACAAAACCCACTTTGTCACGGTGAAACTGTCCTGACACTGTGTAATGAATTACAACACTGATATTCCTGGCCTGTGAATTTATAAATCCCAGTGAATATCTGCATTACAATGTGATAATTAAATAAACAAAATAAAAATAAATCACTAGATCATCCAAAAATAGCTAATGCAACATGAATTTACTGTCAGTAATGTTATCTGCATGAATGTAAAAGCTCTTGTCCTGGCTTATGTATTTCCCTAAAGGCAGAAGTCAAATAAATCTATATTAGCAAAAGTTTCCACTCTACTACTGTTCTGAAGACATGTTTGGGACTAGTTCTAATCAGGAATTGTATCTAGAATTGTTGAATTACTTGACTTTGATACAGATACATTCATTCATTCTTCTTCCCTCCCCCAAAATATTCCGTATAAATGAATGGAAATTGGTAGCTGCCACATTCATGCTGTTTTCAAATTCCCCTTTTGAATGGAGGGTGAGTACAGTAAACCAGTTCCACCCCTCCTTCTCCACGCTGAACATAATAGATGAAACTCTTTGTGTTTGATCGCTCTTTCCCGCTGTTTTGATTTACTTTCTTTCCTGAGGGTTGTGAACTTTGCTGGAGTTTGCCTCCACTAAAACAGAAGCTGCCCTCCGGGACAGAAGATACACACAAAATGCTGGAGTAATTCAGCGGGACAAGCAGCATCTCTGGAGAGAAAGAATGGGTGACGCTTTGGGTCGAGACCCTAGACCTGCCCTCCACGACCCTGAGCAAGGCTTCCTCATTCATCACGGTCAGCCTGGACATTGAGTACAAGCCTTCTCATTATTGGGTAACAAGGGCCAAAGTGATTTCAAGCCTAATCCCCAGTGGGAGAATTACTGGGTATCTTCAGATATTGGAACCTAAAGGGTCCCGACCCAAAACGTCACCTTCCATGTTCTCCAGGGATGCTGCCTGTCCCGCTCGGTTACACCAGTACTTTTGTGTCTTCTTTTGTAAATCAGCATCTGCAGTTCCTTGTTTCTATATTCACAAGTTACAGGAGTAGAATTAGGCCATTCGGCTCATTGAGTCCACTCTGCCATTTAATCATGGCTGATCTCTGCCTCCTAATCCCATTTTCCTGCCTTCCCGTGACCCTTGACACCCATTCTAAGCATGAATTTGTCTATCTCTGCCTTAAAAATATCCACTGACTTGGCCTCCACAGCTCTCTGTAGCAATGAGTTCCACAGATTAACTGTCCTCTGACTAAAGAAGTTCCTTCTCACCTCCTTTCTAAAAGAGTGCCCTTTCTTCTCCAGAGATTACAATGTGTCTTTCTATAAAACGATCTCTACTGAGGTGTTAAAAAGCCTCCATAATAAAAATATAATATAATATAATAAAAAGGAACTGCAGATGCTGGTTTTGGCAAAGATAGGCACATAATGCTGGAGTAACTCAGTAGGTCAGGCAACATCACCAGGAGAATATGGATAGGTGACAATTCGCATCAGAATCTTTCTTCAGACATTCTTCCTTCAGATATTCAAACCTTCTTCGAAAGAAGGGTTCCAACCCGATACGTCACCTTTCCATTTTCTCCGGAGATGCTGCCTGATCCGCTGAGTTACTCCAGGATTTTGTGTCTCTCTTCTGCAATAAAAAATCTATGCTTCTTGGGTACTTGCTGCACAACAGCTGGTCCTATTGGTTACATATTTAAGGCGAGCCACTGTGTCACAGATGTTCATCTTGTCATGAGTCTGGTCCCTCTTAAAGAAGTCCCTCGTAAATTGGCTTCCCTGCTAATTTACCGTGTGTTGCTTCAACAAAAGGCAAAAAAAAGTTATTTCATAAAAAAGACACAAAATACTAGAGTAACTCAGCAGGTCAGGCAGCATCCCTGGGGAACATGGATAAGTGACATTATGTGTCGGGCCTCAAGTTGTGACAAGGAACCACAAGGACACGAGGAAATGCTGGAATCTTGCGTAAAATCCAAAGTGCTGGAGTTACTCGCTGGAGTTACTCCAGTACTTTGTTGTCCTGTGTTATGCTGGGAATATTTTGCGTGCTGCATTCTCTGTTTTGCTGTGGACATGTGATCTTAAAATTAATTCCAGATATGAACCTACCCTTTTGATGTGAACAGATACTTGGTAAAGAAGCTGCTAACTCTCCCTCACACCAATAATCTGTCCAAGAATAACCCTTCCCCTGACAACCAGCCTCTAAACAAAACATCAGAGCATTTTGCTGCAATGCGTTCACGGAGATTGAGGCAATGCCTCTTGCCATCATAATGCTCTTTGACAAATGAGTAAAATAACCTTTCTGCTAGACTGGACGATATTGCATTAGATCTGCAAATTGGCTTTATTAAACACTTAAAAGAAGCAAGCTCTGACTAATATGGCCAGCAGCTACTGTTCATTGGTAAATGCAGTCCCGTACAACCTAGTGTGAGAGTGATTGAAGTCGCGAAACATCACGGACTCATCTAGTAAAATGAGAAGGTGACATGATGCAATGTTCCATGCGCGAGGCCATGCAGAATGATGCAGGGCACCAATGGTCTCCGCGCCTTGGGTTATGTTCCTTTAATAGACAATTCCTTTGAAATTTAACATGGCCACAAGCCTTCCCTGCTCATCTCCTTTGAAGAATTGTCCAAGCTTAGATCTAAAGCTAGTCTAACAAGCTGAGCAAGAAAAAGATGCTAAAAACCCAATTCCACCTCATCCCACCTCTTTTCCAGCTTTCTCCCCACCCAACTATCGACTACTGACTACAATCTGTCCGAAGAAGAGTCCCAACCTGAAACGTTGCCTGTCGATTCCATCCACAGATGTTGCTTGTGATCCACAGTGAGCTACTCTAGCACTTTGAGTTATGTTAAAAACCCATCTCTCTGTTTGTCTCCCCCAAAAAATGTAGCCATCCCATTAGTTTATGGCTCAGTAGATTATTCCTGTAAATTTGCTAATCAGGGATCGGGGATACTCTACCGGACTGTTTGTAAGGAAAATAATTTCACTGTGTTAACAACTAACATATGTGATAATTAAGCACTATTGACTAAAATCGCTACTATTAGTCAAAGAGCCCATTCTAGTCTTGTTTTCGTGTTGTACAAATGGAAAGGCTATATAGAGTAGCAGTTAATATGCAAACTTTTATAATGTTTTAGAGACTTTAGACTTTAGGGATACAGTATGGAAGCAGGCCCTTCGACCCAGCGAGTTCACACCAACCAGCGTTCACCCTGTACACACTACCACTGTTCTACAAACTAGAGACAACTTACAATTTTATCAAAGCTAATTAACCTACAAACCTGCACATCTTTGGAGTGTGGGAGGAAACCAGAGCACCCGGAGAAAATCCTGGCGGTCTCAGGGAGAATGTACAAACTCCATATAGACAGCACCTGGAGTCAGGATTGAACCCGGGTCTCTGGCACTGTAAGGCAGCACTGTGCCACTGTGCCAAATGCATTCACTCTTTCTATTATGTCTGAGAGCACGGACGCATTGTTTTGCAAACCACAATGGAAGTGAAAGTCTTGTTGGCTGCAGATAGCAACAACTCTATTCCCAGCTTGAAAGGTGATGGGAGGATAATTCTTCCGTCAATCATGCCTAGACATGATACAGATGTGATGACATGGAAATAATTCATGTGCATAATTGCCAATTGTTCAATAACCCTGCTATTTACTGCACTTCTCCAGGGAAATCTCAAGTTTTTAATCAGAGATGATTCACAGGATCACAAGATTGGTATATCACACAAGAAGAACAAGCCCACTAAGACTGCTCTGTCACTCAGCAAGATTGTCACTGATCTTCTAACTCAGAAAAACATTTTCCAATCCACCCTCATATCGCTTGATTCCTTTAATACATGAAAATATATTATGTGGAGAGTCAGTCAATCAACGACTGACTCACCACTCACTGTTCACTGGGGTAAGAATTCCAAACATTCAGTACCGTTCAGTGGAAAATAGTATTCTGCTTGCTTTTGTCTTATACCAAGATGGTGACCCCCCATCTCCAGGCTTACCCAGGAGAAACATCCTCTGCATAAGCCCCCTATTGAGCCCTCCAGGAAGCAAGACTCCAACTGTGTCAGAGCTGCCAACAGCTGTTTCAGCAAATATAGACATAAAGTGCTGGGGTAACTCAGCAGGTCAGACAGCATCTCTGGAGAAAAAGGATAGATAGGTAACGTTTCGTGTTCTTCAGACACTCGACACTTTTTCAGAAGTTTGATGCCAGGCAAAAAAACAGTGCAGCCCGTCCAATGGAACCTCAACGCTGGAAATGTTAACGGGGGAGGAGGGGGAGGTGCCTATCTAAGCTATTCCCCTCTCATCTTAAACCTATGCACCCTAGTTCTTAATTATTAATTATTGCTGGTTTGCCCCATTTACTGGTTCCTCTGATTTACTCTCACGAGTCAATAGTGTTTTATTGTCAAATGTCTCGAAACGGAACAACTAAATTCTTACTTGCAGCAGCACAATGGATATGTAAACATAATAGTCAGTAGTCAGCAAAAGGAAATCCCTTTAGAGAAGAGGCAAATCATTTAAAGCAGAGGTGCGTAGAAATTTATTTTCACAGAAAGCGGTGATTTCTCTACTCAAGAGGATTCTGGTGGCTATATCATTAGAAGTATTTAATCCACACATCCTCAACATGGGCAGCGCAGTAGTGCAGCGGTAGAGTTGCTTCTTTGCAGCCCCAGAGACCCGGCTTCAATCCTGACTACGGGTGTTCTCTGTACAGAGGTTTTACGTTCTTCCTGTGTCCACGTGGGTTTTCTCCAGGTGCTCCGGTTTCCTCAAACACTCCAAAGATGTACAGGTTTATAGGTTAATTTGGCTTTGGTAAAAATTGTAAATCGTCTCTAATGCAAAGGGTAGTGTTAGTGTGCAGGGACTGCTGGTCAGCATGGACTCGGTGGGGCGAAGGGACTGTTTTCGTGTTATATCTCTAAACTAAACTAAATTAAACTCTAATAGGTTGGCAAAGATAACTTCCCTTCAATAAATTCTTGTTTAGCTAAGCCCTTTAATTATATTTTTTAAGATTTTGAATTCACATCCGTCAATACAGTTCCAGTATTTCCTCTTCTAATTGTAGCAGTCTAACAGGTCAGTAATGAGTAATTAACACGTGGAAGCTGCTTATATCACAATATTGGTGAATCCCTTAAAGAATGTACAAAGCAGGTGGATGTCTTTATGCATGTGTTCTTTCTGGATGAGATAGAAACAAAAAAGGTTGCAAAGACTTTCTCAATCCTACTGCAATTGCACAAGGACATACGGGTTGTAGGTTAATTGGCTTTGCCAAATATCATAGATTGTCCCTAGTGCGTAGCATTAGGCTAGTGTATGGGGTGATTGCTGGTTGGCACGGACTCAGTGAGCTGAAGAGCCTGTTTCCGCGCTGTAGGTCTAAGGTCTAAAGGATCACTCTTGCCCAGTAGACATGAGTAGAGTGCTGGGTTTGAGGTCTTGATTTTTAAACATCTTTTTCGTCAGTCAGCCAAAGGTTATTTTGGTGCACTGAAGGTAATGGTGCACTTCATCAATCTGTCTTCACTGAGAGCGGGTACAAAGAAGTTCAGCAAGTTCCTGCAATAGAGAGTTGTCGTGTGAGGAGTATTTAAGCTGGTTGTGCCTATACTCTAGAGTCAAGAGCCACACAACACAGAAACGGGCTTGACGGCCCAACACACGCAGGATGCCTATCTAAGCTATTCCCCTCTCATCTTAAACCTATGCACTCTAATTCCACAACCCTGGAGAAAAAGGTTGTGTGCATTCACCTTATCTATGTCCCTCATTAACTTATATATATACCTATAGGATCACCCCTCAGCCTCCTACACTCCAAGGAATAAAATCCTAGCCTGAGATAGACACATTATGCTGGAGTAACACAGCGGGACAGGCAGCTTCTCTGGAAAGAAGGAATGGGTGACCTTTCATGTCGAGACCCTTCTTCAGACTCTACGTTTCGGGTCGAGACCCCTCTTCAGACCTAGCCTGCACAACCTCTGCCCTTAATGCAGTCCCATGTGTCTTGTCAACATTAATTCACTCTGGATTATTTCCAGTTTAATGTCATCTTTCCAATAACAGGAAGGTTTCAAGGAATAAGAGATGATGCCAATGAAGCTTATAAAACTTGCAGGGCTGGTGAAAAAAGGGAAGATGTTTCCCCTGGCAGGGATGCCCAGAAGTGCAATTCGCAGGTTCAACACACGGGTCAACCATTTAGGACTGAGATGAGAAGAAATCATCTAGGTAGTGATGAATCTTTGGCTTTTCTATATCCAGGAGAGTTGTGGAGCTTTCATCACTGAGAATATTCAAAGTAAAGACTGATAAAGATTTTAGATGCTAATGGAATTATTGGATGCAGCCCAGTGCTGAAAATTGGTGTGGAGGTAAAAGATCAACCAGAATGGTGGCGAAGCGTAAGAGTTGCTGCCTTACAGCGCCAGAGACCGGCTTCAATCCTGACCACGGGTGTTGTCTGCACGGAGTTTGTACGTTCTCCCCATGATCTGTGTGGGTTTTCCCCAGGAGCTCCGGTTTCCTCCTACACTCCAAAGACGTACAGGTTTGTAGGTTAATTGGCTTCGGTAAAATTGTAAATTGTCCCCAGTATGTGTAGCACAGTGTTAATGTGCAGGGATCGCTGGTCAGCGCGGGCTGGGTTGGCTGAAGGGCCTGTTTCCGCGCTGTATCTCCAAACTAAACTAAACTAAAAATCAACCACGATTTTACTGATTGGAGGAGCAGTCTCAAAAACATGCTCTGTGTGAAACAGTTGCCCCTCGGGTTCCTATAGACACCTTGCCCCTCTCATCTTAAACCATTACCCTCTAGTTCTTGATTTTCCCTAGGCTGGGAAAAAGACTGTACGTTTACCTTGTTTATTCCCCTCATGATTCTATACAGATAATATAATAAACCTGCACTTTAGGGAATTAAGCCATAGCCTGCCCAATCTCTCCCTGTAGCTCAGGCCCTCGAGTCCTGGCAATATCTTCTTTAATATGTTCAGCATGCACCTGAACTGGAGAGATACAACCAATGTGCCCAATAATAGACTCTCAAAAAAGGCTCTCTATTCCAAACTCAGTCACTGGCAGGGATTACAATGCAGATAGAGGAAAAGATTGAAAGATGTGCTTAAAGTCTTCTTGAAAAAATGCAACACCCCACTTTGAAACTGTCCGATGACCATTCAAAATGAGAGGAACGCACTTGGAAGGAGCTGCCAACCTTGACTCCTTGAATCAGAAGCACAATTAATCCCAGTATATGTAGTGGAAGGAACAAATCATATGCCTATATGTGGAAGAACTTTCAGTTCCTACATTGACCTCATCAGTCACCTCAAAATTCACAATCCTGGACTAGAATACAAGGCAGCCTCGATCCCAAGGGACCATCTAAGAGGAAAATATAAATCCATCAGTTCAAAAGTTATACGAGAAAAATTAGGCCATTCGGCCCATCAAGTCTACTCTGCCATTCAATCATAGCAGATCTATCATTCCCTCTCAGACCCATACTACTACCTTCTCCCCATAACCCCTGACAACTGTACTAATCACGAACCTCTCAGTCTCCACTTTAAAAATATCCATTGACTTGTCTCCACGGCCACATGTGGCAATGAATTCCACGGATTCACCACCCTCCAACTAAAGAAATTCCTTCTCATTCTAAAGGTACATTCGTTTATTCTGAGGCTGTGGCCTCAGGTCCTAGACTCTCCCATTAGCAGAAACATCCTCTTCACATCCACTCTACCCAGGCTTTCCATTACTCGGTAAGTTTCAATGAGGTGCCCCCTCATCCTTCTAAACCACAGCGAGTACAGGCCCAGTGCTGTCAAACGCTCATTCTAAATAATAATTCAAAAGTTTGGGCTAATAGAGAACGCTAGTTAAATCTACCGTTAAGGTTTAACAAAATGTCCAGAAGTAAAGGGTTGACAATGGTAAAAGTGAAAACGAAGCTGTGAGATTGGCATAAAAATGTATTTGGTCAACTATGTCCTTTAACAATGAGAACCCACTGTCCTTACCTACCAGTTATATAATGCAGATTCAGTATTCAATCTCAACATAAACTCAAAGGATCTAATCTCTTTTCATGAGCCTTGATGCTTCCTTTCACCTTGAACCCACAGCACTTCTGATGTTCTGCACGTAGCAACAGAATGTGAAGAGCAGCTACAATGAAGAGCAAAATCTCCATTCATTGCCATGAAGTGAAGCTACACTATGTCCATATTGTAAATGTTCTGCCCACCTAGAATTTCACCTCAGGCTCATTGACACATCCAAAAAATCCGCACAATAAATTAGCACAATAAACACAAGTTATCCTTTGGCACTTGTGCGAAATGTGCATAAGGAACATGTATTTCCAATATTTGGAACCACTGATTTCACTTTAGGCACGTTCCATTCTCAAAAATTTACCTCAAGGAATGTCCAGTCACATAAATAAAAATGGCAACAGTTTAGCTAAAAAATAGGCTTATCTGAATTAATAAACATTTTTAATCAGTGCCAATCCTTTAAGTAATGATTTTAAGATATTAAAAAAAATAAGTAGACTAACTTCTCATTTAATTGATGTACATGGGTCAGTGTATTAGTGATTTACAGTGGAAATCACATTCAAATTTTTATTTTAATCATTTTCAAATGTACGTGTCACTGACAAAGCTTGCATTTATTATCCACCCGTGACTGCCCTTGAAGAGGTGGCGGTGAGCTTTTTTTCTTGAACTGCAGTTCATGTGGTGAAGGGACTCCTACAACAGTCTTAGATGAGGCTTTCTAGAATCATAAGAAGACATAAAGTGCTGGAGTAACCCAGCAGGTCAGGCAGCATCTCTGGAGAACATGGATAGGTGATGTTTTGGGTCAGGATCCTTTTTGCAGACTGAGGGCTGATGACATCCAGAATTTTGACCCAATGACAAAGATGGAAACCTGCTGGTGCTCAAAGTGTGCGAGACGCAACTTGACTGAAATTCGTAGCTAGTGCCTCTCCTGGCAGGTTTTGATAGGATAGAATAGTTCCTTTATTGTCATTGTAACATGAGCCATGTACAACGAAATTGTAAAATGTCAGCCAGTCAGTGCACCATTCAAACATTTCTAAAAGCTAACGATACATACAAGGTAAAATATTTTAAAAAAGATAAACAACTAAATGGATGTGGAGAGATGTTTCCTCTTCTGAAAGAATCTAGACATGGAAGTTAGACACACAATGCTGGAGCAACTCAGCGGGACAGGCAGCATCCCAGACACCAGAAGGGTCTTGACCCGAAACGTCACCCATTCCTTCTCTCCAGAGATGCAGCCTGGCCCGCTGAATTACTCCAGCATTGTGTGTCTATCTTCGGGTTAAACCAACAACTCCAATCCCTTCCTAGACATGGAAGGTCCCTGATTAATGGGCTGCCCGCTTTAGACAGAAATGAGGTTCCCACCACTGAATCCTATGGTAAGTGTGAAGAGATCAGTACATGGAGTGGGTGGATTGTTGGATGGGGGAGGTGCAGGTAGAAAAGGGTATTGGGATGGGCATGATCGTAGCAGGGCTTGCGATAGGATGATGGAGGGAAGGCGATTGAAGGAGGAGACAATTGAGCAGGAGGTCAGTCAGGAGCTGCAAGGGTGGGGGTGGGGGTGGTCACTCAGGAGAAGGAATGGAGGAGGGTGCATCGAATCAGTGACAGGGGGACCAGGATTCTGAAAGAGGAGCAAGACTGTAGTTGCTGATAATGTGGCTCAAGGATTGGGGAATAGTAGGAGCCATCAGATTATTATCCTTGAGATGGGCACAATGTGCTGGAGTAACTTAGCGGGTTAGGCAGCATCCCTGGACAAAAAGATGAATAGGTGACATTTTGGGTCAGAACCCTTCTTCAGAATGAAAGTAGAAGTGGGAGGGGGTGAAAATAAACTGGAGGTGAGAAAAGGCCAACAAAGAGGGGGAGCAGCGAGAGAGGGTGTTGCAGAACTCCCGTTGGGGACAGGGGGAGAGGTGTGATGGCCTAAAATGTCATCTATCCATGTCCTCCAGAGATGCTGCCTGACCCGTTGTTACTCCAGCTCCTCATGTTCTATGCAATATTCCAGTCTCTTGTGTCTGCTTAAAGACCTTCTATCTCAAACTCAAAAGATGCAAATGCCCGTATCCAAGTTTTTTTTCAGACGAGAGAATTAACAAGAGTCATTTCAAGAGTCATACAGTCCTGAAACAGGTCCTTTAACCCAACAAACCTTGACAAATACCCAGCTGTATCAATTCATTTTATCAACACTTGCTCTATGGCCTTTTATACCTTTTTGTACGTGTGCTTTTTAAAAATTTATAAGTGATTTAAGAGCAGAGGCCTGGTGTTATATGTACCAAGCATTCATTTTAGATGATCAATAGGCGCAATCAGCCTTAAATTACTATTAACATAATAATCTGAAGAAGGGTCTCGACCCTAAACGTCACCCATTCCTTCTCTCCAGAGATGCTGGCTGACCTGCGGAGTTACTCCAGCTTTTTGTGTTTATCTTTGGTTTAATCAAGCATCTGCAGTTCTTTCTTACACATTAACATAATCACGATAGGAATAACGCACAGCACAAGGCAAAATGAGTATGCTACAATCATTTTTCACTCTGAAGAGATGTCAATGCTAACATCTTTGCAATATGTTTATTTATTTCTTCCGTGGGATGTTATTTGACTGCAACGCCTACCTTCCACTCTATCGAAGATTCAGTTTTGTCAATATTAGCTTGTTTGAAGGAATGGGAAGCACATTTATATAATGCCTGATCATATATCTCATACATAGGAAATGTGTTTTGAAATGTATTCACTTTCATAGTTAATACATGGAGATATAATTGGCTGGCAATAACATTGATGTGAGATGCTGTTTATTGGCTATCAATGGTGGAAGAGAGGGCAAGAAGAAAGAAAAGACCTCAATTTTCCCACAACAGCCAACCTGATAGTTGAAGAAGGGTCTCAGCCTGAAATGTCACCTATTCCTTTTCTCTAGAGATGCTATCCGACCCACTGAGTCACTCCAGCTTTTTGTGTCTGTCTTCAGATTTCTAATCATCCTGGATCCGAGTCATATCAAGAAACAAGCAAAACCCTATACGTTTTGACAGGTGTTGATACAGTCTTCAGTTGTGGGAAGCTGATGACACTTCAACATGCAATGCCTTCAGCTTGTAATCTCATCAATGGGAGAAGCTGGCACAAACACAAAATTAAAGGAAATTTCACTCTAACTTCTTCAACTCAAATACTGTGCTTAAGAACAGATTATTGCCTCTGCTGGAACCTAGAGAGTACCCCTTCCCACCACGCCATTCATCTTACATTACTATTGTCATGCAAGACACGGAACACTGTGCTTCTAATCTCCCTCATTTTCCAGCTCTACTTTGAAGCACCTTGTGTCAAGATGCTTCACAATAGAATCAATAAATTGTAGAGTCTTTACTTTAGAGACACAGCGCAGAAACAGGCTCGTTGCCCACCGAGACCACGCCAACCAGCGATCACCCTGTGCACTCGCGCTACCCTACACACTTAGGTACAATTTACAAAGCCAATTAACCTGAAATCCTGTACGTCTTTGGAGCGTTGGAGGAAACGGGAGCACCCATGCAGTCACTGGGAGAATGTACAAACTCCGCATGGAGAGCACCTGTAGTCAGGATCGAACCCGGGTCTCTGGCACTGAAAGGCAGCAACCGTACCATTGCCCCACTGTGCTGCTATCATTTGAACAATAAGATATATGGAGTGAGAAAACAAAGTTAGACCATTTAGGGAGAGCCCGATATGCTCAACAACTAAAATATTATTAATCTTACGATCAAACTTGGATTTTCCTCACTCTCTCTCCTCTCAGTGAGAGAGGGGATACGTGCTGATGTCAGAAGCAAAATGATAACAGGAGTGCGGGAGCTGAGAATGCCATTCAGTTCTCTCTAGTCAGCTCAGTGCTTCCATCAGATCTCCAGCTCAACTCAATGTGCCTGGCTCCCCAGATCCCCTTATCTGTCAATATTCCACTGATCTCCAAATAATTTTTCAACCAGCTGCATTTGTCATCTATAATGTGGTCTGGCATGGAACGGAGAAGATAAAGAGAACAAATACTTGAGTTGATGAAACCAAAAGGATTCATAATGCAAAAAATTAAAAGATTCATAATGTAAACAGTAACCACAACCAGGACATACCATTTCAAGGATATTCAATACAAGGGGCGGCACAGTTGTGCAGCAGTAGTGCTGCTGCCTCACAGCACCAGAGACCCAGGTTCGACTGAGACTAAGGGTGCTGTCTGTGCGGAGTTTGTATGCTCTCCATGTGTCCGCGTGGGCTTTTTTCCGGGTCCTCCGGTTTCCTCGCACACTCTGAAGATGTGCAGGTTTGTAGGTTAATTGGCTTCTGTGAGTGTGTTGGATATGAAAGTGGGGGAACATAGAACGAGTGTGAATGGGTGATCGATGGTCGGCGTGGACCTGGTGGGCTGAAGGGCATGTTTCCACGATGTACACTGCATTCAGAAAGTATTAGACCCCTTCACCTTTTCCACATTTTGTCATGTTACAACCTTATTTTAAAATGGATCTTTAAAATGATTTTTTTTAATCATCAATCTCCACACAATACCCCATAATAAAAGTGAAAACAGGTGTTTAGAAATTTTTCCAAAGTAATTAAAAATAAATAACTGAAATATCACATTTACATAAGTATTCAGACCTTTTGCTATGACATTCAAAATTGAGTTTATGTTCATCCTGTTTCCATTGATTCACAAAATGCTGGAGTAACTCAGCAGGTCAGGCAGCATCTCGGGATAGAAGGAATGGGTGACGTTTCGGGTCGAGACTCTTCTTCAGACTGATGTCAGGGGGGTGGGACGAAGGAAGGATATAGATGGAAACAGAAAGATAGAGGGAGATCTGGGAAGGAGGAGGGGAAGAGAGGAACAGAGGAACTATCTAAAATTGGAGAAGTCGATGTTCATACCACTGGGCTGCAAGCTGCCATTGATTATCCTTGAGATGTTTCTACAACTTGACTGGAGTCCACCAGTGGTAAATTAAATTGATTGGACATGATTTGGAAGGCGCACACCTGTCTATATATGGACCCACAGTTGACAGTGCATGTCAGAGCAAAAACCAAGCCATGAAGATGAAGGAATTGTCCTTTGACCTCCGAGACAGGATTGTGTTGAGACACAGATCTGGGGAAGGGTATAAAACAATTTCTGCAGCATTGCAGTTCCCGAAGAGCACAGTGGCCTCCGTCATTCTTATATGGAAGAACTTTAGAACCACCAGGACTCTTCATAGAGCTGGCCGACCGGCCAAACTGAGCAATCGAGGGAGAAGAGCCTTGGTCAGGGAGGTGACCAAGAACCTGATGGTCACTCTGACAGAGCTCCAGAGTTCCTCTGTGAAGACGGGAGAATTTTCCAGAAGGACAACTATATCTGCAGCACTCCACCAATCAGGCCTTTATTGTAGAGTGGCCAGACGGAAGCCACTCCTCAGTAAAAGGCACATGACCGCCCACTTGGAGTTTTCCAAAAGGCACCTAAAAGACTCAGAGACCATGAGAAACAGGATTCTCTGTTCTGATGAAACCAAGATTGAAATCTTTGGCCTGAATGCCAAGCAGCACCAATCATTTCCTGGCCAATACTATACCTACAGTGTAGCATGGTGGTGGCAGCATCATGCTGTGGGGATGCTTTTCAGCGGCAGGAACTGGGAGACTAGTCAGGATCGAGGGAAAGATGAACGGAGTAAATTGCAGATAGTTCCTTGATGAAAACCTGCTCCAGAGTGTTCTGGACCTCAGACTGGGGCAGAACTTCACCTTCCAACAAGACAATGACGCTAAGCACACAGCCAAGACAACGCAGGAGTGGCTTTGTGACAAGTCTGTGAATGTCCTTGAGTGGCCCAGCCAGAGCTTGGACTTGAATCCGGTCGAATATCTCTGGAGGGACATGATGCATCGACGCTCCCCATCCAACCTGACAGAGCTTGAGAGGATCTGCAGAGAAGAATGGGAGAAATTACCCAAATACAGGTGTGCCTAGCTTGTAGCGTCATACCCAAGAAGACTTGAGGCTGTAATCACTGCCAAAGGTGCCTTAACAAAATACTGAGTAAAGGGTCTGAATACTTATGTAAATGTGAAAGTTCAGTTATTTATTTTTAATTACTTTGCAAAAATTTCTAAACACCTGTTTTCGCTTTTTTTATCATGGGGTATTGTGTGTAGATTGATGATAAAAAAAGAATTTAATCCATTTTAAAATAAGGCTGTAACATAGCAAAATGTGGAAAAAGTGAAGGGGTCTGAATACTTTCTGAATGCACTGTATCTCAAAATTAATGCACTTTCCTATGTTGTGTCAATGCCACTCATATTTCCTCCTTAAACAATGCAGTTGTGAAGTACTTGCGAGACTGTTACACAGAGCCCAGCCCATCATTCTCCAGTGCCGACCCCACTCTACAGACGCTTATTTGACCTGATAGCTTCCTCCCTCAAAGTGCCTGGAAAAAAATTCCAGATCCTCATAAGATGAACTGGCTGTAACAGAAACTCAGAGCTCCACATCAGAGCATCAGATTTACTGCCAGGTTAACCTGTTACCGGCTATAAAACGCACTTGAATACAAATGACACATTGGACCAGCTCTGACAAGCTGACAAATCACCAGCAAAGGAAATTGAAAAGGAACCAACAAAAAAAACATGACTACGTTACTCATGAGGTGTTTGTTCTTTGTGTTATCTGTTTCACAATGCAAAGACGTGGACAATATTTGACTGCAAAGGGAAATGCATTGGCGATTCAGAATCCTGAAAATATTTCTCGATTATAAGGTGCGCTGAAAAATATCACTAGAGTACATCTTAAATCATGTTGCCAATCCAACTACTTTCCCAGGCTTAAAAGCTTGACCTTTAAAGTTTCTGTTATTGAAAGCGGAGTGAAATCGTTCCTATGTTTACATTTCGCAGTGCCCTGCACAAGCTGCGAAAAGGATCGAACATGTCACAGTGGGTCGAAGGGCCTGTTGGTATCCAGAACAACTCTATGTTCCTTTTAATTATGACAATGCTCAACCGATGCACTTCTGCCTGCTGTGAGTCCAATCTCCAAGGGCATTTGGAGGTTAGGCTCAGGACCGGCCAAAGGTATTTAGTTTTGGAAAGCACAGTGTTCCAAATACCCAACATATGCTTAATCCGTCAGGGAGGTTGACGAGAATGATCCTTGGAATGATTGGGTTAACATATGATGAGTTTTGGATGGCAATGGGCCTGTACTTGCTGGAATTTAGAAGGATGAGGGAGGACATTATTGAAACTTACCGAATAATGAAAGGCCTGGATAGAGTGGATTCAAGATTCAAGATAGCTTTATTGTCATCCAAATTGGACGAAATTCAGTCACCCACAGTCCAACAACAAAAGCATCAAAATAGGCATTAAAATTACACAACCCCCAAAACAAACATCCATCAAGAAAACATCCATCACAGTGAGTCTCCTCCAGTCCTCTCCTCACTGTGATGGAAGGCCACAATGTCTTTCCCCTCTCCTGCTGTCCTCTCCCGCGGTCAGGTTGTTGTGGTTGCAGGCCGCGCCGGACGGTCCGCAGCGGCCCGAGCCTAAGGCGAGTCGCAGCCGCTCCCGCAGCCTCCGAAGACGGCCGGTTCCGCCGATGATAAGTCCGATCCGGGGCGGGCGAACACGCTGCTGCTGCCGCTGTTGCTGCACGTCGGGGCGGTCGTGGCTCCCGACATTGAAGCCCCCGCCCAGCAGAGAAATATCCCGCGGCCTATCTTAGGCAGCGCCGGACGGTGAAATGTCCGCGACCCAAGCCTCGCGATCCGGGGCGGGCGAACACGCTGCCGCTGCCGGAGTTCCCGATGTCGGCATCCACGCGGCCCGAGCCTAAGGCGAGTCGCAGCCGCACCCGCAGCCTCTGAAGACGGCCGGCTCCGCTGATGGTAAGTCCGGTCCGCGGGCTCTGCGAACCGGAGCCCTGGAGGCCGACAGCTCCAGGAGTTGGGCCGATGGTAGGCCGCAGCAGGAACGGAGACACCACCCAGAAAACAAAGGTCGGGTCTCCGTTCGGAAGGGACACCTATTTACAATTTTACAGTTCCCCCCCTCCCCCCCACATACACACATAGTACACAAACACAAAAACACGACATCACAACTACAATTAAGACAAAAAAACAACAAAAACACAAAGACAAATGGACCGCAGGTAAGCCGCAGCTGCTATGGCAGCGCCGCCATTTTGGGTTAAATGTGGAGAGGATGTATCCACTAATGTGTGTGTCTAGGACCAGAGCCTCATAATAAAAGGACGTACCTTTAGAAAGGAGATGAGGAGGAATTTCTTTAGTCAGAGGGTAGTCAAATTGTGGAATACACTGCCACAGAAGGCTGTGGAGTACAGATCAATGGATATTTTTAAGACAAAGATTGACAGATTCTTGATTAGTTGGGCGACAACCAGATCGGCCCACGAACTGACATCCCTCACCTCTCCTCGCCCGGCCATCTTTGTGTCCCAGGGGACACCTCCTGCAGCCATTCTTGAAGGCGCTGGAGGCAATAACCTGGTTCGCCCCCCTACCGGCCCTTGCTCCTCATGTCCGATGTCTCCAGTGGCTCCCTCCTCATCGCATCTCTGGTCTTCAGGGGTTGAACAGAATGGTGAGGAATTGGGATTGACAACAAATTGTGGCCTTCCTTGCAACATCCACAAGTGGTGAATGATATTTTCTTTGAATACAGTGCATTCAAAAAGTATTCAGACTCCTTCACATTTTCCACATTTTGCTACGTTACAGCCTTATTTAAAAAAACATTTTCTTTTTTTTTTTAATCATCAATCTACACACAATACCCCATAATTAAAAAAGTGAAACCAGGTGTTTAGAATTTTTTGCAAAGTAATTAAAAAGAAATAACTGAAATATCACATTTACATAGGTATTCAGACCCTTTACTCAGTACTTTGTTGAGGCGGTGATTACAGCCTCAAGTCTTCTTGGGTATGACGCTACAAGCTTGGCACACCTGTATTTGGGTAATTTCTCCCATTCTTCTCTGCAGATCCTCTCAAGCTCTGTCAAGTTGGATGGGGAGCATCGATGCACAGCTATTTTCATGTTCCTCCAGAGATGCTCTGGCTGGGCCTCTCAAGGACATTCACAGACTTGTCACGAAGCCACTCCTGCGTTGTCTTGGCTGTGTGCTTAGGGTCATTGTCCTGTTGGAAGGTGAACCTCTGAGGTCTGAGGTGAACCTCTGAAGTCTGAGGTCAAGAATGCTCTGGAGCAGGTTTTCATCAAGAATCTCTCTGCACTTTGCTCCGTTCATCTTTCCCTCGATCCTGACTAGTTCCTGCCGCTGAAAAACATCCCCACAGCATGATGCTGCCACCACCATGCTTCACCGTAGGTATGGTATTGGCTAGATTGGCATTCAGACCAAAAATTACAATCTTGGTTCCATTAGACCAGAGAATCTTGTTTCACATGGTCTGAGAGTCCTTTAGGTGCCTTTTGGCAAACTCCAAGCAGGCTGTCATGTGCCTTTTATTGAGGAGTGGCTTCCGTCTGGCCACTTTACCATAAAGGCCTGATTGGTGGAGTGCTGCAGATATAGTTGTCCTTCTGGAAAATTCTCCCATCTTCACAGAGGAACTCTGGAGCTCTGTCAGAGTGACCATCGGGTTCTTGGTCACCTCCCTGACCAAGGCCCTTCTCCCCTGATTGCTCAGTTTAGCTGGGCGGCCAGCTCTATGAAGAGTCCCGGTGGTTCTAAAGTTCTTCCATTTAAGAATGATGGAGGCCACTATGCTCTTGGAGACCTGCAATGCTGCAGAAATTATGTTATACCCTTCCCCAGATTTGTGTCTCGACACAATCCTGTCTCGGAGGTCTACAGACAATTCCTTCATCTTCATGGCTTGGTTTTTGCTCTGACATGCACTGTCAACTGTGGGACCTTGTGTAGACAGGTGTATGCCTTTCCAGATCATGTCCAATCAATTTAATTTACCATTGTTGGACTCCAATCAATCAATGGAAACAGGATGAACCTAAGCTCAGTTTTGAGTGTCATAGCAAAGGGTCTGAATACTTATGTAAATATGATATTTCAGTTATTTCTTTTGAATTACTTTGCAAAAATTTCTAAACACCTGTTTTCGCTTTTTTATTTGGGGGTATTGTGTGTAGATTGAAAATTAAAAAAAAGAATTTAATCCATTTTAAAATAAGGCTGTAACGTAACAAAATGTGGAAAAGGTGAAGGGGTCTGGATACTTTCTGAATGCACTGTATAGTAGGTCTCTCTCCACACTGCTGCATGATTAATCCTGAAAGCATCAATACCCTTATGAAACATGTAGATGTCATCTGTCTGAATAAGTTTTAACAACAGGCTCTGGACCTTTCAAGTAAATCACCGTCACATGTTAGCTCCAGGGACTGTGGTGCAGGAACCTCGGTGACCTCAATAGGTTTCTCCATATGATTCACACACAGAAACTATGAAGGTTGTGAAAGTTCTGCATGTCTAAAGGCAGGCAGCACGGTGGCACAGCGGTAGAGTTGCAGCCTTACAGTGCTTGCAGCGCCGAAGACACGAGTTTGATCCTGTCTACGGGTGCTGTCGGTACGAAGTTTGTACGTTCTCCCCGAGACTGCGTGGGTCCGAGATCTTTGGTTTCCACCCACACTCCAAACACATTCTGGTTTGTAGGTTAATTAGCTTGGTAGAAGTGTAAATTGTCCCCAGTGTGTGCGTGCAATAGTGTTAATGTGCGACGATCGCTGGTCGGTACAGACCCGGTGGGCCAAAGGGCCTGTTTCCACGCTGTATCTCTAAACTAATTTAATGTAAGATAGCTGCCGGCTATAATTCACTTTCCTGTACCTGATCAGGGCTCAGGCGTGGGATTGCTACGACAGAGAAGAGCGATGGACGGCTTTGGGCACCTTTTGTTTTTGACAATATCTCAAGAATCGAGCTGCAGCCTGTGGGGCTGAGGGGGAAGAGACGGAGGATGCCTAATAACTGGAGAAGGCAATAAACAGACACACACACACAAACAGCTGCAATTACTGCTGATGTTGACTGAACAGCTCCATAACTGCCATAAAATTATAACAAAACCCATCACAAACCTGAATAGTTAAATACCCTTCCTCCACTTCAGCAGAAATATTCTGAATGTTTTTCTGCGATGATTTACACCTGACTGATTATCCTCTCTGAGCACATCCACTCATCTACTTCCCAGCAACATCCTTGCAGGATGCGTCTAAGCCCACAAATAACGGCACTGTTATAATTACTCAACTGCTACCCTGACAGCAAAGGAGAAGAGACCAGTGAACTCTTTTAATCCATTCACCAGTGGTGATTTTGCACTTCACAGAGTAGCAGCAAGTAGCAAATAGATCTCGCCCGGCCATGCTACATCTTGTTGCAAAGAAAAACTCACCATAAATAAGTTCAAGATGAAGGGTGAGAGATTTAACAGAAACCTGAGGGGCAGCTTCTTTACACAAAGGGCAGTAGGCATATGGAATGAGTTGCTATAGGAGGTAGTTGAACAGGCACGATCACAACGTTTAAGAAACATTTAAATAGGGACATGGATACGATAGGTGTAGAGGGATATGGGCCAAACGTAAGTAAGTGGGACTAGTGTAGATGGGGTATGTTGGACCGAAGGGCCTATTTCCATACTGATGAATCTACGTAAACAATCCCAAATGATTGCAGGTTATACTGCAACTGCGATTTCTCCAATCCATTAAATATCTTTTTCAGTATCTCATAATTTATTCATATTGGAATGGCCAATTCATTCAGCTTGGAACTTCTCCCCCTTAATAGCAGTCAATGCTGTTGTGGAGACCCTTCCACTTCAAACCCATCTGCGCACAATCAGGCTAACTCATTGATGTCATCACCGGTAAACAAGATTGCTGACTGCCTTTACTATTCTTCCTTCTTTACAAAATTAAATGTATTCAGTTATTTACAATAGTATTTACACCTCAAACTATAACAAAACACCCACCAGCAGCATACAAAATTATCAATTATTCCTTACTGCTAAACATCAAATTATTATGTTACAATCCTGATGCAGGATACAGTCGATGCCCAACAGTGCCCAGCAGTCCTCAAACTCCTCCAAGGTACACATGGACCCCATGTATTCTTTTTCAAGGGACACCCTTGAAGGACACTCAAGTGGGTGGCACGGTGGCGCAGCGGCAGTGTTGCTGCCTTACAGCGCAGAGACTCTGGTTCGATCCTGACCATGGGTGCTGTCTGTAGGGAGTTTGTACGTTCTCCCCGTGACCTGCGTGGGTTTTCTCCAGGTGCTCCGGTTTCCTCCCACAGTCTAAAGACGTCCTAGTGTGTGTAGGATAGTGTTAATGTGCGGGGATCGCTGGTCAGCACTCACTCACTGGGCCGAAGGGCCTGTTTCCGTGCTGTATCTCTAAACTAAACTAAACTAAACTAAACCCGGGCATGGACATAACCCCGAAAGAGGGGCAGGCAGTCGGATCAGGCGGAGCCTTTGACTGCCCGGCGCCGTGACCCACGAATGGCCAATTTGACCAGGCCTAGGAGCAAACCAGCCAGGACATGATCTGATCTACCCACTCCCCTATGCACTGTGTACCCAAAGATTAGATGGTGTCTTTTAAGTTAAGGTTAATCAATGATCAGCAACTAATCAAAGCACGGATGACAAGTCCCCAGGAAACAAATCCCCAGGAAACAAATTCAGCATTATTTCATGTTAAGAGCAGACTTCCTCCACGCCCATTTATAGTTTCTGAGGTAAGTGGGGCAATGATGTCATTGCATTAACAATTGTGTTATTTATTTTAATCCTTACTCTGGTCAGGCCACCTTTGGAGTGTCACATGCTGTTCTGGTTGCTCCATTACAGCAAGGGGGGTGGAGGCTTTGGAGAGAGTGCGTGCAGAGGTGTTTACTGCCTGGGTTAGGGTGTATTATGTGCAAGGAGAGGTAGGACAAACTTGGATTGCTTTCTCTGGAGGATCTGAGGTTGAGGGGATACATGATTGAAGTATATAAAATTATGAGAGGCATAGATAGGGTATAAAGTCAGAATATTTTTCCCAAAGTAGAAATATCAGACCAGGTGGCATAGCTTTATGGTGAGTGTGGCAAAGTTTAAAGGAGATGTGCGGGGCATTTTTTTTGCACAGCAGGTGCCTGGAATGGGCTGCCAAGGGTGGAGGTGGAGGTGGAGGCAGCTATGATAGAGGCGTTTACGAGAGGCGTTTACGAGAAGTGTATTTAAATGCCCTTGTAGTACCTGCCTCAACTACCTCCTCTGGTAGCTCATTCTATATATCCACCGCCATCTGAGTGAAAGTATCATTCCTTAAGATCCCATTAAATCTTCCCCCTCTCACCTTAAACCTATGTCGTCTGGTTCTTGATTTTCCTACCTTGGGAAAAAGACACCGTGTCAATTCCCCTTCGTGATTTTATGCATCTAAATAAGATCATCCCTCAGCTTCCTGTGCTCCAAGGAATAAAGTCCCAGTCTAAGAATTCAGGCCCTTGGAGCAGCATCCTCGTAAATATTCTCTGCACTCGTTCCTGCTTAAAGACATCTTTCCTACATCAGGGTGACCAAACGTAAACCCACTTCTCCAAGTGCAGCCTCACCAACGTCTTGTACAACCATGCAAAACAGTACTTTTTCTGAAGAAATGTCTAGACCCAAATCGTCACCTATTCCTTTTCTCCAGAGATACTGTCTGACCCGCTGAGTTACTTCAGCTTTTTGTGTCCATCTTCAGTTTAAACCAGCATCTGCAGTTCCTTCCTACACAGTACATTTAACTGATACACATCTCCACACACTCAGTATTAACAGGAAACAAAAACATAGAGCATAAAAGGAAGAGAATGAATCAAGAGATAAGTAGCAATAATGTCATATGGTGCCTCAATGGTTTAATATCACTCTCAAGATAAAACATTTGATAGATGGTTTTTTTTTAAAATCATTCAAAATTGTTGGAACTCCTCTCCAGGATTAGAAATTACAAAATGAAAATAAAGAGGGTCGTCTTGATCTCTTTGTGATCAGCCTCACAGTCAACTTTGACATAAATGAGCTGAGGTCCCGAAGATGAAGAAATAGGTTTTGTTTTTCTTTGAAATTAGGAAGGTATGAAATTGCTTTAAAATTGAACTTTTGCGATAAATTACTCAGACAAATGACTACATTAGTCATAGATTGAGGTGTGTTCTGGGCTATTGGTCTGATGTAAGAACATTTTCATCCAATTGAAATTAAATCTCATTTTAACTCTAACCTGTACTATTCTTGCTAATTGAAAAAATGCTTTAATTGACTGCCTCAAAGTATTCTGTGAAAGCAAGGAAAGGATGCAGAGATCGCTTATTCGGGAATATTACTGTTGGTATCACCATGTTTAATGTCCCAGTTAATAAAATTGGTGATGACTGTCAACATGAGAAACAGATCAGATCAGCTCACTTGTTGAGGATTAGCATGCTAACTCCCTGCACCATGGAACTAGAACTAATAAAGGCCCAAGTCTTATTAACTCAAATTTTGGCTGGAATGGAGAATTACCATTATAAAGAAAGGCTGCACAGATTTAAGGGCCTGTCTCACTTAGGCGATTTTGTTAGGCAATTGCCGGCGACTGTCAAAGTCGTAGCAGATCGCCGAAATGTTCTTTTACCCGACGACAATGATCACGACAATGCCGAGTCAGGTCGAGATTACACCGTCTTCGGAAACATCGCGAAATTCCCACGCTTCAACGCTTCTCCGGCATCCTAATTTTCGCTGAAATCACTGACAAGTCGGTTGGTACTTGAGAGTTTTGAAATATAACATCTTGCCCGGGTTATTTGAAAACCAAGCTTCACGGTAACAAGGCATAAACTGGATTGACTTCCAGTTTACTAATAGCAGTATTAAGAAATTTAATTTTAAACGTGGTTAAATGGATTTTTGTGCGGAGTGTGGGCATTCTTTGAAAATGTACGGGAGATGCATATCTGGTTTCTGGGTTGCATATCTGGGTTGGGAGCCTACTTTAAATTTAATCGCTGATGGCCATAAACATCGCGAAAATTCCCACGCTTACCTGACCGTCAAACTGTCACCTCCAATCTACCTGTCAAATGTCCTGACGGTAAATAAATTGGTTAAACACAAGTATTTTATGGTATCTTCGAATGACTTAATTTAATATTACGTGCTTCTAAATGTATCTAAGACAACCTAGCAAACCTGGGGACAGCATGCGACAGCGCCCGCAATAAGCAACGATACCTGGCGACAAGCCAGCTGTCGCCGAGAAATTTCACTCCAGTTGATTTCTCAGCGACGCGCTGAGATCCACTACGATTCTTGTAAGACCTCACGATCATGCCCACGATACCCGGCGAACTGTCGGCGACAGCCTAGTCGCCGGCAGTCGCCTTAAAATCGCCTAAAGTGGGACAGGCCCTTTAGGTGTAGGAAAGAACAGCAGATGCTGCTTTAAACTGAAGATGGATACAAAAAGCTGGACTAACTCAATGGGTCAGGCAGCGCCTCTGGAGAAAAGGAATGGGTGGCTTTTCAGGTCGAGACCCTTCTTCAGACTGAGTCAGAGGAAAGGGAAACAAGACATATGGATGGTGGTTTAATCATATAAGAAGGGTCTGAAGAAGGGTCTTGACCTGTGACATCACCTATTCCTTTTCTCCAGAGATGCTGACTGGCCCGCTGAGTTACTCCAGCATTTTGTATCTCTGCACAGGCTGATGTTGTTTGCCTTCCACCATAGGAATCTGAGCATTGACCTTTTAGAGACAAATAAATAATGAGAGGAGAGATAGCTTATATAATAAAAAATCTTGTTTCCACAGTCGGGGTCAGAGACAAAGAGGCAGGGGTTTAGGGTGAGAAGTCGGAGATATGGAGGGCTTCCAAGAGGGATTAATTACATGGAGTTTGGGGGGGGGGGGAGGAGTCTGGATTGCTCTATCTGAAGAGGCGGTAGATACACTCACAACAGTGAAGATCCATCTACACGAGTACTTGAATTGGTAAGGCGTAGAAGACCACAGGTCAAATGCTGGTTCTGTAGATGGGATCAGTTTAGATAGCTGAAAGGATCGCCGGCACATGGAGGGCCAAAGGGCCTACTTCTGTGGTGTACAGAAAATTCTCTAACCACTCAGTTCCCCTGTTAGGGAGGACTTATTAAGGAGGCATATTTCAGGAATTGGGGTGGGGAGGGGGTAGGAGTGAGAGAGTGAGTGAGTGAGTGAGTGAGTGAGTGAGTGAGTGAGTGAGTGAGTGAGTGAGTGAGTGAGTGAGTGAGTGAGTCTGGGTGAGTGAGTGTGTGTGACTGTGAGTGTGTGTATCTTGTTAGTGTGTGAGTGTCTGTGTGTGAGTGTGCATCTTGTTAGTGTGTGAGTGTCTGTGTGTGAGTGTGTGTATCTTGTTAGTGTGTGAGTGTTTGTGTAGGAGTGTGTCAAGTCAAGTTTATTTGTCACATACACATACAAGATGTGGTGAAATGAAAGGTCACCCACAGTCCAGCAATAGAGCAATAAAAATAAACAATTTCACACACAATCACAACCAACACAAACATGTGTGTGTGTGTGTGTGTGTGTGTGTGTGTGTGTGAGTGAGTCTGTATCTTTGTTAGTGTGTGAGTGTCTGTGTATCTTTGTTAGTGTGTGTGAGTGAGTGAGTGAGTGAGTGAGTGAGAGAGAGAGAGAGAGAGAGAGAGAGAGAGAGAGAGAGAGAGAGAGAGAGAGAGAGAGAGAGAGAGAGAGAGAGAGAGAGAGAGAATAAGGCAAGGAAAGTTGCATTTACAGTGTATGATGGTTTTTCATTATTTTCATGGATATGAATTGGAAAGAATGACAACTATTAAAAAAGATGAGCATGCAAAACCATCGTCACGCCACCTTGACATTCCCACATCTCATACTTATTGCAGCCATCTTGTTTCCTGCAAAATGGCTGCCTTTGCCCATTACAAATCCTGGTCGAATTGCTCTCATTGCAGCTCCCTGCAAACGAAGGAGGGAAGTGCAAAACTGCACATTATTGAACCTCCATATTGTCACAGACATTCATGCTTTGGGAGGCTGGGGCAGGGAATCGCCCATCACCACACCAGGCAATGTGCTGCTGGGAAAGAGCGCTGAGATATTTTGTTAGAATTCTATATCACATATTGTTTATACTGTAATTGACCCTGGAAATGAGAGTGGCAAGGTTTTTCATCCCTCAGAACATCAGAGTTAATAAATAAACCATCTACTTTGAACATTCATCCTCTACACTTCCCTCTGGTCAGAATGACATCTCTCAAGGGTTTGTGTGAGTTGTGTGATGTATACCTGGTGCGTGTGCTGCATTAATGAGTTGTTTTTACAATAGTGGCCATTCCTGGTTGTCAAAGAAAGCAATCTGCACACTGAGCGAACATTGGTATGCTTCCAACATACTGTAACTTGATATCATCAAACATTCACACATTAGATACAGACACTCTGGTACCTGTCCACCCAGCCTCATCTCGTAACTTGCACAGGAGGTTACATTTGTACATTCTACAGGGGCGGCACAGTGGCGCAGCAGTAGAGCTGCTGCCTTACAGTGCCAGAGATCCGGGTTCGATCCTGACCACGGGTGCTGACTGTGTGGAGTTTGTATGTTCTCCCTGTGATTGCATGGGTTTTCTCTGGGTGCCTTGGTTTCCTCCCACACTCCAAAGACGTGCAGGTTTGTAGGTTATTCGGCTTCTGTAAAATTGTACATTGTCGCTAGTGTGTAGGATAATGTTAATGTACGGGGTAATGACTGGTCGGCATGGACTCGGTGGGCAGAATGGCCAATCTCTAAAGTTAAGTCTAAAGTTCAGTTTAGTTTAGAGATACAGCATGGAAACAGGCCCTTCAGCTCACTGAGTCCACACTGACCATCAATCATCCATAACTACTAAGTCTATGTTCCCTCACTTTCTCATCCACTCCCTACATATTAGGGTGACAATTTGCAGAGGCCAATGAACCTGCAAACTTGCACGTCTTTGGGATGTGAGAGGAAACTGGAGCATCTGGAGGAAACCCACGAGATCCCAGGAGAATATGCGAGCTCCACTCAGGCAGCACCTGAAGTCAGGACTGAACCCAGGTCTCTGGCACTGTTGGGCAGCTGCTCTGCCAGGTGCGCCACTGTGCTGGCCTACAGTGTTCTACATTCCTTGCTAAAAGGGTGATACATTGAGTGATCCTGTAAAACCTGCTCAAAAACAAGTGTTAAGGCATGTTTTACAACAGGAGAGGAAAGTAGAGAGGTGAACGGGAAAGTGTCCCAAATCATAGGGGTTGCCTGCAAAGGGAATAAGAAGACCGCCTACAATGATGTGGAGGACAGAGAGTTCAGGTGAGGTTTGTTGTATTAGTAGATAAGGAGAGGCCTAACTTGTCAGAACTTAATGATCAGCCATGATCACAATGAATGGCGGTGCTGGCTCGAAGTGCCGAATGGCCTCCTTCTGCACCTATTTTCTATGTTTCTATGTTAACATTTGAGAGATTGGGGACACTGGAAGCTGATGCCTTGCTTAGCCTTGTAAATGTGGATGATGTGCCAAGTATACAACTTTCTGGATTCTGAATTTCTCTCGTGCACAGATTCCTCTGTCCTCAAGTTTGCGGATGACACTACCCTAATTGGACTGATCCAGGATGGGGAGGAATCTGCCTATAGAGGGGAAGTGACACAGTTGGCGTCCTGGTGCCATCGCAACAACCTGGAGCTCAATGCTCTCAAGACAGTGGAACTAATTGTAGACTTTCGAAGAGATCCCCCCTCCCCTCCCCTCACTCACCATCAACAACACCATAGTCACATCTGTGGAGTCATTTAAGTTCCTTGGAACCATCATCTCCAGGGACCTTAAATGGGGGGCCTCCGTCGACTCCACAGTCAAAAAGGCCCAACAGAGGATATACTTCCTGCGGCAGAGGATGTACTTCCTGAAGGAACACAATCTGCCACAGGCAATGATGGTCCAATTCTATACTGCTATTATTGAGTCCATCCTCACCTTCTCCATCATGGTCTGGTTTGGCTCAGCCACCAAGCACGACATCCGGAGGCTGCAACGGATCGTTCGCACAGCTGAGAAGGTTGTTGGCTGCAACCTTCCCCCATTGACGAACTGTACACTGCAAGGGCCAGGAAGCGAGCGGGCAAGATCATCTTTGACCCCTCTCACCCTGGCCACAAACTCTTCGAAGCACTTCCCTCTGGAAGGCGACTCCGGACTGCCAAAGCAGCTACAGCCAGACATAAAGACAGCTTTTTTCCACGAGTGATAGTTCCACTCAAGAACCAAAGTCTGTAGTCTCTTTTTTGCTCTGGTTTATTTTCACCCACATGTTTAGACCGTAATGTTGTATTCTTATTGTTTTGATGTGGTTATGCTTTATTCTTAATTGTCAACTGTATGTTTGTGTTGTAATTTGTGATCGGAGCACCAAGGCACATTCCTTGTATCTGCATACTTGGCCAATAAACTCATTCATTCATTCATTCATTCATTCATTCATTCATTCATTCATGTTGCTGGATTTGTTCCAGTTCCCCTGAATAATTCTGCTTGATTCTTTTCAACAATGTCAATTAAAGTTACTTCTTAGATAAATCTGAGAAATAAATCATTCTCATATTTTGAGGAAGGACATTATTACTATTGAGTGCAGCGCAGGTTCACCAGGTTAATTCCCAGGATGGCGGGTCTGACATATGATGAAAAAATGGATCGACTGGGCTTGTATTCACTGGAATTTAGAAGAATGAGAGGGGATCTTATAGAAACATATAAAATTCTTAAAGGATTGGACAACCTAGATGCAGGAAAAATATTCCCGATGTTGGGGGAGTCCAGAACCAGGGGTTACAGTTTAAGAATAAGGGGTAAGCCATTTAGGACTGAGATGAGGAAAGACTTTTTCACCCAGAGAGTTGTGAATCGGTGGAATTCTGTGCCACGGGAGGCAGTGGAGGCCAATTCACTGGATGTTTTCAAGAGGGTGTTAGATATAGCTCTTAGGGCTAACAGAATCAAGGGATATGGGGAAAAAGCAGGAACAGGATACTGACTTTGGATGATCAGCCGTGATTATATTGAATGGTGGTGCTGGCTCGAAGAACCGAATTTCCTACTCCTGCACCTATTTTTCTATGTTTCTATATCAATATTATTTTTCTGCCAAATCTAAAGAAACACTGCCTTATGACTACTGGAGCTACTGTTACACATCATTTTAGCATGGCATTTTATGTGGAACATCAGTCAAGCTGGATATTTTTTCAGTTTGTGCAAATCAGTTGCATGGGCTAGAGATTAAATTGTAATGGATCACTTGCCCATAAAAGTTCAAGTAAAATGTAAGCAGTACCAACTACTTGATATTTCCTGACTATTATTTCATGCAGTATTGGTTCAGCAGAAGTATACTTTTCCCTTGAGGGAGCAATGAGGGAGTAATTATTCACAAAATGCTGGAGTAACTCAGCAGGTCAGGCAGCATCTCGGGAGAGAAGGAATGGGTGACGTTTCGGGTCGAGACCCTTCTTCAGATTGATGTCAGGGGGGCGGGACAAAGGAAGGATATAGGTGGAGACAGGAAGATAGAGGGAGGTCTGGGAAGGAGGAAGGGACGGGAGGGACAGAGGAACTATCTAAAGTTGGAGAAGTCGATGGAGTTGGAGTTGGATGAAGTTGGAGGAGTAATGATGGAGTAATGAGAGGCCTGAGGGAGTAATGAAGAATGACTGATGGAGTACTGGGCAAGTCCTGAGGGAATGCTGAGGGAGCATCGAGGGTACATTGAGAGGACTGAGGAGGTGCTGAGGGAGGAGTGAGGGAAGAATGAGGGAGCACTGAGAAAGGAATGAGGTAAGACTGAGGGAGTAATGAGAGAGGCCAGAGGAGGTACTGAGGGGGGAGATAGGGAGAGGTGAGGAGTGAGCAAGAGGGAAGTGAGAGGAGAGTTAGGAATGAGTGAGGGTGAAAGTGAAGGGGGAGTGAGGAATGAGTGAGAGGAAAGTGATGGGGAAAGTAAGGGAGGAGTGAGGGGGAAGTCAAGGGGGAGTGAGGAGGGGCAAGTGAGGGGAAAAATGAGGGAGGAGTAAGGAGAGAGTGAGGGGGGAGTGAGGGGAGAGTGAGGGGGAGAGTGAGGGAGGAGTGGGGGGGAGTGAGGGTGGAATGAGGAGTGAGTGAGGGGAAAGTGAGGGAGTGGGGGAGGGGGGTGAGGGGGGCCAAGGGAGCACTGAGGGAGCACCGGAGGCAGACTGAGAGAGGATTGAGGGAGTACTAAGGGAGAGCTGAGTAATAATGAGAGACTAAAGGAGTACTGAGGGTGGACTCTAAAAGTACTGAATGAGGACTGCACTGCTGGGATTGGTCACAATGCGCTGCACAAGAGAGTCCCCCCAGCTTCCCAGTGCCAATGCAACTGTTCTTATTCTCCTGCTCACAGAATGCATGGAAATTCATCATGTCCCAGTCAAGACTTATGCTTTCACCAAGAAAGCTGAAAGCTTATTTCATTGCTGTTTCCGTGATTTTGCTGTTCATGAATTTAATGCCGACATGGCAGCAATCTTTATGATTCAGAACCACTTCAATGTCCTTGTGGGACTTTTGCAGCATCCTATAGTCAATGAAAAATGCTAAATAAATGTGATCATTTTTTCTTTCTGCTCTCTGTTAATTTTAATCAGATATCAAGGTTAATGCATTCTCCACAATTGATAATCTGGGCAGGACATTTATCCTCTAAATCAAACATTTTACAACAAACCAGCTACATGTAGTGTGCTACCCGATAGCAAATAGAAATAAAAGAAAAGTATGAGTACTGTAAACTTGTAGTAAAACCTAAAATGTTGGAAACACTCAGGAGGCCAGGCTACATCTGCGAGGAAAATAAAGCAGTTAATGTTCTGACGAAACGAGGAACCCTGTTCCTCTTTCCACAGATGCTGCCCGACTTGATGAGTGTTTCCAGCATTTTCTGTTTCTCGGTCTGTGATCAAGTATTGATTCTCCTGGATAGTAATGAGGGACTGCTGTAGTGATGGAGGTACAATATAGACTCAGGTCCTTGCTAACCATGAATTATCCATCTAACCCTATTTACTAGCACATGGTCTATATCCTTCCATGCCTTGGCAATTCAAGAGCTCATCTAGATACTTCCATCATCCGCACAGGCAAAACATTCCAGGTTCCACCTCCGATCCCCTCTAAAACACCTTACCCACCTACCCAAAACCTATGTCCGCTAGTTTTTGACAACTATGTTATGGGGAAAGAGTTTCTTACAATCTACCATGTCTATTCTTCTCATAATTTTGTACAGGCCTATAAGGTCACTTCTCTGTCTTATCTTCTTCAAGGAAAAGCAAAGCAGTGACTCAGCGGTAGAATTGCTGCCATACAGCACCAGAGACCCGAGCTCAATCCTGGCTATGGGAGCTCTCTATACGGAGGGCCGAATGGCCTCCTATTGTCTATTGTCTATTGAGATTGTACATTCTCTCCGGTACTCCAGTTTCCTCCCACACTCCAAAGACGTACAGGTTTGTAGGTTAATTGGCTTCAGTAAATTGTCCCTAGTGTGTAGGATAGTGCAAGTGTATGGGGTGATCGCTGGTCGGCGAGGACTTGGTGGGCCGAAAGGCCTGTTTTCAAGCTGTATCTCTAAAGTATAAAGAAAACAAAAGGCAGCCTCTCCAGTCTCTCCTCATAACTAAAATGCTCCATCTCAAGGAACATCCTGGTGAATTTTCTCTGCATCTTGTTCGGTGCTATCAACTCCTCATGTTGGAGATGTCCTCTTTCAAAGCAAAGCCCCTCTTCTAAGGCTTCCATTTCCCTTTAATAAGCACAGCGTATAAGCATCACATTTACTTACAGTGCAAGACTAAGTGTGACAGTTTTAACTTGCAGACTAGCAGTTGGCAATTAATGGGCTTGTGTGGATTTGCTCATTTGCTCAGAAACCATCTGAAGAAAAATGTTCACTGCACGATAAATTTAATCACAAACATGGATGAATATTCAGGAGTGAAATTTTCCAATTAAGCTTGGGTGTTATTAGTGACTGATTCAAGATCAATTAAGTTTGCGTTGATATTATCACCAGCTGAAGCATCGAATGATATAGAAACATAGAAACATAGAAAATAGGTGCAGGAGGAGGCCATTTGGCCCTTCGAGCCAGCACCATCATTCATTGTGATCATGGCTGATCATCCACAATCAGTAACCTGTGCCTGCCTTCTCCCCATATCCCTTTATTCCACTAGCCCCTAGAGCTCTATCTAACTCTTTTTTAAATTCATCCAGTGAATTGGCCTCCACTGCTCTCTGTGGCTGAGAATTCCACAAATTCACAACTCTCTGAGTGAAAAAGTTTCTTCTCACCTCAGTTTTAAATGGCCTCCCCTTTATCCTTAGACTGTGTCCTCTGATTCTGGACTCCCCCAACATTGGGAACATTTTTGTCTAGTCCTTTTATGATTTTATATGTCTCTATAAGATCCCCTCTCATCCTTCTAAAGTCCAGTGAATACAAGCCTAGTCTTTCTAATCTTTCCTCATATGACAGTCCTTCCATTCCGGGGATTAACCTCGTGAACCTATCTTCTATCATTCAAAAAATATCGGTAATTAAAATGTTAGTTCACACTTAAGAAAACACCACTGCCACAAGGGAAAGACTCACAAAGATTAACTGTAGTTTCTGTCAGATACCCTCAGTAGAAGTGTTATTCGGGAACACTACTAGAATTAGGTTTAGGTTTAGATTTATCATTGTAAAACTTTGAAAGTGAAAAACTTTTATTTTGTGCTAACCATCAAATCAGATAATACTATACATGAATACAATCAGGCCAAATACAAGTTCAAAAGGTAGAGCAGAGAGAAAGATGCCGGAGTGCAGAATAAAGTTTCTCTGCATTGTAACAGAACAGTTCCAAAGAAAAAGTCCAATGTCTGTGATAAGGTAGGTGGGATGTTTGGGACTGCACCCTAGCTCATGGAAGGACCATTCAGAGGTCTAACAAGAGAGGGGAAGAAACTGTTCCAAAGACTGGTGCATGTTGCAAGCTTCTGTATCTTCACCACAATTGGAGTGGGGAAAGGAAGAAATAAACTAGGGTGGGAAAGGCCCTTGATTATGTTGGCTGCCTTCCTGAGGCAGCATGAATTACAGATGGAGTCAATGATAGGGAGTCTGGTCTGTGTGTTGGACTGGGCTATATCCACAACTCCTTGCAATTCCTTATGCTTTTGGGAAGAGCTGTTTCCAAACTAAGCTGCGATGCAAATCAATAGTATGCTTCCTATGGTGCCTCTGTCAACGTTTGTAAGAGTCATTGGAGACATGCCGAATTTCATCAGTATCCTGAGAAAGTCGTGTGCTTTTATGCTTGTCACTGCAATGCGGTCGGTCCATGACAGATTGTTGGTGATATTTAAGCCTAGGAACTTAAGTCAGTGGATATTTTTAAGGCAGAGATAGACAAATTCTTGATTAGAACGGGTATCAAGGGTTATGGGGAGAAGGCAGGAAAATGGGATTAGGAGGCAGAGATCAACAATGATTGAATGGCGCAGACCCAATGGGCCGAATGGCCTAATTCTACTCCGGTAACTTGTGAACCTGAAACACTCAACCATTTCCACTTTGGCACCATCAATGCTGATTGGGGCAAGTACTCCACCATGCTTCCAGAAGTCGATAACTAGCTCCTTCTTCTTGCTGACATTGCAGAAGAGGTTGTTGTACTGACACCATTTTACTAAGTTCTCTTTCTTCTTCCTGTTCTCCGTCTCATTATTGTTCGTGATCGGCCCACAACAGTGGTGTTATCTGCAAACTTGTCAATGGAGTTAGAGCTGAATTTTCCCACACAGTCTTGAGTGGGAGAGTCTAGGACCAGAGGCCATGGCCTCAGAATAAAAGGACGTACCTTTAGAAAGGAGATGAGGAGGAATTTCTTTAGTCAGAGGGTGGTGAATCTGTGGCATTCATTGCCACAGATGGCTGCGGAGGACAAGTCATTGGGTATTTTTAAGGCAGTGAATGACAGATTCTTGATTAGTAAGGATGTCAAGGGGTGAGGGGGAAAGGCAGGAGAATGGGTTTGCGAGGGAAAGATCGATCAGCCATGATTGGATGGCGGAGTAGACTCGATGGGTCGAATGGCCGAATTCTGCTCCTCTGAATTATGAGCTTATGAAGTTATAAGTTCAGTAGGCGACTGAGAACGCATCCTTGCAGGGCACTGGTGCTGAGAATTATTGTGGAGGATGTGTTATAACCAATTCTCATTGATTTTAGTCATGGGTCAGAAAGTTGAGGATCCAATGGCAGAGGGGAGTGCTGACTCCCTGGTGACAAGTGCAATCCTTGCACCAACTGGTGGCCAAATTTTATAGCAACCACTAACACCCACATTCCTGATTCCTGCGGCGAATTGGCTGAGTATCTTGCTATACCCGCATCACGGAACACAAAGATCCAGACTATACGTGTCAAAACTTCACCTACTTTGGCAACAGTGAGTCCTTTTTTCGGCACATTTTCCTCCCCACAGACATTCATTTTATGTCAGGGATTGGCTTGCCAGCAAACAACTGGGAACAGATTGTGTTCACCATGACCAGACCAGCACCGCCTCTTCTTATGCACAAAAAATGTAAATGATTTTCCTTGGTACCATTCTCCATAGTGCATCATACACCTTTCCGCCCACAGGAAGAGGCTGTACCAGATGATCTACAACTCATTTTGCTCAGCCTTTTCAACTTATGAAATTATGCATAACATTTCCTGGAGTGCATCCCCTTTGGAAGTGTTCGTCGAATATCCCAAAAGCTCTGCTAGGGAGGGATTGAACATGACCAAGAGTCAAGAGCGTTTTATTGCCACATATCCCGAAAAAGAACAAAGACATTTTTAATTGTAGCACAACACAACAAATACTGTATGTAAACTTAGTACTCTGTAAACACGATAATCACCAACAAAAACAAAAGAAGTTCAATAGGTAGCATTTGCATGCTGTTCCAGAAGAGGATCGATTGTGCTCATGGAATGTAGAACAGTATAGGACATGAACCAATCCCCTTCAGCCCACAATGTCTGTGTCAAACATGATGCCAAGACCAACCCTTTACACATAATCCAATCCCTCCATTCTCATGCATGGAGTATGTATGAATGGACAGCAAGCAGAACATGTATTTCAGTGTATCTCTGTACACCTGTCAATAAATAAAGTAACAAGTAAGTTCATGGAATGCTTTCTTCCATCAAATCAGCCTCTCAGCACCTATTTTAAATGCTACATTCACAATTGAGGCATCATTTAAATCACTGCTATCTGACTCTTTCCACTTGGGGAATTTCCATCAACTGACATGGGTAATTCCAAATTCTCAATTTACTCTTACAATGGCTCATTTACTCATTGGAATGTGCAGAAAAATGCTGTTTGTGATGAAACCACAAGTTCACGACATTGCTCAAAATAAGGATAGGCACAGCAGGTCAGACAGCATCTCTGGAGAAAAGGAATAGGTGACATTTTGGGTCGAAACACATCTTCAGACTGAGATGCTGTCTGCCCCGCTGAGTTAATCCAGTGTTTTGGTGTAACCCAGCCATCTGCAGTTCCTACTATCATATATATATATATATATATGACACCATTTGACACCATTTGACGCCTTTGACACCATAAATCACTCCATTCTCCTCACCCGACTTGAAACCTCCCTTAACATCACCGGCACAGCCCTATCCTGGTTCAAATCTTACCTCTCTGACAGGCACCAGTTCATCTCCATTAACAACTGTAAATCCCCCACCGCTCCCCTCCCCCAAGGTGTCCCCCAAGGCTCAGTCCTTGGCCCCCTCCTCTTCATCCTCTACCTGTTCCCCCTTGGTCAATTAATCCGCCGTCATGGTCTCAACTTCCACTGCTTCGCCGATAATATCCAGCTCCTCATCTCCACCAAGTCAATCTCCCCCACCACACACTCTACACTGACAAACTGCATCACTGAAATAAAATCTTGGTTTCAATCAAATTTCCTCAAACTCAATTGCAACAAATCTGAAATCATCATCATTGGTCCAAAAACGCTCACCAAATCCACCCAAAACTTCATCGTCAACATTGATGGTCTCCCAGTATTCACCTCCCCTCACATCCGGAATCTTGGAATCATCTTTGATCAAACCCTCTCCTTCGACAAACACATCAAACACATCACAAAGACAGCCTTCTTCCACCTCAAAAACATTGCCCGTCTCCGTCCATCCCTCTCCTCCACAGCTGCAGAAACCCGCATCCACGCCTTCATCACCTCCCGTCTGGACTACTGCAACAGCCTCCTCTATGGCGCACCCTCAAAAATCATCAGTAAACTTCAATACATTCAAAACTCCGCTGCTCGTCTACTCACCCACACCCCGATCCGTGACCATATCACCCCCGTCCTTTACAAACTCCACTGGCTCCCCATCCCCCAGAGAATCCAGTACAAAATCCTCCTCATAACCTACAAAGCCCTCCATAACCTGGCCCCATCCTACCTGACCGACCTCCTCCACAGGCACACTCCCACCTGCACCCTCCGCTCTGCTGCTGCCAATCTCCTATCCCCCCACATCCGGACCAAACTCAGATCCTGGGGGGACAGGGCTTTCTCCATCGCTGCTCCCACCCTATGGAACTCACTACCCCAAACCGTTAGAGACTCCTCCACACTCACCACATTCAAAACATCGCTGAAGTCTCACCTGTTCAGTACTGCCTTCAACCACTGAAGGTCACCTCACCTTTTGTCTCCTTTCTCTGTTCGTTTACTTATTTACTTATGTATCTATTTATTCATTTCCCTATGTTCTCTAAATCTCTGTAAAGCGTCTTTGAGTATATGAAAAACGCTATATAAATAAAATGCATTATTATTATTATTATTATTATATATATATAAATAAATATCATATATAAATATATATATATTTATATATGATATATATATTGATCAGTCTAAAGAAGGGTCTCGACCCAAAATGTCACCCATTCCTTCTCTCCAGAGATGCTGCCTGACCTGTTGAGTTACTCCAGCATTTTGTGTCTTCCTTCGATTTAAACCGGCATCTGCAATTTTCTTTCTTAATATATATATATATATATTAGTAAATTTTAGCCATGAATTCGGAAGATATAACTGTCACTTTAGTAAATCACACAGCCAAGATTCCTGGAGATTCAGTTCAGGAATGTCACAGAGAAGATAATTTTAGATTTTGTTTACACACACACAAATGAAAACATATATTAAAATGTATTATAATATATACACATACACACACACACACACACACACATATATATATATTAAATGTATTATAATATATATATATATCATATATATATATGTATATTACATAATATGATATCTATATATATTAAAACTCTCATCTTATGTGTTTGTTTGGCTGTTTGTTTGTACATACCCGAAATACAGCCAAAACGGTACATGATAGCACAATCATTTTAGGCCCATTTTACTCACCATTGGCCTGCGGTTCAAATAGTTGTTATATTTTAAAAGTTATTCACTTTTTAAACTTTAAAAATCACTTTTAAAACTTTAAGTCCCTTTTCCACTTGCCCTGCCCTTCAGCCACACCTGCGCAGTAATACCTCCATGTTCGACGTCACAATGGGAACCCAACGGGTCTACGCCTGCGGAGTTGGGGCCCGTTGATCTAATACAGATGCTCCGCGACTTACGATGCTTCGACTTACGATATTTTGTTTTTGCGATGGTGCAAACAGTGGGGGGGGGGGGGGGGTGCGCGCGGGGGGTAGAGGGGAGGAGGGGGGAATAAAGAGGGTTGAGGGGGGATGGAGTCGGTGAGTGGGGGGGGAGGGGGATAATGGGGGGTTGAGGGGGGATGGAGTGGGTGAGGGGAAGGGGGGAAAGAAGAAGGGAGGGAGTGGGGGGAGGGGAAGGGGGAGAGGTGGGGAGTGGGGGTGTGGCGGGTGTTAGACCAATGCAGGAGAGGTTTGGGCCCAACGGGTCCACCCTTTTCTAGTATGTATTATAATACATTGTATATATATAAATATAATACATTTTCTGTATATATGATATATATACATATTTTATAATACGTGTTTGTGTGTGTGTGTGTGTGTGTGTGTGTGTGCGTGTGTGCGTGTGTGCGTGCGTGCGTGCGTGCGTGCGTGTAAACAAAATCTAAAATTATCTTCTCCAGGACATTCCTGAACAGAATCTCCAAGAATCTTGGCTGTGTGATTTACTAAAGTAACATTTATATCTTCCGAATTCATGGCAAAAATTTACTGTCAAGGGCACCAACAACACCTTGCAATAATCTATCAGCTCAAATCTGTGCTTTCTTTGCAGGCAACAAGCTGCCGGTGAATACCATTAATAAACATATATGTCGCATGGCCAGAAAACAAAATAATGATGTTTAACATTTTAGAGGTGCCAGCGCATCCAGTCATAAAAAAACACTGCCTTTAACAGATTAAATTGTTTCAGCTTGGCCCAGCTCCAAGCTGCATGTTACAGAAAACAGCAGATAACAGTTTTAAAGTGGTGATCAGGCTTCAGATAGTGAAGCGACACTCCTGTTTCGCCAGTATGATTTATGATATCACTAGACACCCTCAAGGAGAAGTGTGACTTGCCAATCACTCCAGAGAAGCGATTATTGCCCATTCAGAATCGAAAGGAGATTTTCCCCTCTCAAACCACACTCAAGAAAGTGAAATAACTCGAAGGCCTTGGTGTCACGATATTTACTCCAATGCACCATGCTGACAAGCAGACAATGAATCTGAACTCATCCCAGTTCAGAAAGACGGGATCTCCATGTTGTCTGTGCACTGCAATTATCAGCCAGTACGGAGAGATCTCGAGAACTGATACCTCTGTTTACGGGTGAACTGATATTCCTCGCTGGAGATTTTTTTTGTTGGTTCAGATGATCCTCCTGTTCAACAATACAGATTCTGCAAACACTACACTGCCTTCCTGTTTCTGTGCTGCAGCGCCAAAATTCAGCGGTTGATGGAGATGTAATCATAAACTCATAATATTGCTGTTGAGGATTAATGAGCAAAACCTGATATTGTTACAACTCGGACGGTATATTTCTCCGCAGCCTTAATTGAAGTAGAATGAGCGTATATTCTGTAAGTGGGAAGGACTCAGCTAATGCCTCAAAGCTGAAAACATAGCAACAGCTCTGTGAATAAAGTAGCCTATTAAAATCATTCTTAAAGCACAACAGACTGTAATAGGATAGGTTGGTGTGATGCACTCACCATACTCCCTAGTTTCGTAAGTTCATTAGTTATAGGAGCAGAATTAGGCCATTCAGCCCATCAAGTCAACTCCACCATTCAATCGTAGGTGATCTATCTTTCCCTCTCAACCCCATTCTCCTGCCTTTTCCCCCATAACCCCTGACACCCGTACTAATCAAGAATCTGCCAATCTGCGCCTTAAAAATACCCAATGACTTGGCCTTCCACTGATTCACCACCTGCTGACTAGAGGAATTCCTCAACATCTCCTTTCTACAGGTACGTCTTTTTATTCTGAGGCTATGGCCTCTGGTCCTAGAATTTTCCTAATAGTGAAAACATCCTCTCCATATCCACTCTATTCAGGCCTTTCATTATGTTTCAATGAGGTCCCCCCCTCATCCTTCTAAACTCCGATGACTGATTAGTTTCACAAATCATTTTAATTTGTTATTATTAAGTGCTATCTATATTTTTAGCTCACCACAGGTGATCTCCAAGTAAAATCAACAGTTTTATTTCCTTGAAGCCAGAGTTTGTGTTACATAACCATCAAAATAAATCCAGTTTTAACCGATTGAAAGGCTGGCTGCCTGTCTCTTGCTTATTAGTTTAGTTTAATTTAGTTATGTTTAGAGATGCAGCATAGAAACAGGCCCTTCGGCCCACCAAGTTTGCGTTGACTAGCTATCACCGTATATAAGTTTTATCCTACACACTAGGGATAATTTAAAGAAGCCAATTAACCTAAAAACAATAGACAATAGACAATAGACAATAGACAATAGGTGCAGGAGTAGGCCATTCGGCCCTTTGAGCCAGCACCACCATTCAATGTGATCATGGCTGATCATTCTCAATCAGTACCCCGTTCCTGCCTTCTCCCCATACCCCCTGACTCCGCTATCCTTAAGAGTTCTATCTCGCTCTCTCTTGAATGCATTCAGAGAATTGGCCTCCACTGCCTTCTGAGGCAGTGAATTCCACATATTTACAACTCTCTGACTGAAAATGTTTTTCCTCATCTCCGTTCTAAATGGCCTACCCCTTATTTTAAACTGTGGCCCCTGTTTCTGGACTCCCCGAACATTGGGAGCGTGTTTCCTGCCTCTAACGTGTCCAACCCATTAATAATCTTATATGTTTCGATAAGATCCCCCCTCATCCTTCTAAATTCAATTGTATACAAGCCTAGCCGCTCCAGTCTTTCAACATATGACATTCCCACCATTCCGGGAATTAACCTAGTAAACCTACGCTGCACGCCCTCAATAGCAAGAATATCCTTCCTCAAATTTGGAGACCAAAACTGCACACAGTACTCTAGGTGTGGTCTCACTAGGGCCCTGTACAACTGCAGAAGGACCTCTTTGCTCCTATACTCAACTCCTCTTGTTATGAAGGCCAACATTCCATTGGCTTTCTTCACTGCCTGCTGTACCTGCATGCTTCCTTTCAGTGACTGATGTACTAGGACACCCAGATCCCGTTGTACGTCCCCTTTTCCTAACTTGACACCATTCAGATAATAATCTGCCTTCTTATTCTTACCACCAAAGTGGATAACCTCACACTTATCCACATTAAACTGCATCTGCCATGCATCCGCCCACTCACACAACCTGTCCAAGTCACCCTGCAACCTCATAGCATCTTCCTCACAGCTCACACTACCACTCAGCTTTGTATCATCTGCAAATTTGCTAATGGTACTTTTAATCCCTTCATCCAAGTCATTAATGTATATTGTAAATAGCTGGGGTCCCAGCACCGAGCCTTCCGGAACCCCACTAGTCACTGCCTGCCATTCTGAAAGGGACCCATTTATCCCCACTCTTTGCTTTCTGTCTGTCAACCAATTTTCTATCCATGTCAGTACCCTACCCCCAATACCATGTGCTCTAATTTTGCCCATTAATCTCCTATGTGGGACCTTGTCGAAGGCTTTCTGAAAGTCGAGGTACACCACATCCATCGGCTCTCCCCTGCCAATTTTCCTAGTTACATCCTCAAAGAATTTCCCCTTCGTAAATCCATGCTGACTCGGAACGATCCTGTTACTGCTATCCAAATGCTCCGCAATTTTGTCTTTTATAATTGACTCCAGCATCTTCCCCAGGGCCTGATGTCATATCATATCATATCATATATATACAGCCGGAAACAGGCCTTTTCGGCCCACCAAGTCCGTGCCGCCCAGTGATCCCCGCACATTAACACTATCCTACACCCACTAGGGACAATTTTTACATTTACCCAGCCAATTAACCTACATACCTGTACGTCTTTGGAGTGTGGGAGGAAACCGAAAATCTCGGAGAAAACCCACGCAGGTCACGGGGAGAACGTACAAACTCCTTACAGAGCAGCACCCGTAGTCAGGATCGAACCTGAGTCTCCGGCGCTGCATTCGCTGTAAAGCAGCAACTCTACCACTGCGCTACCGTGCCGCCTGTCAGACTAACTAGTCTATAATTTCCCGTTTTCTCTCTCCCTCCTTTCTTAAAAAGTGGGATAACATTAGCTACCCTCCAATCCACAGGAACTGATCCTGAATCTATAGAACATTGGAAAATGATCACCAATGCGTCCACAATTTCTAGAGCCACCTCCTTAAGTACCCTGGGATGCAGGCCATCAGGCCCTGGGGATTTATCAGCCTTCAGTCCCATCAGTCTACCCAACCCCATTTCCTGCCTAATGTGAGTCTCCTTCAGTTCCTCTGTCACCCTAGGATCTTTGGCCACTAGAACATCTGGGAGATTGTTTGTATCTTCCTTAGTGAAGACAGATCCAAAGTACCGTTTCAACTCATCTGCCATTTCCTTGTTCCCCATAATAAATTCCCATGATTCTGACTTCAAGGGACCCACATTTGTTTTGACTATTTTTTTCCTCTTCACATACCTAAAAAAGCTTTTATTATCCTCCTTTATATTATTGGCTAGCTTACCCTCGTACCTCATCTTTTTTCCCCGTATTGCCTTTTTAGTTATCTTCTGTTGCTCTTTAAAAGATTCCCAATCCTCTGGCTTCCCACTCTTCTTTGCTATGATATACTTCTTCTCTTTTATTTTTATGCTGTCCTTGACTGCCCTTGTCAGCCACGAGTGCCTCTTACTCCCCTTAGAATCTTTCCTCCTCTTTGGGATAAATTGATCCTGCAACTTCTGCATTGTTCCCAGGAATACCTGCCCATTGCTGTTCCACCATCTTCCCTGCTAGGGCTTCCTTCCAGTCAAATCTGGCCAGCTCCTGCCTCATGCCTCTGTAATCCCCTTTGCTACACTGTAATACTGACACTTCCAATTTTCCCTTCTCCCTCTCAATTTGTAGAGTAAAACTTATCATATTGTGATCACTGCATCCTAATGGCTCTTTTACCTTGAGTCCCCTTATCAGATCAGGTTCATTACACAACACTAAATCCAGAATTGCCTTCTCCCTGGTAGGCTCCAGTACAAGCTGCTCTAAGAATCCATCTCGGAGGCACTCCACGAACTCTCTTTCCTAGGGTCCATTATCAACCTGATTTTTCCAGTCTACTTGCATGTTGAAATCTCCCATATCCACCGTAGCATTACATTTGCGACATGCCAATTTTAGCTCTTGATTCAACTTGCACCCTATGTCAAGGCTACTGTTTGGGGGCCTGTAGATAACTCCGATTAGGGTCTTTTTACCCTTACAATTCCTCATTTCTATCCATACTGATTCTACATCTCCTGATTCTATGTCACCCCTTGCAAGGGAGTGAATATCATTCCTTACCAACAGAGCGACCCCACCCCCTCTGCCATTTAGCTGGAAAGATTGCAGAGAAGATTTACAAGGATGTTGCCAGAACTGGAGTGCCTATTTTAAATGGCGACTCTTTGTTCCAGGTTCTCTCTCACAAGGAAACATCCTCTCCTCATCCACACTGGGACCACACTAGGACCATTCAATTATGTCACAATATTCATTCTGAATCTATGCTTTAGTTTTGTTTTCAATGATTTAATTGATTTCAATTGATTTTTATGCAATGTTTTAATTTTCTGATAAATAAGCCAAAATAAACTGTTTTGAAAACACAAGCCATTTTAACAGTATTATCAATTCTTTTATCATACTTTAGATTTTAGAGATACAACTTGGAACCAGGCCCTTCGGCCCAGAGTTTGTGTCGACCAATGCTACACTGGTTTGGTTTCACCAATACCCCATTTAAGTACAGGAAGACATCTATATTCCCGTGTGCAAATCTTACTATAATAAAGGCCAAATATCATTTGCCTTTGTACTTGCTTGTTGCAACACTATGATGGTTTATGGTGACCTGTACAAGGACAGGTAGATCCATTTCATAATACCCCCTATCGCCATTTATTAAAGTATCCTGTTTTTCTGTATTGTTCATCAGTGGATAAGTTGATATCTTTATTCACATTGCCTGCCCTGTTCTGCCCACTTGCTCTGTTTTTTATATATTCCCTTGAAATATCTTCTCCTGCCACACAGCAACAACAAGTTTTGTATTGTCAGCAAAGTTTGAAACGTGACATCTAATCCCCTCAATCAAAATGTCGATACAGATTGTGAATTGCTGGGACCCAATGCAATATTGGAATGGCCCAGAAAGGGAGCTCCATCCTACACAAGGGCAAGGGTTGCAATGAAGCTGTCAGTCGGTGATTGATCGGTGTGCAGTCATCTTATGCTGCTGTCACTCTTCTATCAATAACGTCGACTGCTCTAAACAAAATGATGCACGCAAAAAGCGTTCAGTTCAATGAGATCAGTCAGTAATAAACAGATACACACCACTGAGTCCTTGTCAACATTTGCAGGAGATTACGATCCTCCAGTTATTTCATTCTGATAGCCCGATATTTTATTCCCAATGTAATTTTGTACTTTTAATGTCCTTTGGTTCTTCCATAGCTTACACCTACACACACGATTCCTATAACAACCAACGAGAAGGCTTTGGAGAATAGCCATGTGATCCTGCTATGTTATTTCCTCCCTTATTGTCACAATGCACAGGCTCGGCTTTGTGTCCACTCTTCAATGGCATTCAGCGTAGAGCATATTATTTGTTGTATAGTTATGTATGGATATAATTTTCCAAAATTTGAATACAATGTTCTTCTGAAATTTTAGCTTGTCATGTGTTTAATTATCATGTCAACAATTAAAAGTTAAATATTATTAGTATTATCAGAAGAGAGTAATGAACTACAATGATAGCATCCATACAAAACAATGTACTTACATGCCTTGTCAAAGATATTGTTATGGCGCATGTAGCAATATGCACTATAGAAATTTCTGTACATTTGCCAGTTTTCTTTCATATTGCTAAGAAAGCAGATGTAGGTGTCATCTACTCAATTGTTGATTGATATGTCTCCTGGATTGCAGCAAGTTTTTAATTTATCCAGAACAATGCTGAAAACAAGAATACACACTCACAGTAAGACACCAAGTGCTGGAGTAACTCAGCGGGACAGACAACATCTCTGGAGGACATGGATAGGTGATGTTTTGGGCAGGGACCCTTCTTCAGACCGGTGACAATTAAAAACTATGATAAAGTTTGTATGCCAGCGGCTATAGAGGTTTGTGTTAAAAGTCACATCACAGAATATATTAGACACAAAATGCTGTAGTAACTCAGCAGGACAGGCAGCATCTGTGGAGAGAAGGAATGGATGACGTTTTGGGTCGAGACCGTTCTTCAGACTCTGATGTTTTGTGTCAAGACCCTCCATCCGACTGAAACATCACCCATTCCTTCTCTCCAGAGATGCTGCCTGTCCCGCTGAGTTATTCCAGCATTTTGTGTCTATCTTCGGTTTAAACCAGCATCTGCAGTTCCTTCCTTCAGAATATGTTGGAACATCCTGGGAACATTACTAAACTGGCTTTCTTGATCTGACATGTAGGGCAGCAAAGGACCACAGGTGTGCATACCTTTGGGATGAACTTAGAAAATAAAACATACAAGGGTACAACAGGCCCCTCGGCTCACAATGTCCATGCTGAACATAATGCCAAGTCAAACAAATTTTCTCTGCCTACAGTTTAAGAATAAGGGGTAGGCCATTTAGAACGGAGATGAGGAAAAACTTTTTCAGTCAGAAAGTTGTAAATCTGTGGAATTCTCTGTCTCAGAAGGCAGCGGAGGCCAATTCTCTGGATGCTTTCAAGAGAGAGCTAGATAGAGCTCTTAAAGATAGAAGTAAGATACCCTACTTCTCAGAGGGTATGGGGAGAAGGCAGGAACGGGGTACTGATTGTGAATGATCAGCCACGATCACATTGAATGGCGGTGCTGGATCGAAGGGCCGAATGGCCTACTCCTGCACCTATTGTCTATTGTCTACATGTGATCCATACCTCTCCATTTCCTATATATCCATGTGTCTATCCAAAAGCTCTTAAATGTCACCGTCAGATCTGCCACCACCACCCACCTTAGCAACCCATTCTACCTGTCACTCTCCGTGTAAAACATGTCCTGCACATCTCTTTCAAACATTGGCCCTCTATACCCTCTTATATTTGATATTTCTACCCTGAGAAAAAGGTTTTGACTGTATGCCTCCATTGACTGCATTACTTACGCCTCTCCTAAATTTATATACCTCTATCAGGATTAGTGTCATTGGTAAACCAGCAAAAGTGGCACTGCATTAGCCTATCACCATTGAGCTGTTCTTTCTTTGGTAAATTTCGAGCAACAATGTGGAAACAGGACATTCAGCCCACCGAGTCCACACCAACCATCAATCACCCGTACACCAGCTCCATGTTATCCCACTTTTTACATCCATTCCCTGTGCACAAGGGGGGGATTTACAGAGGTCAATTAACCTACAAACCCGCACGTCTTTGGGATGTGGGAGGAAACCGAAGTACCCGGAGGAAACTAACACCGTCACAGGGAGAAGGTGCCGACTCCACACAGAGACCAGTTCCAGAGTTGAGACCTACTGCCCATCAGTGTAGCATTAAGCAGCCCTGGTAAAACTTAAGTCAAGGGGCATCAAAGGAAAAAGACTCCAGCTGGAGACATAGCTTGCGCAGAGGGAGCTGGGTGTATTTGTTAGAGATCAATCATCCCAGTCCCATCACTCAGCCTGGTGTCCTAGGTCCAGAAATCTAAAGATGCTTCATCGATGACCTTCCTTCCGTCATGAACTCCCCCCCAAAACGCAGTGTTGCAGTGCTAATTTTTTAGGTGCCGGAGCAGTCACTGGTACTGGAGTGGCTGATGTTAAATTCCCTGCTAGTTAAAATTCCCCACTGATTATTTTGGGGGGTTTTTACAGAGGTGCCGGAACGGTAGTACTGCACTCCTGCCAAAAAGCGCTGATTGGAGTACCTTCTCTAGAAGGACTTTAAATTAATGACAGGTCATAAGGTCATGTGATAGGAGCAGGATAGGCTATTCGGCCCATCAAGTCTACTCCGCCATTCAATCAGATTCTTGATTAGCACAGGTGTCAGAGGTTATGGGGAGAAGGCAGGAGAATGGGGCTAGGAGGAAGAGATAGATCAGCCATGATTGAATAGCGAAGTAGACTTGATGGGCTGAATGGCCAAATTCTACTCCTATCCCAAGTTATGACCCTTATGATCACGGCTGATCTATCTCTCCTTCCTAACCCCATTCTCTTGCCTTCTCCCCATAACCCCTGACACCCGTACTAATCAAGAATCTATCTAACCCTGCCTTAAAGATATCCATTGACTTGGCCTCCACAGCCCTCTTTAGTTTAGTTTAGTTTAGAGATACAGCGCAGAACAGGCCCTTCGGCCCACCAAGTCCACGCCAACCAGCGATCCCCGCACATTAACACAACCCTACACACACTAGGGACAATTTACAGTTATACCAAGCCAATTAACCTACGATCCTGTACATCTTTGGAGTGTGGGATGAAACCGAAGATCTCGGAGAAAACCCTCGCGGTCACGGGGAGAACGTAGAAAATTCTGTACAGACAGCACCCGTAGTCAGGATCGAACCCAGGTCTCTGGTGCTGCAAGTGCTGTAAGGCAGCAAATCTATCACTGTGCCACCGTGCCGCCCTTCTGTGGCAAAGAATTCCACAGATTCACCACCCTCTGACTAAAGACAGTGCTGAGCAGAGAGAATGTATCATTGGAAAAACTGCTTGGTGAGGTCTATGTGTTGTCTTCACTTCCCTCCCATTGTGTTTCAACAGAAAGAAGTCACCAATTATCCATTTTCCTGCTGAATGCTTTACCACACTAAACATAATTAAACCACTGCTAAATTGCATCCAACAACAGCAATAACTTTTTGAAATCTAATCACTTTTAAGCAAATTATAGGTGTTTGTTCATTGTTTTCTGTTTTCATTCAGATTGAATTACTGAATGGGTGATTAAACGGGCCGTGGTTCAAACATTTGCAAATTGCCTCTGTACCAAGAAAGACGGAAAAAGACCAGCCAGTCACTGAGGTTAGTTGAGCTGTTTAAGGCCATACTGAAGTCCACATGAGTCAACCATATGGTGGTCTGAAGAAGGATAACGACCTGAAACATCTCCCATCCTTTTTCTCCAGAGATGCTGCCTCACCTGACAAGTTACTCCAGCACTTTGTGTCCATCTTCCACATAGGTTGAGTTTAAGCTCTTAATTATGACCCATAAATGAGAAAACAATAGCAAATGATGATTTAAAAACTGGCAGGACATGGTTTTAAGCATCCAGGATATTGCTGAAGATATACAGTAGCACACACAGCTTACATGACCAGTCTGAAGAAGGGTCTCGACCCGAAACGTCAGCCATTCATTCTCTCCAAGGATGCTGCCTGTCCCGCTGTTACTCCAGCATTTTGTGTCTACCTTCGAGTTAAACCAGCATCTGCAGTTCTTTCCTAAGCATACATAGCTTCATTGATTAGCTTCATTCTTTAGCTCTGCTTTTAACACCATTGTGCCAGAGCTACTACACCACAAACTCTCCCAGCTGACTGTGCTTGAACCACTCTGTCAGTGGATCATCAACTTCCCGACGGACTTGAAGCAGCATGTGAGGCTGGGAAAGCACATCTCGGACCCGCAGACCCTCAGCATAGCAGCATAAAAACAAGGCTGCGTACTCTCCCCTCTCCTTTACTCTCTCTACACCAACGATTTCACCTCCACAGACTCCTCTGTCAAGCTCCTCAAGTTTGCGGATGACACAACCCTGATTGGACTGATCCAGGATGGGGAGGAATCTGCCTACAGATGGGAAGTGACACAGCTGGCGTCCTGATGCCATCGCAACAACCTGGAGCTCAAGGCTCTCAAGACAGTGGAACTAATTGTAGACTTTCGAAGAGATCCCCCTCACCTCCCCCCACTGACCATCAACAACACCATAGTCACATCTGTGGAGTCATTTAAGTTCCTTGGAACCATCATCTCCAGGGACCTTAAATGGGGGGCCACCATCGACTCCACAGTCAAAAAGGCCCAACAGAGGATGTACTTCCTGCGGCAACTGAAGAAACACAACCTGCCACAGGCAATGATGGTCCAATGATGGTCCACTGGTATCATTGAGTCCATCCTCACCTTCTCCATCATGGTCTGGTTTGGCTCAATCACCAAGCACAACATCCGGAGGCTGCAATGGATCGTTCGCACAGCTGAGAAGGTTGTTGGCTGCAACCTTCCCCCCATTGACGAACTGTACATTGCAGGGGCCAGGAAGCGAGTGGGCAAGATCATCTCTGACCCCTCTCACCCTGGCCAAAAATACTTTGAAGCACTTCCCTCTGGAAGGCGACTCTGGACTGTCAAAGCAGCCACAGCCAGACATAAAAACAGCTTTTTTTCCATGAGTGATAGTTCTACTCAATAACCAAAGTCTGTAGTCTCTTTTTTGCTCTGGTTTAATTTCACCCGCATGTTTAGACCGTAATGGTGTATCATGATTGTTTTGATGTGTTTATGCTTTATTCTTAATTGTTAACTGTATGTTTGTGTTGTCATTTGTGAGCGGAGCACCAAGGCACATTCCTTGTATATGCACATACTTGGCCAATAAATTCATTCATTCATTCATTCATTCATTCATTCATTCATTCATTAAACATTCCATAATTTCCTCAGCAGATATCTTCTATTCTTAAAACAAAACACAAGATGCTGGAGTAACTCAGAGGGTCAGGCAGCATCCATAGGTGACATTGAAATTGGGACCCTTCTTCATACCAGCACTTTTTTGCCTTTTTTTGTAAACCAACATCAGCAGTTCTTCCATGCTTTTCACTGTATTTATATGGTCAGTATGGTCACTGTGACAATAAACGAAACTAAACTAAACTTGTTGCTCTTGGAGTATTGTAAGCAGTTTTGAACCCCATATCTGAGGAAGGGTATGCTGGTGTTGGAGAGGGTCCAGAAGAGGTTTACGAGAATGATCTCAGGAATGATTTAGTCAACATATATGATAAGTCTTTGACGGCACTGGGCCCCTACTCACTGGAGTTTAGAAGGATGAAGGGGCACCTCATTGAAACCTACTGAATGGTGAAAGGCCTGGATTGAGTAGATGCGGAGAGGATGTTTCCACTAGTGGGAGAATCTAGGACCATAGGCCATAGAATAAAAGGACATACCTTTAGACGGGAGATGAGGAGGAATTTCTTCAGTCAGAAGGTGCTGAATCTGTAGAATTCAATGCCACAGATGGCTGTGGGTGTCAAGTTATTGGGTATTTTTAAGGTGCACATTGAACGATTCTTGATCAGTACAGGTGTCAGGGGTTAGGGGGAGAATGGGGTTGAGAAGAAAAGATCAGCCATGTTTGAATGGCGGAGTAGACTTGATGAGTCAAATGGTCTAATTCTGCTCCTATAACTTATGAACTACGTGTAAATGAATAATAGTAAAAAGTGATAGGTACTCTCATTATTTTTGTAGATTATCAAAACTGCTGGCCTACTGAACATATTATTTCTGCTCTGTTCCCTCTCTGCCTGCTGTCCAGTCTTGGTCCTGTTTCTCATGCAGCTGGCTCATTCTTTCCAACTGATTTCCTTATTTGTGGCTGCCTGGAGACAGGCAGTTCACAGCCAATTACTTCACTGCCTTAGATTTAGACAGGAGGCTTTCTGTATTGATGTCATCAGAATCAACCCTCGGGATAATTTGTTGGAAACTCAAGTTTAGTTTATTGTAGTTTAGAGATATAGTGTGGAGTCAAGCCCTTTTGCCCACCATGTCCGCGCCGACCAGCGATCCCCGCACACTTACACTATCCTACACACACGAGGGACAATTTACCATTTTACCAAGCCGAGTAACCAACAAACCTGTACTTCTTTGGAGTGCGGGAGGATACAGGAGCATCTGGTGAAAACCCACGCGGGTCATGGAGAGAACATACAAACTCTGTACAGACAACACCTGTAGACCGGGTCTCTGGCGCTGTAAGTCAGCAATGCTACTGCTGCGCCAAGTGGACTGACCATATAAATACTGTGGTTACAAAAGCAGAGGAAAGGCTGGAATCCTGGGTAAATCCTCACATCCTGCTACCAAAATCATGAGAGTAATAGATTGGGTAGGCAGGTGTAAATGGGGCGTGTTTGTTGGCGTGGGCAAGTTGGGCCGAAGGACCTGTTTTCACGCTGTATGACTATGACTCTACCCTATGACCCAAAGCTCCTTTGATTCAACATAATGATAAAGAAGTGCAGATGCTGGTTTATACCAAAGATAGACACAAAATGCTGGAGTAACTCAGCGGGTCAGACAACATCCCCGCAGATCATGGATAGGGGAAGACATCTGAAGTGGATGTGAAGAAGGCTCCTGACCAAAAACGTCACTTTTCCATATTCTCCAGAGATGCTGCCTGACCCACTGTGTTACTCCAGCATTTTGTGACCATCTTCTCAGATTCAGGGAGGAGGATTTCTGTACTTTCTGTACCAAGGTTGTCCAGTGTGTTGTGTGATGGAATTCTTTCCAATTCCTTAGGTGAGTGTGGCTGTAACAATGCTCAGGGTACTCCACAACATTCAGTACAACATGTCAATCTGATAGGCACCCTGGCCACCATCCTAACCATTCATTCCCTCCACCAGTCATGCACAGTGGCTGCAGTGTCTGTGATCTAAGGAACTGGAGCTGAAGCTGGGTGACCTCTGGACCATCAGGGAAAATGAGAGCTTCTTGGACAGGACCTATAGTGAGGTCATCACACCGAAGGTCCAGGAAGAGATAAGGTGGGTGAGTACGAGGAATGGAATCACACATGGAGTGCCGGTGACCCCAGTGGCCTTACCTCTTCAAAATGGTACACCTTCTTGGGAGCTGTCCGGGCGGTCGACACTTCAAGGTTGAGTAGCAGTCAAGGCTGTGACACAAGCCCTGATACCGAGGCTCAACAGAGAAGGACGACATCAGACAGAGCCGCAGTGGTGGGTGACTAGAGAGTTAGGGGATGCAGACAGGAGATTCTGTGGCAGCAGTCGAGACTCCAGGATGGTGTGCTGCGTCCCTGGTGCCAGGGTCCAGGATGTCTCAGAGCGGCTTCATGACATCCTCAAGAGGGAGGGGGAGCAGCCGGAAAATGTTATGCATCTTGGCACAAATGATAGAGGAAGGAAGAGGAAGGAGGTTCTGCAACATGAGTATAAGGAATTAGGTAAAAGGCCGAAAAGCAGGGTGTTCAGGGTAGTTATCTCTGGATTGTTTCCAGTGCCAGTGAGGGTAAGAACAGAAAGATAGGAGATATGAGTGGCTGAGGAGTTGGTGCAGGGGACAGAGATGCAGATTTCTAGCCCATTGGGATCTCTTCTGGGGCAGAGGTCACCTCTACAAGAGGGATTGGTTGCACCTTAACTGGAGGGGCATCTTAACTGGAGGGGGACCAATATCATGGCAGGCAGGTTCGCTTGAGTGGCACGGGTGAGTTTAAACTAGATTGGTAGGACAGTGGGATCTTATACGAGTCTGAGGCCAGGTGAGAGGTTAGAAGTTGGTATGGAGGATGATGAGAGAAAATATAGAGGGACAGGAAAGGCAAGAGAAAGGCAGGAATGTTGGTTTAAATTGCACGTATTTTAATGCAAGACACCTGACAGATAAGACAGATGGATAGGTCCGGCAATATGTTGAAGGCCCTACATGGAAGAGGGCAACACTTGTTCTAGTCAACACTTGCTTCTAGGGAAATTGGGAGGAGCTAATGGATGAAGTGTTCGTGGATGAGCCTTTGGGACTAGTGACCACTGTTCTATCAGGTTTAAGATAATTATAGATAGGGACAGAGTGGGCCCACGAGTTAAAATATTAAAGATAGACACAAAATGCTGGAGTAACTTAGCGGGACAGGCAGCATATCTGGAGAGAAGGAATTGTAGATATTGAAGATAATTGTCAAAAATTGCGGTAGGATCTTGATGGGTTAGGCAGGTGGGCTGAAGAATGGTTTATGGAATTTAATTTGAGGTGTTACATTTTGGGAGCTCTAACATGGGCAGAACCTATGCAGTGAATAGTAGGGCTCTGGGGAATGTTGTAGACCATAGAGATATAGGAGTACATGTACATCGTTCGATGAAAGTGGCATCACAGGTAGATAGGGTGATCAAAAAGGCTTTTGGCACATTGGCCTTCATTAGTCAGAACACTGAGTGTAGACATTGGGAGGTCATATTGCAGTTGTATAAGATGATGCTGAGGTGGCATTTAAAGTATTGTGTCCAGTTTTGGGCACCATGTTGTAGGTTCTTTTTTTTTTCTTTTTTTTGTGTTGGTTGGGGTTGTGTAATTTGCTTATTTTACTGCTTTTATTGTTGGACTGTGGGTGACTAAATTTCGTCCATAAAACTTGTTTTTTGGATGACAAATAAAGATATCCTGAATCCTGAAAGATGTTGTCAAGCTGGAACGGGTGCAGAGAGCATTTGAGAATGTTGCCAAGACTCGAGGGCCTGGGCTATAGGGAGAGGTTGAGCAGGCTAGGACTCTACTCCTTGGAGCGCAGGAGGACGAGGGGTGATCTTACAGAGGTGTATAAAATCATGAGAGGAGTAGATCGGGTAGACGCACAGAGTCTCTTGCCTAGAGTAGGGGAATCACAAACCAGAGGACAGAGGTTCAAGGTGAGGGGAAAAATATATTTTAGGAATCTGAGGGGTAACTTTTTCATACAAAGGGTGGTAGGTGTGTGGAATGAGCTGCCAACGGAGGTAGTTGAGGCAGGTACTATTGCAATGTTTAAGAAACATTTAGACAGGTACATGGATAGGACAGGTTTAGAGGGATATGGGCCAAATGCAGGCAACTGGGACTAGTGTAGATGGGACATGTTGGTAGGTGTGGGCAAGTTGAGCTGATGGGCCTGTATCTACGTTGTAAGACTTTATGACTCTAAGACTCTAACATCAATTTTCCTTGCAAAGCACTTCCAAAACACATGGAGTGAAATGTTATCCAATTTCCAATTTAATGCCTTGGAATCACAATAAATGACTATGAACTTATTTCATTGACACACTGACTCGCCATGAGCACACAACAAGATGCAATTCCTTTTAGAAAGATGTTTTACTTTTATTTATTTACTAATTTTTGTTTACACAAGTGCTGATTACCTCACAAGATGGCTGATGCATAATGAATGAGTGTATCCTGAACCATCTGATATGTTGTAGATATGTATGGGCCTGTGCCTTGGAGGAATGTAGAGGTTTTGCTGTGAAATTGTTCATTTGTATTTGTGATATGATGTATTGTGAACACTTCAGCTGCAAAGGGGTGTCTAGGGAGGGTGGGTTAGGGTTATTTTTGTTGTTATATATAAAAAACAAAATGGAGGGGAATGTAATGCATTACGTTATTCGTATTGTATCTTTCCTTCAATAAAAATTAATATTTAAAAAAAAAGAAAGATGGCTTTTCGATCACTGTGTTGCTAGCACAAGGGACACATGTAGAATTACATTTTCACCAAAAACGATGCAAGGCTTTCAAACAATCACTGAGACCAGAAAACAGAAATGCATGCTTTGGGGGGATGGCAGGATTCAGATATTGAGTAACGGAAGCTCATATGGAATGAAAACTAGGAACAGAGTGAAATAATTTATTGATGGATATGGAGGGGAGGATGCTCCTCAAACTGCGGAGCATCCTGGACAATACAGCTCACCCCCTGCATGACACACTGGTCAACCTGAGGAATGCCTTCAACAACAGACTGCTTCCACCAAGATGCAGGACGAAACGCCACAGGAGATCCTTCTTCCCTGTGACTATCAAACTGTACAACTCCTTCTCCTTCCGTTGTGGGGTAGACGAAGAACTACCCTTCTCCCACCCCACCCCCACCCCCCTTCCCAATCATTGCACATCCCCAATCCTTTCCAATCGTCACTTTAATTTCATGTTTCATGTATTTTATGACTGTTGGCGGATCAATTTCCCACCTGGGATAAATAAAGTTCTATCGTATCGTGTCGTATCGTATCGTTGCAGGGAATTAACTTGTCTTTCGCTTAATGTTGTGATGGAGTGACTTCTGACGTCAGACTCCACAATCTGCTTGTCGCCATTTTCAGTCTGCGCTTAGTTGCCTTACAGTCATGGTTTAGCTTCGACTCGTGTACAAATTCTCTGTTCTTTTTTAAAAAAACTGATCTAGCTCAGTCCCAAAAGCTTCCTCTATTATTACTTGGAGAGCCTTTTGGGGAACCAGTTGCAGATTGGAGGGGAAATCACACCCTACAGTGATAAAAGCATGAAGGAAAGAAAAGCAGTCATTTGTGGCAGGGATGCTGCACCTTGTTGGCTTTGAGGATGAAAACTGTGCAAACAGGTCCTGTAGCCCAAATTGCCCTCGCCGACCAACATGCCCCACCTACACTCATCCCACTTGCCTGCATTTGGCCCATGTCTCTCAAAACCTATCCTATCCATGTACTTATCTAAATGTTTTTTAAACGTTGTTATTGTTCCTGCTTCAACTACCACTTCGTTTCATGTACCTACGACCCTAAAGAAGTTGTCCCTTAGATTCCTACTAAATCTTTTTTCCCTCACCTTAAACCTATGTCCGCTGGTTCATGATTCCCCTACTCTGGGTAAAAGACTGTGCATTTACCCTATCTATTCCTTTCATGATCTTATACACCTCTGTAAGATCACCCCTCATCCTCCTGCGGTCCAAGGAATAAAGTCTTGGCATGCCCATTCTCTCTCTGTAGCTCAGGCCCTGGAGTCCTGGCAACATCCACGTAAATCTTCTCTGCACCGTTTCCAGCTTGACACCATCTTTCCAAAACTCAACACAATATTCTAAATGTGACCTCACCAATATAGTCCATTCCTCATAAGGAACTACTTGGGGACTAGTTTTAAAGGGATAAACAATATTATACATTGCACCATTTTGGACATAATAATTGATGTTCCTGACCTGAAAACCATCACCCAGACCTGCTGAGTTACTCCAGCATTTTGTGAATAAATACCTTCTATTTGTACCAGCATCTGCAGTTATTTTCTTACATTACCCAGCCCTCAACAGTCAGTGTGTACAAGTATTTGGATATTAAATAAAAATCATGGTTTTTTTTACTGAAAGATGCATGGCTTCCCTGTGGTTTGAAGCATATGCATGTATCTGTCTGTCTGCCGACATCAAGCTTGGAAGCTGACATTATTTGCCAGTGGGACGACTGAGGCAACATATGGCAACGTGGCTTCCAGGACATCTTCATGCAAACTGTCAACTCAGCTTAGAACGGTAACATCAGGATGCAAGTATCACATGCGCTTCTCACAGTCAGACAAGGCTGTGCCAGCCTCTTCCAGCAAAAGTCATTTCGCAGAGATCCAAGGAACTGCAGATGCTGGTTTACAAAAAAAGACGCTAACTGCTGGAGTAACTCGGCGCGGCAGGCACCATCTCTGGAGAACATTGATAGGCGATGTTTCTGGTCAGATCCTTCTTCTGACTGATGGAGGCATTTCGGGTGGTGCCCATCTTCAATCTGAAGAAGAGTCCTGACCCGAAACATCGAATATCCATGTTTTCCAGGGTACCCACTGAATTACTCCAGTAATTTGTGGTTTTGTTTTCAGAGTAATTTTATCATTACTTTGGATAATGGGGATTATGAATACACTCCCTTGATTAAAGCAGACTGCCATTGTCCTGACTGAACCATCCTACCACAACTAGAGAGCAGTCCTGAACGACTCTACATCATTGGACTATCTTTGATCGGACTTTACTGGCTTTACCTTGCACTAAACATTATTCCCTTACCATGTATCTGTAAACTGTAAATGCCTCGCTTGTAATCATGTATTGTCTTTCCACTGACCGGTTAGCACACAACAAAAGCTTTTCACTGTACCTCGGTAACAACGTGAAAATAAACTGAACTAAACTAAACCCTCTGCATTCAGACTTTGGGGTCTGCTGACTAATATTTGTTATGATTACTTTTAGTGATTTGCCATCCCTCAGTCTCAACACGGTGGTGCAGCTGGTAAAGCTGCTGCCTCACGGCGCCAGAGATCCAGATTCGATTCTGACCGTAGGTGCTGTCAGTGTGGTGCTTGCACTTTGACCACGTGGGTTTCCTCTGGGTGCTTCGGTTTTCTCCCACAGCCCAAAATCGTGCGGCATTGTAGGTTAATTGACACTCTGTGAATTACCGCTAGTATGTAGGGAGTGGATGCAAAAGTGGGATTACATACAATTATTGCGAACGGGTAATCAGTGTTCAACATGGCTGAAGGGCCTGTTTCCACGCTGTATCAATCAATCAATTCAATCAATCAATCTCTTATTGTGCATTCCATCCAATATCTTGGTCTCTCTACACAACAATGAGGGCAAGGCTTGATTATCAGACATTAAACTCTCCACAGTGTCTTAGCTCATGCCAAATCTTCAAGTCTTAGAGAGATACAGCACAGTAGCAGGCCCTTCAGCCCACTGAACCCTCACTGACGTTCAAGCACCCATTTACACTAATCCTACATTAATCGCATTTTTTATTCTCCCCACATTCTCATCAACTCCCCTCAGAGACTACTACATGCTCACACAAGTTGGGGGCAATTAAACTATCAACCCGCAAGTCTTGGGATATAGGAGGAAATCAGAGCACCATCAGGTAACCCACACAGTCATAGGGAGAATGTTCAAACTGCACAATGGGCCATTATGGGCTCCACCCTTCCTTGATCATCTGTTGCCAGCCCTGATTTGTACTGGCCTTTTCCTACCTCCAGTTGTCCCCCCCCCCCAAACTCTTCTTTCAATCTGAAGAAAGGTTCTAACCCGAAACGTCACACATTCTTTTTCTCCAGAGATGCTGCCTGACCCGCTGAGTTAATCCAGCACTTTGTGTCTATCTTCGGTATAAACCAGCATCTGCATTTCCTTCCTACACATATTCGAACTCCACACAGACAGCAGCTTTTAAACATTAATTTATCAGTTATAATAGTTTATAAATTATAGCTTGTGTACAATAAAATGGAATACAGTATTTTCATATGATAACTATACATATTCCAGGGAATTTTTGCCCCATCGCCTCTTGCACATACAGTAGGAGGATGGAAAGATCATACCTTTGAAGAGGTACATCTTATGTTTTATAATTCTTTAGTACTCGTACTAAATTAAACTTCACCCTCAGGAGACACAAGAAGAAACCAAGCTCAAACTCCAGGTAGTTGTTATAAAAACAAGGAACTGCAGATGCTGGTTTACAACAAAAAAAAGGACACATGGTGCTGGAGTAACTCCAGCCAGTTGCTACCCTGGTTGTACATTCTTAATCACAGCATATCTCTGAGTGCTGCTAATGAGGGAAGGGAATGAAGCCAACCTGGCAACAGTTCTATGTACTTCTTTACTGCGCACTAGGAAGCGGGTGGTTCAGTGGCTCAGCGGTAGAGCTGGTGCCTTATAGTGCCAAAGACCTGTGTTCATATTTCATATTTATTATTTTCATATTTCAGATACAGTGCGGAAACAGGCCTTTTCGGCCCACCAAGCCCGCGCCGCCCAGCGATCCCCGCACACTAACACTATCCTACACACACTAGGGACAATTTTTTTTAACATTTACCCAGTCAATTAACCTACATACCTATACGTCTTTGGAGTTCAATCCTGACTACGGGTGCTGTCTGTACAGAGTTTGCACATTCTCCCTGCAACCATGTGGGTTTTCTCCGGGTGCTCCGGTTTCCTCCCACAATGCAAAGACATGCAGGTTTATAGGTTAATTGGCTTCGGTAAAAAATTGGAAATTGTCCCTGGTTGAAGGATGGTGCAAGTGTACCAGGTAATCACTGGTCGGCGCGGACCCGGTGGGCCGAAGGGCCTGTTTCCACGCTGGATCTCTAAAGTCTAAAGTCTAAAAGTCGCCTCTTCAAAAAGGCCGGGAAGCAACATTATTGAAGCAATTTACATGCAGGATTTTGTATTCATACTAGTCTCGTTCCCTTCTATTAAGTTATGATCCCTTTAGGCTCAGTAAAATGGAAACACTGAATTGTTACCCACAGAAGGAGCCCATTCAGGGCAGTAAGTTTGCTTCCTCTGACATTCCACAATCATCATGGCCTGCATTTTAAAGCAAAGGGTTCAATTGTCTCTTTCCTGGAGCTCGTCAATGTGGAACGGTGAATGGCGGGGTAGTTCAAGTGGATGCGGGAGAGTGAATGGAGCAGGTATAGCTCATAGAAGTGTGAATGGAGGTAAAGCTCAAGTGGAGATAGAATGGTAAATGGCAGCGTAGTTCAAGTGGTGAGAGGAGGATGAAGCTCAAGTGGAGATGGAAGGGTGAATGGAGGAAGGATCTCAAGCGGATATGGACAGTGATGGGTTTGCCGACCGTGTAGGGTGAACCAGGGTGAAGGGTAACTAGCTCAGGAATGTGAAGCAGTGGTTGATCACAGGGGAGCATTGAACGTGGTGACGGGTACTAGGCCATGTGATGAAGGTGCAGTCACAGCAGGGTGAAGCACAAGCAATGCAAGTAAGTAGGATTAGAGTGGATAGGTACAAGGTAGTATGGACATGGCGGGCCGAAGGGGCGGCAGCTGTGCGCTGAGCGAAGCTGTGGCAGTTACTTGAATGACTAGTGTGTGGTCAGCTTGCAATGGCCCTGCCACCTTTATGCATAACATGAACACTCATCGATCCACTGCTTGGGTCAACCAGCAGGGCAGTGCTATCACAAAGCTCTTGCTTCCTTTAGGTCACAAGGTCATAAGGAATAGGAGTAGAATTAGGCCATAGAGTGGTGAATCTGTGGAATTCTCTGCCACAGAAGGTAGTTGAGGCCAGTTCATTGGCTATATTTAAGAGGGAGTTAGATGTGGCCCTTGTGGCTAAAGGGATCAGGGGGTATGGAGAGAAGGCAGGTACGGGATACTGAGTTGGATGATCAGCCATGATCATATTGAATGGCGGTGCAGGCTCGAAGGGCCAAATGGCCTACTCCTGCACCTATTTTCTATGTTTCTATGTTTCTATTCGGCCCATCAAATCTACTCCACCATTCAATCATGGCTTATCTTATCTCTCCCTCCTAACCCCATTCTCCTGCCTTCTCCCCATAACCTCTGACACCCGTAACGATGATGTCTCCCCCAAGATTCCCTGCCTGGGTGAGTGCACGATTATACAATTATTGGCAGCAGCTCCTGTGCCTTTTCATTGCACTTTGGGCTGAAAGTGATCGCCTTGCAGAGCAGAAACAAGAATCACAACATCACAAGTGTCGGTCGCCCGGCTGTGATGAAGCATCTGTGAGAAACTCTTCTGGCATTCATCAGCAGACGACAGTGAGCAGTGTTGATTCCACCGCAGAAGCTGGGAGAAAGGTTGCTGATGTATTGTCTATTAAGATGGAATACCTCCCAGCCGTATTTAGATTTTCGGCAATACGAGTTTCTAGTCTTCCTACCTTAAAGGCACCATATGATTAAATGCAAGTTATTCCTGTGCCTGTGACTTTGTTGCTTTCAGTTGGCTTTTGTAGACTAGTGGCAGGGGGCACTTCTAAATTATTCAGATGCTGCATCCACACAGGGGAAATCCGGCAGAATAATGTTGACGTCTGTTTTCTCTTGCAGCTCAGATCAACGCCAAAACTGACAGTAAATGATGCCTTTGTAACGGAGCGTGGTGAGCTTTCAAAACTGGAAGCTCACAGAAGATTGTCATCCCTACAATTTCACGGAGGAAACTAATCTACCTAACAGAACAGTACAGGACTTGACAGGCTCTTCAGCCCGCACTGTGAGTGCCAAGCATGATGCCAAGTTGAACTAATCCCTTCTAAAGCCAGAGGAAGGAATGTGACCATGAAGGAAGGAACTGCAGATGCTGGTTTAAACCAGTTAGACACAAAATGCTGGAGTAACTCAGCGGGACAGGCAGCATCTCTGGAGAGAAGGAATGGGTGATGTTTCGGGTCAAGTCTGAAGAAGGGTCTCGACCCGAAACATCACCCATTCCTTCTCTCCAGAGATGCTGCCTGTCCCGCTGAGTTACTCCAGCATTTTGTGTCTATCTTCGAAGGAATGTGAGCCGTTTATACCCATATTAAAAACAAGAAGGTAACCAGGGAGAAGGTAGAACTGCTCAAGGATCAAGATGGGAATTTGTGCTTGGAATCTGGGGATGTAAATGATGTACTATACTGATGCTTTGCATTTGTTTTCACAAAGGAGAAGGACATGGAGGACAGTGAAATCAGTGTGGAGAATACTAATATGCAAAAGGTAGACACAAAATGTTGGAGTAACTCAGTGGGACAGGCAGCATCTCTGAAATGAAGGAATGGGTGATGTTTTGGGTCGAGACCTTCGTCAGGCACATACTAATATGCAAGGTCCATTTGAAATTAAGAAGGAATAGGTGTTAGGGCTCTTGAAGAGCATAAAGGTGAATAAATTCCCAGGATCTGATGGGATTTACCCCAGTTTATTGAGAGAGGCAAGAGCAGAAAGTAATGGAGTCTTAACAATGATCTTTGTGCCTTCTCTAGCCACAGGCGAGGTTCTGGAGGACTGAAGAGTAGTTTCTTTATTTCAAGGGAAATAGAGAATCAAGGGCATTATAGGCCAGTGAGCCTAGTGTCAGTGGTAGAGAAGCTATTGAAAAGGATTCGTCAGGATACGATTTACTCCCATTTGGAAAATAATAGGTTAATTAGGGACAGGCAGCTAGGCTTTGTACAAGGTATGTCATGTCTCTAACTTGATCAGGTTTACCAGAATGTTACCTGGATGAGGAGATAACAGCTACAGGGAGAGATTGGACGGATTTGAATTGTTTTCTCTGGAACATCACATGTTGCAGGGAGACCTGATAGTGGTATATAACATTGTGAGGGGCATAAATAGGGTAGACAGTTAGAACTTTTTTTCCCCAGGGCACAGCTTTAAGGTGAGAGGAGCAAAGTTTAAAGGAGATGTGCAGGGCAACATCTTTACATAAAAGGTTGTGAGTATGCGGCACTTGCTACCGGTGTTGATGGTTGAGGCAGATACAATAGTGGCATTTAAGACACCTTGGATCAGCATGTGGGTGTGCAGGGAATGGAGGGATATGGACTATGTACAGGCAGATAAGAGATGGTCTTGCCATTATGTTCGGCACAGACATTGTGGGCTGAAGGGCCTGTCCTTGTGCTGTACTGTACTATGTCCACTGAAATAATAGCAACGGGTCATTAATGTTCACCTGACTGGACAGATAATACTTCAGCCTAATGTCTCATTCGGTGGGCAACAGAGCAGATATTCATCCTCGATCACTGGTGACGTATTTGTCAGGGAGCAGAGACTGCACATTGTCCTCCAGATGCAAAATTGTGCTCCAGTGCCAGCTGCATGTTCAAATGTTGAAGTGGAGTGTATGGTGCTACCACTACCAGACTGCCCATTTAATGCTGCCATTAAAAGGCAGGCATTTCTAACACTGAAGTGATGCCTTTAATTTCTGTTCACACAGAAGGTGATGCATATATGGAATGAGCTGCCAGAGCATGTGTTAGAAGGAACTGCAGATGCTAGTTTACACCAAATATAGACACAACGTGTTGGAGTAACTCAGCGAATCACGCAGCATCTCTGAAGGAAAGGAATAGGTGATGTTTTGGGTCGAGAGCCTTCATCAGACTGAGAGTCAAGAAGGGGGAAACTAGAGTTATGGGAAGGTACAGAACAAAGCAGAGCATGCGTTGATGACTCAGGAAAGATGGAGCACACAATGGTCCATTGTTGGCTGGGGACGAGGTGATAACGAAGGGATACAAACAGTGAAATTAGCAAGAGGACTAGGGTGGGCGAGGTATAATGGGAGAGTGTGTGCAAAGGTTATTTGAAGTTAGAAAAATCAATATTCGTGCCGCTGGGTTGTAAACTGCCCAAGTGAAATATGAGATGCTGTTCCTCCAATTTACATGTGGCCTCACTCTGACAGTGGAGGAGGCCCAGGACAGAAAGGTCAGTGTGCCAATGGGAAGGGGCGTTAAAATGTTTAGCAACTGGGAGATCACGTAGGTCAAGGCGGACTGAGTGTAGGTGTTCAGTGACACGGTTGCTCTGTCTGTGTTTGGTCCCGCTGATATATAGGAGTCCACGCTAAGAACATCGGATACAGTGGACGAGGTTGGAGGAGGGGCAAGTGAACCTCTGCTGCACCTGAAAAGACTGTTGGTGTCCTTGGACGGAGTCGAGGGAGGAGGTACATGAACTGGTGTTGCATCTCCTGCGGTTGCAGGGGAAAGTACCTGTGGAGGGGCTGGTACAACATCAGAGAACCTGGTTCAATCCTGACTACGGATGCTGTCTGTACAAACTTCGTACGTTCTCCCTGTGACTGCATGGGTTTTCCCTGGGTGCTCTGGTTTCCTCCCACTTTCCAAAGACATACAGGTTTGTAGGTTAATTGGCTTCAATAAAAATGATAAATGATCCCTAGTGTGTAGGATAGTGCTAGTGTATGGGGATCACTGGTTGACGCAAGCTTGGTGGGCCGAAGGGGCTGTTACCACTCTGTATCTCTAAAGTAGACTAAAGAAACCACTTCTGTTGGGCCAGGCTCCGAGAGACACCATTGTTTTCCTAAGAAGCAGGAGAAGACCACAGGTACCCACATTTGAGCTTACAGAGTTAAGTGCACTTTGATATTAAGCAACTGTCAAACTTAACAAACCTTGAACCTATCATACAATTGTGAGTGTAAAGTTCCCTGCCCTGGAGCTAAGGCAGTCGGTGTGCCTTTCTAAATCGCCAAGTACATCAGATGCTTGGCAAGGTTCTGGCAGTGCTCACTTGTCAGTTATAGGTTGGCTCAAAACTTTAATGTGTCCCACTCACACGGCAGAACCTCTGTCGGCTAATGACAGCTCTCCCTAGAGGGCCTCTTCTGCAAAGTCTTCTCCAGATTTGAAAGAAGGAAAGAACACCAACTGTTTCAGATTTGTCACAGTACAAGATGTCCCAGTGGCTGCACTACAACAGCTTGTGAAAGGTCGAGCATCATGTCTAGAGTGTTAAAACTATTAACAAAGATGTGCTGGAAGCACACTGCCTTTCACTTCACCCCTCTCTAACCTATTGGGTGATTCCTGCCCCATGGACAACATTTATCCATAAGCAAACAAATATGAAGGTTTCACTGAAACAGCCCCTTCGACCCACTGAGTCCATGCCAACCAATGATCACCCATACACTAGTTCTATATCTATATACTAAAACTCTCGTTTGTTATCTTGTTTGTGCCTGAACTTCAGCCAAAACGGTTCACGATAGCGTGACAGTATTAGGCCCACCTTACTCACCATTGTCACTTTAGTGATAATGCAAGTAGTTTAATTGAAATCGGTGTTATATTTTTTAAGTTATTCAAATTTTAAAGTTTAAAAGGAGGGAAGGGGGAGGGGAGGAGGGAGGGAGGGGGGAAGGGGGAATGGGGGAGAAGGGAGAGGGGAGGGTGGGGTTGAGGAGAGAGGTTAGGGGGGAGGACAGGGTGCTGCACCAATGCAGGAGAGGTTTGGGCCGAACGGGTCCACTTGGTCTAGTTATCTATATTATCCCAGTTTTGCATCTTACACACTAGGGGCAAAAGCTAATTAACCTACAAATCTGCACATCATTGGAATGTGGGATGAAGCTGGAGCAGCCGGAGAAAAGCCACGCGGTCACAGGGCAAACGCACATACTCCATACAGACAGCAGCCATAGTTAGGATCGAACTCAGGTCTCAGGCGCTGTAAGGCAGCAACTCTACCGCTGTGCCACTAGATCTGCAATAATCAATGGTTCAAGTATACTGCATCCCTCGTAGTGCAGCCCAACGTTAACAAGATAGCTCAAATAAAATCCACAATAATGTATTAGGAGACATTAAAACAGTGGATTGGCATGTAGCTTGGGTTTGGAAGTATTATACTAGGTGGAGAGGACAGTTTTGGAAAACATGGTCATGAAAGAACGAAACATTTAAATGAGCCTCTATTGCAAAGCAGAAGTCAAAATGGGGTAGAGTCATAGTGACAAACAGCTTGGAAACAGGCCCCTCAGCTCCAATCGTCCACACAGACCAAGATTCCCATCTAAGCTAATTCAATTTACTTGCATTTTGCCCATGTCCCTCTAAACCTTTCCTGTTCATTTACCTGTCCAAGCTTCTTTTAAATGTTGTTATTGCACCTGCCTCATCTACTTCCTTTGGCATGTTGTTCCATATACCAACCACCCTCTGTGTGACAAAGTTAACGACTGCAGCTAAATTGTCCGATAAACTTCAAACTATTGTGGCTAAACTTCAGACAAGGCCGCCAACATTTCACAGATATATACACATATGCAGGGGAGACAGTCAGAAACTTTTTCCCTTGGTGGAAATAGCAAAGATTAGAGGACATCGTGAGAGGGAAAAGGTTTAAAAGAAATGTGCGAGGCAAGTATTTTACACAGAAAGTGATGGGTGCTGAGGTTGGTGGCAGAGGCAGATATGATGGTGGCATTTAAGGCGCTTCTGAAAAGACATAGGTTTAAGGTGAGGAGTGGAAAGATTTAATAGGAACCTGAGCGGCAACTATTTTCACACAAAGGGTGGTGGGTGTATGGAACAAGCTGCCAGAGGAGGCAGTTGAGGCAGGTACTATCACAACAGTTAAAATAAAACATTTGGGCAGGTAGGTTTAGAGGGATATAGGCCAATGCAGGCAAGTGGGATTAGTATAGATGGGGCATGTTGTTCGACATGGTGAGGTTGGGCTGAAGGGCATGTTTCCATGCTGTATGACTCTATAACTCTATCTCCATTCAATATGTTGGAGGTACCATCTGCACTCCATTTCTTTTGAATAAAATGTAATAAAATCATCTGTTTCACCATTTTATTCACAGAACTTGAGAGGAATTATTTTTCTTTAATGCTTCCTTACAATGTAAATGGAGGCAATTTCAGCCCACCAAGTCCATGCAAACTCACAGGAGAACTCCAATCCCCAACTAACTTTCCCTGCAAAATATTCTCATCACATTCCTCCAAGATTCTACCATGGAGGAATGGATATGCAGGATCATGTGTGGGCAGATGAGATTAATTTATCTTGGCACAGACATTGTGGGCCGAAGGGCCTGTTCCTGTACTGTTCTGTGTTCTATGTTCTATGTGCTGACACACATTAACTGAAATCCAAACACACTGCTTCATGTTCAATTGCATGAGTCAAAGACAACCTACACCTCTGCAGATCCTTGCTAACTGTCTTAAGTTGACAAAGGTCTTTGTGCAGCCTCAGATGTCAAATCCTGCATCACCTTCACCACGGCAACACCCGGCTTAAATTTCTTGCCCTTCATCCTCCTCCCCTGTGTCATCTTGCCAAGGGTGACTGAGTTCAGATTCCACGCAGTAAGAGGATTTACAAAGTTATAAAATACTCTAAAAACTTAGAGTAGATTTTTTTCAAAAGCGATCAGGGGAGACTGGCTTTACAGAGACACAAACATTCTTCAAGGAGAAAGGAAGATCGCAGCATTTTTTTTGTTCTGTGTTGAATAAAGGATGGAGAGAGACTTGCAGGGTTTTCATGAGAACAGTGTAAGTTAGGGAATAGAAAGAGAAGCAGGCCATTCGGCCCTTCGCCCCCATTCGCACATTCAGTAAGATTATGCCTGGTCATAATGCTTCCTGCATCACACCATATCCTTTCATTCCCTTAATATCTTAAAATATATCAATCTCTGTACATTCAATGACTGGGTCTCCACTGTCCTATTAGGTACAGAATTGCAAAGATTTATTATTCCAAAGATTTTTTTTTTATCCTCAAAATGAAATTTCTCTGCATCTCTGCCTTGAATGTCCAGGTTTTTATTCTGAGACGGGATCTCATGGTGTTAAGACAGCCCAGCCAAAGGAAACATGACACATGCAGACAGAATTTCAACAATATCACCTCTAATTCATCTAAACGTAAGAGTTTCAGCTCAATCTCTTTAATCTTTCCTCATAGGGTAAACCCCCACCTCCTTGTTCCTCCCTGTAATCCCAGAAATGTATCCATTACACCTTCACTTCATTCCCTCTATTGCAAATATGTCCTTTTACAGGTAGACTTTAGAGAAACAGCGCAGAAACAGGCCCTTCAGCCCATCGAGTCAGTGCCAGCCACCAATCCCCATACACTAGCACTATCCTACACACTAGGGACAATTTACAAATTTACCAAAGCAAATTATCCTACAAACCTGTACACCTTGGAATGTGGGAGGGAACTGGAGCACACGGAGAAAGCCCTCTCCTCAGGGAGAACGTTAAAAACTCCTTACAGACGGCACCCGCAGTCAAGATCGAACCCAGGTCTCTGCGCTGTAAGGCAGCAACTCTACCACTGCACCACTGGTAGGACCAGGTCTGTAAGCAATTTTCCCAATGCAATGTCCCTTGTATCTTTACATTTTCCACAAAATGTCCTTAACAATATATAAACATTTGCTTGCAATGAAGACCTTTAAATTGGAAAAAAAAAACACGAAATGTGGAGTATTTCCACAGGTCAGGCAGCATCCCTAGTGAACATGGATAGGTGATGTTCTGGGTTGAGACCCTTCTTCAAAAAACCATTACATCATTTGGCTTCTTAATTATTTGCTGAAGCTGCATATTAAATTTAGTGTTTTGTGTGCAAGTACACCCATGTTGCTCTGAACACCAACACCTTATAATCTTTCATCATTTAAAAATATACTCCGCCTTTCATTATGTCTCCCGAAATGAATGATTTCTATGTTATATTCCATTTGCAATGTCTTTTTCCACTCACTAACCTCTCTCAGTCCCCAGAGCCTCCGCATCCTCATCACAGGGGGTTATTTTGTGGTTTCCCTTTCTTGTTTGGTCTTTGATGGCCATGGGGTGGATTGTTTTGGACCCTTTCTGCGACTCATACTGGCATCTTGTGTGGTGTGGGCACACTGGGGGCAGTACTGTGGCGCAACGGTAGAACTAATGCCTTAGAGCACCAGAGACCCCGGTTCGATCCTGACTATGGGTGCTGTCTGTATATAGTTTGTACGTTCTCCCCGTGACCTGTGCAGGTTTTCTCCAAGATCTTCGGTTTCCTCCCACAGTCTAAAAGACGTTCAGATTTGTAGGTTAATTGGCTTGGTGTAAATGTAAAACAATCGTCCCTAGTGTGTGTAAGGTCGTATTAATGTGCTGGGTTCGCTGGTCGGTGCGGACTTGGTGGGCCGAAGGGCATGTTTCTGCGCTGTATCTCTAAACTAAACTAAACTAAACTTATCCTGTGGCCACTCTACTCCCAACATTCTGCTTGATTCACTGTCTCACCACTTCCTATGAGCCGTGCAGGCCAACAATCCCAGGCTGCATTATTGAAGCCCTGCCCACTGATGGTCTTCGGACTACCAGTGCTGTCAACGGCACTTTCTGACTAGCATTGGAGACCCTCGGACAATCTTTAATCGGACTTAATCTTCCACTAAACGTTACTCACTTTATCATGTATCTGTACACAGTGGATGGGTCGATTGTAATCATGTATTGTCTTTCTGCTGACTGGTTAGCACGCAACAAAAGCTTTTTACTGTATCTCGGTACACATGACAATAAACTAAACCAAATAACGAACTAGCTAAATAAAAAATAACTTAATAATTAAAATGAATGATTTATGAAAATTAAGGAAGTAACTATTTATAAAAGCATTTAAATGATTAAAAACACAAATACGAGCTAAAATTAATTTGAAATAAAGCCTGTTAACTTCAGTTTTCTTTTCAGTGATGATTGGCGACTCCATTCAATCATGTCAGGGCCGTAGGTGGCCGCTATTTGTATACCTTGGGCATGCAAGCAAAGAATTTCACTCTGCCTTGTCACACGTGGCAATAAAGTATTCCATTCTATCCATTCATTCGATTCATGTACAATTTTTCTGCTGACTGGATAGCACGCAACAAAAATGCTTTTCACTAAACTACTATGACTAGATATACCAAATATTGCTGGTTTAATAAAGAGTGGCTTAAGTGTCAAGTGGGTGCAGACTAGAGCACAGTATGTCACGGAACTGCTGCACTAACAACAAGTGTTTGCCATACTGGCACTGCAGTGCATGGACACACAAGTCCAGAAGGGGTTGACACGCACACTGCAGGGAACAAGCACTTCTCTCCAACTAGCTATCTGCAGTCTTGTTCATTATTGTTTATTCTCCTTCCTGGGCACAGGATGTCCGATTGTATTTGGTCATCCAAAATCAAACCTTCTCCTACTGACATGACAAGTAATAATACGTATTTGTGCACCGATTCTTCCATTTCACTGAAACCTTTAACACGCTCATCAGGAAACAAGAGAGCCAATGTCATGGGCATCTCCACTGCCATCGATGGAACATTTTCAAATTAACCAGTGGCTCACTTCCTTCATCTGCCAAAGTAGAGAACTCGATTGCATTTGACAAAACAGTAAACCCTCATTATAACGGCCCATAGGGTGGGGAATGGTGCCCATTATTGCCAATTGTCCACTTTAACTGACTAAGGGATTATCCTTGTATAAGTAGTAGAAACAAACATCTGCAAGATGTTGATTAATACAGAAAAGGACATAAAATGCCAGAGTAACTCAGCAGGTCAGGCAGCATCTCTGGATAACACAGATAGGTGACCTTTCGAGTCGAAGTGTCTGCATTGGGGTAGAGATTAATCGGATGGTACCCTAGCTTGTCGACATTGGCCTTTGTTATGGAACTGATGCGCTGTAATGCACCACAATCTTGAGAACCATATTCTGCATTCTGTTCCTTCCCCTTTGCTCTATCGTACTTGAGATTGACCCTAATGTATTTATGATATCTGATCTGTTTGGATAGCATGTAAAACAAAGATTTTCACTGTACCTCGGTACACGTCAATAATAAACCTTAATATAAACCCTTTAAGCGTTTTGGATGAGAATATAAAAGGCACTATTTGTAAGTTTGCAGGTGATACTAAACTAGGTGGTATCTTAGGCAGTGAAGGAAGCTATCAATAATCACAATGGGGTTTTGACCTAGCTTATTGAGGAATGCTTTGAAGATGGATAGCAAAAGAAAATAAGCTGTTCCTGAGTCTGATGGCGCGTCCTTTCATGTCTCTATACCTTCTGCCGGACGGGAGCATGGGGAAGAATGAATGGGCAGGATGGGATGTCTTTGATTATGATGGCTGTTTTACCGAGGCAGCGTGGATTGCAGATGGAGTCAATGGTGGGAAGTCTTCATGATAGTCTGTCTCTGAGCCTTGTGGCACATTAGTAGTCAGAGAGTTCCTGTCCAAAACACAATGCCCCACCATCTTCCTCTGCTTCCTACCATCAAGCCAATTACGTATTCAATTTGCTAGTTCTCCCTGGATCCCATCTGATCAAACTTTCCAGACCCTCCATGTAGAATAGACCTATCTAGGAGTATATGTAGATATTTCCTTGAAAAGGCTGTCACAAGTAGACAGGGTAGTGAAGGGGTTTGGCTCACTGGCCTTCGTCAGTCGTGGCATTGAGTATAAGAGATAGGATATTATGCTGCAGGTGTAGAAAATGTGGGTGAGGTCGCACTTGGAGTATTGTGTACAGTTTTAGTTAACCTGCTCCAGTAACGACACCATTAATTTGGAAAACGTGCAGAGAAGATTTATAAAAATACTAAAAGGAGTCAGGGTCTTGAGTTATAGGGAGAGTTTGAGCAGGCCAGGATTTAATGCCTTGGAGTATTAGAAACTCAAGGGTAAACATAGAAACGTAGAAAATAGGTGCAGGAGTAGGCCATTCGGCTCACTCCGAGCCAGCAGCACCATCCAATATAATTATGGCTGATCATCCAAAATCAGTACCCGTTCCTGTTTTTTCCCTATATTCCTTAATTCCTTTAGCCCTCAGAGCAAAATCTCTTTCTCTTGAAAACATCCAGTGAATTGGCCTCCACTGCCTCATGTGGCAGAGAATTCCACAGATTCACAACTCTCTAGGTGAAAAAGTTTTCCTCATCTCAGTCCTAAATGGCCTATCCCTTATTCTTAACTGTGACCCTTGGTTCTGGACTCCCCCAACATGGGGAACATTTTCCTGCATCTAGCCTGTCCAATCCTTTAAGGGTAACATGGCAGAGATGTGTAAAATCTGAGGGGCATAAATAAGGTGATTTCACACAGTTGTTTCACCAGGTTGAGGATTCTAAAACAAGGGGGCAAAGGCTTTATGGTGAGAGGGGGAAATTTAAGAGGGACTGAGAGCGAGAGGGGGAATTTTAAGAGGGACAAAAGGCAAGATAGGAAAATTTCAGAGAGACCTCAGATGAGAGGGGGAAATTTAAGAGCGACCTCAGGGACAACCTTTTCAAACATATAGTTAGGATATAGAGATCAATGCGCAAAATGAAGGCAAATGGGCCAGAATGTCAATTGATTCTGCATGGATTAGATGGACCAAAGGGTCCGTTTCCATGTAGTATAGGTCTATGACTTTACGACTCCAACTCTTGAGAGCAATCCAGCTTTACTTTCACAAGAGCACAGCAAAATAAACCTCAATTAATTATTAAGTGACTGCTGCTTAATTGATAGATAGCCAAAGGAATTGCGATCAAAATGATCCAATTGCCTTGTTATGAATAAACCAAAGGTAGTGGGTGAATGTTTGTCACAAAAGCAGTCGATTAAATGCGATTAGAAAAAAACCCAAATAAATTGCCACTTCTTGACAATGGCCAAGAAAATTTATGACTTAATGTGAAAGCCCTAAATACAGGAGGAATTTAACATCCAGGCTTCCTATTCCGCTTTCCCTCGTCTTTGAATGTGGTGAAACACATGACCTCTTTGGACTCAGATTGCTGCCCTTCTGTTGTGAAGTACATCATGTGATCTTGGCTGATCATTCAATGAATCAATTCACAGCAATATATTACGTGTTCAAAATTCAACACAAGCAATGAGCTATTTTTATCACAGTACGTAGAAAGAAAAATAACACTTACAGTGATGAGCAGCAGCTACTTCCCATGGGTGCGCTGAGTGAGATGTACAGTTGAGGTGGCAATCAAGATGAGTTAAGAGCAACTTACGTGGATTAAAATATGCACTTCCACCATGATGGATTAACTTTTTGAAGTTTGGCCTCCAAATAAAGATTCAAATCAACTAATACTGCACATTACTGCTTAAAAAATAGAAATCATCAGAATATTTTTCTAACCTAATCTTTACATTTAATTACATTTATTATTATGCATGAGAATTTACCTCATAAGATCATAAGACATCAGAGCAGGTTTCGGCCATTCGGCCCATGTCGGAAGGAACTGCAGATGCTGGTTTACACCGAAGGTAGACACAAAAAGCTGGAGTAACTCAGCGGGACAGGCAGCATCTCTGGTTACAAGGAATGGGTGATGTCTCAACCCGAAATGTCACCTGTTCCTTGTATCCAGAGATGCTGCCTGTCCCTCTGAGTTATTCCAGCATTTTGTGTCTATCTAGGCTTTTGGGCCCATTGAGTCTGCTCCTCCATTCGATCATGGCTGATCTATTTTTCCATCCCAACTCCAAACTCCTGCCTTCTCTACTTAACCTTTGTGTAATATTGTGCTATTATGGAATTATATCAGCTCTCTGACTTGTCTAAGAGTAAATTGCATTCCATTTGATAGATATTTTAATCAAAGATTAGGCAATAACTTTTTTATTGTCATGGTTCTTCTGCAATTAAAAATGGATTATATTTCCAAACTATTATTTTAATGTAATTGCTCTCCCATCGAGCAAATTAGCCAACTCGTGGTGCAAAACAGGATAAAACATTTTACACTTCAGAGATGGAATTCCTCATTACAGTTGTACAATGTCTCACTCTGAATAACTGTATTTCTAAAATTCATAAATGCATTAGGTTGGTACATTAGAAGGGTGACATTAACGCCATTGCGTTAACAAGGACCCAGAGAAGACCAAGTCACTCCATATTGACCGGCCTACTGTTAATCAAGAAGCACACCAACTCCTACTCAATGGCAAAATTGACACACCAGTGACAAAGCAGAAACCCCAGCAGTGCTATGAAGGTAACTCTGATAGCCCACAAACGTGTCACCCTTTCACAATGAAAGAACTAGATCCTGCTATCTGCGCAGCCAAAATAGGTAAAGCTGCAGGTCCAGATAACATCATGACTGAACAGCACCTTGGACCAACTGCAAAACAGTGGTTGCTGGCCATGTTTAACACCTGCACGGAGAGATGTCACATCCCAAAGATCTGGCATGTGTCATAGCATTGCTGAAGCCAGGCAAAGATCCTTCAGCAACAAAGAGCTACAGGCCAATGTCACTTCTTTGCCACACCTACAAGCTGTTTGAGCGACTCATCTTGACCCGTCTCAGCCAGGTGATAGAGCCATCCCTAATAAAGGAGCAGGCAGGGTTCCGGCCTGGGAAGTCCTGCACAGGTCAGCTTCTCAATCTCACCCAACCCAGAGGATGGCTTTCAGGAAGGTGTTAACACAGGCGCTGCTTTTGTAGCCCTTTCAGCCGCTTATGACACAGTAAACCATCGCCGACTGTTACTCAAAGTACTTAATTTGACACGCAACTTGCATCTAACCAACCTGGTGAAGACTCTGGTCAAAACCAGACGCTTCTTTGTTGAGCTGTCAGGAAAGAAATGTCGCTGGCGCAGGCAGAAAAACGGACTTCCTCAAGGAAATGTCCTAGCACCCACCTTGTTCAATATCTGTGTTAACGACCAGCCTATCCATCCCAACACCAGGAGTTTCATTTACGCAGATGACCTGTGCATTACAACCCAAAGTGCTGACTTCCTCGAGGCAGAAGCTATTCTGTGTGAGGCTTTAGTCAACCTGTCCTCATACTACAAAGAGAATCACCTGAGAGCCAATCCATCTAAAACCCAAGTCTGCACCTTCTACTTGAAGAACAAGTGTGCAAATCGAAGGTTGAAGATCACATGGAATAGAGTCAGATTGCAGCACTGTGACAGTCCAGTGCATCTCGGTGTGACCTTTGATCGATCTCTGACCTACACAGCACATATCACCAAGCCTAAAGGACCTTTCTGTCATGGGCCTCCTCCAGTGCCACAGTGAGTCCCACCGGAAATTGGAGGAACAGCACCTCATATTTCGCCTGGGCAGCTTGCAGCCCAGTGGTATGAACATTGACTTCTCCAACTTTAGATAGTTCCTCTGTCCCTCTCTTTCCCTCCCCCTTCCCAGATCTCCCACTGTCTTCCTGTCTCCACCTATATCCTTCCTTTGTCCCGCCCCCCTGACATCAGTCTGAAGAAGGGTCTCGACCCGAAACGTCGCCCATTCCTTCTCTCCTGAGATGCTGCCTGACCTGCTGAGTTACTCCAGCATTTTGTGAATAAATACCTTCGATTTGTACCAGCATCTGCAGTTATTTTCTTACACTAAGCTTAAAGGAAAGGTCAGTTCCAGAAATGCTCTTCTGAGCAAGCTGAGTACCTCAAAATGGGGAGCAAATTCTAAAACCATTCGATCAACAGCTCTGGCACTCTGCTTCTCCACCGCCGGGTATGCCTGTGCAGTATAGGGGCGCTCAGCTCATGCAAGGAAGATTGATCCTGTGCTAAACACAAGCTGTCGCTGCATCAGTGGATGCATGAAACCTACCAAGACTGACAACATCTACCTATTGCACCTCCTGGAATCAGAGGAGCTGTAGCCAGTCAAAAAGAATGCCTCAGACAATCTGAGGATGAAAGACACCTCCTACGTGACCACCCTTTGCTACCTCAGCATTTGAAATCACGCAGACGTTTCCTCTCTTCTGTCCATCCTCTGGACTGCAGTACATCGTCCAGAAGGATCACACTCTGGGAAGAGAGACTAGAGAAATCTCCGGAAGACACTCACATGGCTATCAATCCCTCTGAGAAACTCCCACCAGGTTCCGACCAACCGTGGATAACCTGGCGCAGTCTCAACAGACTGTGGACAGACACGGGGAGGAGCAAATCGAACATGCTGAAGTGGGAATATACTGAAGACGCGGCAGACTGCGAGTGTGGACGGGGCCTCCGGACTATGGAACGTCTCCTAAGCTGTGACATGCTGTATGACACGTGCACTGTAAAGGATCTTGGAGAGGCCAATGACGTGGCACTAACATTTGCTCGCTATTGGCAAACAGTTGTGTGATGACACAAAATAATAATAATAATAGCACCATTGCAAGTTTGGATAACAGCATGCTTGGAAGCTTTGCTGTGGACATTTACAATTTAACAGCCTCTCCAACTTCCACAGAGAACAACATCCTTTTTTCTCTCTCTCTCACCATGTTCAAAACTCCATGTTTTGAGCTTTACATTACTGATTTGTCTATTGTTTGTGGAATTCTGTTCCTCCTTTTTTCCTCCACTCTCCATTTACAGCAGAGAGGCCCCATAGATTCATTAATCTATACACCCCATAGATTAATTAATCAAGGGCACAATGTTTTTTAAGACCATAACATACACATCCATTAGGGCGGCACGGTAGCGCAGCGGTAGAGTTGCTGCTTTACAGCGAATGCAGCGCCGGAGACTCAGGTTCGATCCTGACTACGGGTGCTGCACTGTAAGGAGTTTGTACGTTCTCCCCGTGACCTGCGTGGGTTTTCTCCGAGATCTTCGGTTTCCTCCCACACTCCAAAGACGTACAGGTATGTAGGTTAATTGGCTGGGTAAATGTAAAAATTGTCCCTAGTGTGTGTAGGATAGTGTTAATGTACGGGGATCACTGGGCGGCACGGACTTGGAGGGCCGAAAAGGCCTGTTTCCGGCTGTATATATATGATATGATATGATATGATATATATATTTGTCAGTGTTTGCCAACAATGGCTTGAATGACCTACTGTATATCTCCTCCATCCATAAAGACTTTATCTGGGCTTTCTTGCTCATTAGTGAACTGGGCTGTCTTACTTGAATATTTGTGTCTCACAGCTAAATTCTGTCATACCAAAGAGGTTGTGTAGGAAGTAGCTGCAGATGCTGGTTTACACCAAAGATAGACACAAAATGCTGGAGTAACTCAGCGGGTCAGGAAAAGGAATAGGTGACGTTTTAGGTTGAGACCCCTCCTCAGGCTCTATCTGAAGAAGGGTTTCGACCCAAAATGTCACCTATTCCTTTTCCCCATAGATGCTGCCTCACCCGCTGAGATACTCCAGCATTTTGAGTCTATCTTCACACCAAAGAGGGTAATTAATTAGAGGAACAATAGAAAATCGAGGGCAATTTTTACCAGATGAATGCTTAAAGCGGGCAAATTTGACTTAACCACTAAGCAAACATTCATTTTAAGTTTTGATGTCATGGAAATTGGTACAGTGACCGAATCCATTTTGAGCATTCACTCAGAAATTATCCCATTCATGATGCAGTGAAAAAAACTCCCGGAGAATCAACGCCAAATGGCCAGAGAGTCACCAGAAAGAGTGCTTGTTGTCTGGGAGAGTCTTCGAATCGAGACCTAGTCTTCAACTCCATGGGCTGTTATAGACTTAACCCTCGGGGAAAGGAGTTAACGTTGCCAGAAGGCCGCCCTCACATGTATTTACATTAAGATCTTTGAGAAAGGTTTATAGAAATGCCAATGAAATGCTCCTGCTTTAAGAGCTGTGCGTTCAATCCCTGTCTTCTTTAATCTAAGAAACATATCTGTATGTTTGAACGAGGGAATCTAAAACCCCTTAAGCATGAAGTGAACAAATATAACTGCAACCAATCTTCATGGCCGGGGATTTATTTTCTACTAAAGTGTATTCAAAAAATGAAGCTGTACGTTTTCAAGCAACAACACTGTCAAGCAGATGTGCCAGCGTGATTTTTGCTCTTTATTGCAACTGCGTTAGATGGCATCAATCTTGAATATCAAGCAACTAAATTTAATAGCGCAGAGATTCAGGTGGAGTGCTGACTGTAAATGAGGGCAGCCACAAGCAAATCACCTCTGCCAGAGCTGCTGGGAATGTCTGTTTTTTGCTTTAATTTCTTCACTCTGGTCATAGGGACCTCTCTTCGTGTGGAAAGGAATAGTTTTTTCTCATCTGACCACAAGATGGGGAATGCTCAGTTCAAAGTTTAGTCGAGTGATCGTCTAACATGCACCAGCATTATACGCATGAGACCAACTTATAAATTCTATACCAGTTCTACACCAGATTATCTTCATGCATCAGGGAATGATGAACCAGAGGACAACGGCTTAAGGTGAGGAGAGAAAGATTTAATAGGAATCTGAGGGGCAACGTTTTTACCCAAAGGGTGGTGGGTATATTGAATGAGTTTAGTTTTGTTTAGTTTCGAGATACAGCTTGGAAACAGGCTCTTGCCCCACTGAGTCCATTCCGACCAGCGATCCCCGCACACTAACACTATCCTACACACATTAGGGACAATTTATAACCTTACCAAAGCTAATTAACCTACAAACCTGTATGTTTTTGGAGTGTGGGCGGAAACCGGAGAACCCGGAAAAACCCACGCAGGTCACGGGGAAAACTCCGTACAGATCGCACCCATGGTTAGGATCGAACCCGGGTCCCTGGCGCTGTAAGCGCTGTAAGGCAGCAGCTCCCCTGCTGCACCACCATGCCGCCCTTGTCATGTTGAATAAGTTGAGGCAGATATTATCACAACATTTAATAAACATTTGGAACGGTACATGGATAGGATAGGTTTAGAGGGATATGGGCCAAACGCGGGCAGGTGGGACTAGATGGAGCATGTTGGTCAGGTTAGGTCAAAGGTCCACGTTGTATGACTTTATGACTCTATCGCCATTAAATAGGATGGAAAAGCCACTGGTGCTCTTTTGAATAAAATCATCTGTTTCACCTTTTCATTCTCAGAATTTAAGAGCAACTCTCATTTTTCTTTCATACTTCCTTACAATATAACTTGAGAAGAGTTCAGCCCACCAAGTCCATGCTAACTCACAGAATAACAACAATGCCCAACTAATTTTCCCTGGAAACGAGTCTCACCACATGCCTCCAAGATTCTGCCACTCGCTAAACATTCAGGGCAAATTAACCTATCAACCTGCGTGTCTTTGGGATGTGGAAGGAAACCGAAGCACTCAAAGGAAACCCACGTGGTTACAAGGAGAACATGCAAACTCTACACAAACAGCAGCAGAGGTCAGGCTTGAAACTGGGTCACTGGAGCTGTGTGGCACCTTGGTCTTCAAAAAGAAATAGAAGTCACATTCTTTCTGGAATTTTCTACAGGAAAAAAGATTTCCCAAAACTTCCATTCAATGAATTGTGTGAAATCAATGATTGATCATAAAACTAAGGTTTAGTTTAGAGATAGTTTAGAGATATCGCATGGAAACAGACCCTGTCTTTATACTTCCTCCCTCCCATCTAAGGACACCAGCAGTCCTTCCAGGTGAGGCAGAGGTTCACGTGCACCTCCTCTAATCTCATTCACTACATCCGGTGTTCCCGATGTGGCCTACTGTACCATTTTGAACTCCCATGCCTATTCCCAAGCCAACCTTCCTGCCCTGAGTCTCCTCCATTGTCAGAATGAGGCCACATGTAAACTGGAGGAACAGCACCTCAAATTTTGCTTGGGAGATTATACCCCATTGGTATGAACATTGAATTCTCCAGTTTTAGGTAACTAACCAATATCACCTTATCCCTCTTTTTTCTTTCCCTCTCTTCCTTACATTCCACCTAGATGCACACCCATTTCTCCCACTATCCCCACTCCCCCTTCTCCTCCTCCCCATTCCCTTCCACCTACATCCCATTCTCTCGTCTCATACTTCACTCCTCTTTTCTCCTCACCCCACAGTCTTTGTCTCCTTTTTACCTCTGGCTTTTTTCCACCCATCTGCCAATATGCCTCCCTCACCTCCATCCACCTATCACTTGTGTAGAAAGTGAAGAAGGGTCAACCCGAAACATCACTTATTTCCTTTCTCCAGTGCTGCTGCCTGACCCGCTGAGTTACTCCAGCATTTTGTGTCTATCCACCCATCACTTGCCTAGCTTTGTCCTGCCCCCACCTCTCTTCTAGCTTTCTCCTTGCTATTACAATCAGTCCCAATCTGAAAGGTCCCAACCTGTCCATGTCCTCTAGGGATGCCGTCTGACCCATTGAGTTACTCCAGGATTTCGTGTTTTTTGCCCAAGATTCCTAAATCTGAAGTTTCACGTGTCCAGATCAATGAACGAGGGCTGATTCTCAACATAGCTCGGAATGGTGTAGGAGCTTAAAGACAAAGAGGTCAGATTGAGAGTGCATTAAGAATTAAAGTGACAGATGACAGGAAGTTCACAAACTCTCTTAGGGACTGAAAAAATAAATGATGTTGTGATGTTGTATCCATCCAAAACTGCAAGAAATTGCACAAAGTTGTAGACATAGCCTCGAACATCACACAAACCAGCCAACCTTTCATCTACACTTCACGCTGCCTCTGCAAGGCTGCCAGCATATTCAAGGACCAGTCTCACCCTGGTCACACTCTTCTCTCCTCTCCCATAAGGCAGGAGATACTGAAGTATGAAAACACATACCTCCAGATTCAGGAACAGTTTCTTCTCAGCTGTTATCAAGCAACTGAACAGTCCTCTCATCAGCTAGAGTGTGGTCCTGACCTCACATCTACTTCATTGGAGACAAATTGAACTACCTTTAATCGGACTTTAACGTAAAACAGTATCTTTGCACTAAATGTTGTAACCTTTATCCTCTACCTTTGCACTGTGGGTGGCTGGATTGTATTCCTGCATAGCCCTTTGTTTCACTGGATAGCAAACAAAGGAAAGTTGTTCACTGTATCTTATGACAATAATAAACTAAACTAAACTGATGCTACAGATCACACAGAGTGGATGAACGTGCCCAAGTTTTTCAAAGGTTGAGTAACTCCTCCAGTGCTCAGCTCATCGTACTGAAATTTCACAGGCAAAGAAGATGAAGGGGAGATTCAACTCCAGGAAGAAGGAAATCCTTGCATTGCCATGGGTCACCTAAAAAAAACCTGGTGTAGTGATTTGGTGTTTTTAACGCTGCAGTGTGGCTTCAAGACATTGCAGTTTGCAATCCAAAATAATATATTGCCTGAAGGGTACTCTTTGAAATATTTCAACGTTGAGTGACAGCATTGACGTGCATACCTTCAGTTGCCCGCAGAAGGACATCCTCAAGGTTGTGCGATGAACAAGACAAAAGCCAGCCAATTCTCCACTGTTTGGGAAAGTTAAAAAAAACACTTGGAAAATAAGGCCAAGATCCTTATACGATACAAAAAAGCAATGCTAAATTTTCCAATTAATTACATTCTCCTTGCTTTTTTCTAATGAGCATATTGACTGGTTGCATCAAGGACTGGTTCTGCAACTTGAACACTCAGCAGTGAAGACTACAAAAAGTGGTGAACACTGCCTAGTCCATCACCAGCTCCGACCACCTCACCATCAAAGGGATTTACAGGAGTCGCTGCCTCAAAAGGCAGCCAGCATCATCACAGACCCACACCACCCTGGCCAAACATTCATTTCATCCCTGCCATTGGGAAGAAGACATAGGAGCCTGAAAACTGTAAAGTCCAGGTTCAATAACAGCTTCTTCCCTTCAGCCATCATGTTATTAAACACTACAATCTCCAAATAAGCTCTGAACACATAGACTTGGGGGCACTGTTTTTGTCTTTTTGCACTATTATTGTTTTCTTGGTTGTTTTTATGTGTATATAGCTATAATATATATATATATATATATATATATATATATATATATATATAGATATAGATATATATTGTGCATGTGTGTGCGCTCATACACACACACACACACACACACACACACACACACACACACACACACATACATATATATATATATATATATATATATATATATGTATATATTTATAAACAATGTAATGAATGAAAAAAATGTTCTGTGAACTATATGTATATATATATAAATACATAAATATAACACAGTACTCTGTAAACAATATAATAAATGAAAAAAAGGTTATATATAAAAATATATATATATGGTGAACCTTTTTTTCATTTATTATATTGTTTACAGAGTACTGTGTTTACATATTCTGTTGTCCTACTGCAAGTAACAATTTCAATGTTCTGTCTGTGACATATGACATTAAAACACTCTTGGCTTTTGACTTGTGATTCTTGAATTATTGCTAGGAATGGTCACAGGCACGATCCCATGGATGTACAGGCCATGAAAGGCCTGTCTGACAAAGCTTCTGACGCAGGAGATGCTGCACAGCCAATGCCATTATGAGCAACTCTTGTGGCCCGACGTCATCTCGGATTGGACCGGGGTGATTTATTAACACCCTCTATTCCATACCATTTATTAATACACTCTTTTCCAAGAGACAAGGTCCATATGCTGTTTGGATTTTTGGTGAACCAGCAATCTGCTAGCTGATCACAAAGCGGTGTTCAATGTGAAATTAGAGAAAGGGCCACATCTGCAAGGCACAAATGGCTTGGCACCCGGGACCCAATGATAATGAAACAGATGGTATTCACACTCTACATTTTTCCAATTAGACACATTTGCTTAAAGTATCATTTGACAATTTAACATGCTGTAGAAAAGAACAGAGTCCAGTCACCTCAGTTCTACAACATCTCTCCAGGAAACATTCAAAGGAACCTTATGCCTTTCCCATCCTCCTCCCAGAAGGCAAAGCGGTAGAGTTACCGCCTTACAGCGCCGGAGTCCTGGGTTCAATCCTGACTACGGGTGCTGTCTGTACAGAGTTTGTACGTTCTCTCTGTGACCACATGGGTTTTCTTCAGATGCTCTGGATTCCTCCCACATTCCAAAGCCGTGCAGGTTCATAGGTAGGGGTGCCCAGAGTAGGATAATCGAGAACCAGAGGACATAGATTTCACGTGAAGGGGAAAGATTTAATAGGAACCTAAGGGGAGACTTTTTTTACACAAAGGGTGATGGGTGTATGGAACGAGCTGCCGGAGGAGGTAGTTGAGGCAGGTACTATCTAACATTTACGAAACATTTAGGATAGGATAAGTTTAGAGGGATATGGGCCAAATGGAGGCAGGTGGGACTAGTGCAGATTGGACATGTTGGTCAGTGTGGGCAAGTTGGACCGATGGGCCTGTTTCCACACGGTATGACTACATGACTCGAATTGGCCTCTGAAAATTGCTCCGAATGTGTAGGATGCAAAAGTGATATAACATAGAACTAGTGTACAGGTGATCAAAGGTTAGTGTGGACTCGGTGAGCCAAAGGGCCTGTTTCCATGCCATATCTCTAAACATCACAAAACTAAACCAATGGCTGTGAGTTCAAGCTGCGCTCTTTGATCAAATTAGTTATTCAGGGTACATTGGTACATTGATGAAGATGAGGAGAAATGTTTCTTCTTTCATGGGGTGAGGAACTTTTGGAATGCTGCAGCCAAAGGATGTAGTTGCCAGATCATTGACTGCTCAAGGTGGAGTTCATTAGAAAATTTGGAATATCGGAGTCAAGTGTCTTGGGGAGCAAGCAAAGAAATGGAGCTGGGTTCAAAGGTCAGATACTCATAGAGTCATACAGCACCAAAACAGGCCCTTGACCCAACTCATCCATGCCAACCAAGATGCCCCAGCTAAGGTGGTGCCTTTTGCCCACATTTGGTCCATATCCCTCTAAATCTATCTTATCCATGTAGCTGGCCAAGTATCTTTTATGTGTTTTTTCCATACCTGCTTCAACTACCTCCGTTGTTAGCTCATTCCATATACCCTCCAGTCTCTTAGTGAAAAAACTGTCCCTCAGGTTCCTATTAAATCTTCCGTCTCTCACCTTAAACCTATGTCCTCTGGTTCATGATTCTCGTACTCTGGGTAAAATACTCTGTACATTCACCCTATCACTACCCCTCACGCATTATCTTAATGAGTGTGGAGTTAAACCCACCTCCTGACCCTTTATCTTGTGCTCTTATGTTCTGTTCTTATGTATTGCCACTCAGAAATAGTAAAGCAAAGCTCTGCTTTAACAGTAAATATGGAAAGTGAGGATCCATTTTAAAAGAAGCAATCCTCATGTTGTCCTGATCAGAAAATTGAACACCCAAAAACTCATTAAATGCTGATCAACTATTGCTAATCGTGGAGTCTAGTTATACACTCCATTGCTGATAGTTTTGGCTACTGCTTCAATATAATTCACTCCCTGTAAAGTCCGTTCAACTCTTTTTGAAATACAACTGGTATTGATATAGGTGTTAGTTTATTATTGACACATGTACCAAGATATAGTGGGAAAACTTTGTTTGCATGCTGTTCAGTCAAATCATACGTCCACAGTTTGGGCTGCTGCCAACCTTGTTCATAGAAACATAGAAAATAGGTGCATGAGTAGGCCATTCGGCCTTTCGAGCCAGCATATGATCATGGCTGATCATCCAAAATCAGTACCCCATTCCTGCTTTTTCCCCTTGATTCTGTTAGCGCTAAGAGCTAAATCTAACTCTTTCACGAAAACATCCAGTAAATTGGTCTCCACTGCCCTGTGGCAGAGAATTCCACAGATTCACAACTCTCGGGGTGAAAATGTTTTTTTTCATCCCAGTCCTAAATGGCCTACCCCTTATTCTTAAACTGCGACCCCTGGTTCTGTACTCCCCCAACATGGGGAATATTTTTCCTGCATCTCGCCTGTCCAATCCCTTAAGAATTTTATTTGTTTCTATAAGATCCCCTCTCATCCTTCTAATTACCAGTTCATGAATTCTCATTGCACAAGTAAAGCTCAAGATGGTCTGTGTCTTACTTGACGTGTTACCCTACATGTGGCAAGGATCAGAGGAATGGGAATACCATCTATTGCAATCCATATGAGTGTAATTGTATAAAGCCATAAACATTTGCCGTTTGAAGCTCAGATTTTATACATGGAGCAAAGAATAAAATCTGAAAAGGGTAATAATAAATTTGCTTCACATATTGATCAAGGCCACAGTTAGATAACTGTGCTTTATCTTGGTTAAATTGATTTGACAAAATGATACAGCTATAGAAACCAAGTAGCACAGAAAAAGCAGATCCACAAAATATTTGAAATGCTAGCATTTATCCTATTGAATGAAAAGAAGCACGTGGAAAAATTGCAGACAATTTACTGTGAAATTTTCTATACTTCCCTTCCTCAACCGCTGAATTCAATCAATATTTCTTTGTCTGAAATCCGATTCATCTACTCTACATTGAACATAGAAGACTACAGCACTAGAACAGGCCCTTCGGCCCTCAATGTTTGTGCTGACACAATGTTTGTGGTGCCAAGACCAATTCTTATCTGCCAGCATAGAATCCATGTCGCTGACTACCACATTCTACCTCAGGCCTTAATACTCTGCTGCTGACTATCTGGTTAAGACCTGGGGCGATCTTGAACAGTGAGGTCTTGCATTTTGTCAGGACTTCACAAATGGGGTCAAAATGTAGATAAGGGTGAACGAGTCTCACCCAGTGGAAGAAACTTTGGCAGCTAGCAAAGCTACACCCCTCCATCATCATCAATCATGTCAATCAGTCATCAATCATGTCAACCAAATCAGCAAAATAAATTAAATACTAAAATTATTAACTCAATTTCATAAACTGTAAATCTCTCAAAAAAGTAAGCAAACTTAATTATTCCAAAAAAGGTAAATTATTTTACTTCAAATTATCCTCCTCTCTCCCAACAATTCCTCTCCATTCAAATGACAAGCTTCCTCACCTTGTACCAAATCTAACCTGGTGCAGGTTCAAAGGTCTAATTAGAGCACCCGGAGAAAACGCACATAGTCACACAAACAGCACCCTGCCCGAAGGCTCTTGGAGACCCGTCCGAAGAGTTGTTGGTCAGCGGGACCTCACGTGAGGGCTTGGCGGTCGATGGGATGGGAACCTGCCTGAAGGTTTGTCCTGACCCGCCCAAAGACTGTCCGAAGGCTCATCGAATGGCGTAACCGAGAGGGAACTAGAGACGTCAGATGTTAGCAGTGAGCCAGTAGGAAGGCGAACCTGGGTAATGCATCCAGCGTTTTCGTGGTCAACTGCAGGAGGTGCCTGCAGGACACAAGGATGGCCGGGCGAGGAGTGTAGAGGAACGTCAGTTCATGGGAACTGCTCCAGTACATCGAGCGCGTGGGCCGACCGGACTTTAGACTTTGAATAATGGCGTCAAAAATGGCGGCGCCAGAATGTGTAATATTTGCAAAAGGAATTTCACTGTGCAGTTGCATATGTGACAAATAAAGCACTATTGAACCCAAGGTCAGGATCGAACTCGGGTCTCTGGTGCTGAGGTGGCAGCAGCTCCATAAGCTGCACCATTGTGCCGCCCCATGTTGCTGTGCGGCTATCAGTTTCATTCCACACTTTACAAATTACAATATATTCAGGTGCACAATTTCATTGGAAAGATCATTGGAGGTGCATGTATTCAGGGGTAACCTCCTGTTAAATAAAATGTAATATGATATTAAATGATAATGGTAATGATGTAGTCCAAATGTTAGGAAGATTTGGTTTTAAAAGCTATTTTAAATATTTCCCCCACAGATCAATTGACACAGATGGAGAAAGAGTTACGGAGTCTATAGACAGTTACGCACAACATAAACAGTTATGTGACTAATCAGCCTACATGCGTGATTCAAAAATGCAGCCTTCAGGTACGGCAGAGTTATAGGATATGGAGAAAATGGATCCAATAAGAAAAACTCAACTTTCCTTTCAGCAAATTTATTTTTAAAACTACTTATATTTATTGCCACCCCAGGCACTGTGAACTGAAAGTCAATGAATATATATTCTTGTAACCAGTAAGTCTTAATGTGTCCACCTTTCCTTTGTATATAGTCGCGCCAGGAAATGATAAATATTTCAGTCTGTACACAAGTAGAGGTCCTGAGGCAGGGAGCTGAGCAAGAACTCCCCCATGGAATCCTAATTCTTCCTGCACATTGAAGCAATGGAGATGGCTTCAGTTTTGCAGATTTCTTCCTGACGGCAAGACCATCAAGGCTTTGGTTGTTGACAAAAAGGTGCCGGTGCACATGATTAATAAACATACGTGTCACCGGGCCAGAAAGCAAAATAATGGCGTTTATCTTTTTAAGAGGTGATGGTGTGTTGCCTGAAAAAAAAAGCAGCATGTCCCAAAAAAAGCAGCATGTCCCAAAAAAAGCAGCATGTCTATTTATTGCCACGAATGTCTGACCTGTTTTCAACCAATTCTGGGCAAGCTTCATTATTTTGTTTCCTTCGGTCCTTGCAGTTACAGGTCCACCACCGATTTTCCGGCACTATTTGGTTCCCGAGCCTTTCTGGATTGTCCATTTTGCCGGACCAACAGAGGGCACAGCCTCTGAGAGGAGTCCAAAGGTAGCGGAGCAGTCCGCGCAGGCCGCCAATGGACTGAAATGCCAGCCTGCACGGTCGGCCTTGGAAGTCGGCTATGGGAACTGATCTGCCGGCTCCGGCCAGGCTGGAGTTCCAGAGCCCCGGCCACAAGGGGCAAATTCGACCCACTGATCAGCACGGATTTCCCAATGAGGTCCACATCGGCCACCTCGCCCGACCTAGGCGCCACATTTTTGGGGGACTTCCAGGGGTGATTTCAAGTGCGCTTTCATGATTTTCCCCGGATTAAAGGAGGCAGACCATCGGTTGCCGTAAAATCAGTGGTGGACCTATAATTTGGAAAACTTTGTGCAAAGCGTGTAAAATTCTCATAACTTGAAATTATAGTCAGGCGAGCAGAGGAGATATAACTTCAAGTTAACGGCTTTCACTAGTCTAGCAGTTCACAGTCAATCTGAATTGCTGTGTGCCATTTCCGTGACAGGCTGCAAACAGGTTTCATCAAGCAAAACAAAACAAAAATTTGGACAAGAGTGTTCCTCAGTCACGCATCCAAATGATGGATGCTTGTATTGTCACATTCATTACAAAGTGAGCCACCATGCAGCTGGTTTCATGAGCATTTGCAAGCCCCTTAGTCACTCGTATTGTCTACCACAGCCTCGGTTACACTATATTGTTTCATAAATCCATCTGCAGAATAGAATGCTAGGCTCTTTGCTTATTTTTAGACTTTAGACTATGGAGTTACAGCGCGGAAACCGGCCCTACAGACCACAGAGTCTGCGCCGACCAGTGATCACCCCGTTCGCTAACACTATCCTACACACTAGGGACAATTTACAATTTTACCAAGGCCAATTGACCTACAAACCTGTATGTCTTTGGAATGTGGGAGGAAACCGGAGCACCCGGAAAAAATCCATGCGATCACAGGTAGAACGTACAAAATCTGTACAGACAACAGCCATAGTCAGGATCGAGCCTGGATCTCTGGCGCTGTAAGGCTTCAACTCTACCATTGTGCCGCCCCTGATCTTGGTGAATATCAAACAATTTCAGGAATTCAAGAGGAAGACAAAATTGTTAATGGAGAAATTGTTAGAAATATAATTTTGCAGTCTCTTAGTTATAATTAGAGAGGTTTATTCTTGGAGACATCCATTTTTTGTTAATTAATCGTTTCATCGAGTTTATTCTCCAAACTTGTGCAACTAAGTCATTTTAGTGGAGAAGTGTGATTGCCAGAGGCAAACATAAATTAAATAATGACCACTGGGAGGGATTACACAAAGAAAATTAACACTGCAAGGGGTGACAACATTGAGAATAAGGAAAGACTTCAAAGCAAAAAATATAATAGGAATAGCCCGATTGTTTCACAAACCATAAGAATAAAGTAAGGAAATATTATTTTTTGCCTCAGATTCTGGCTATTTTGTTTATATATACTTTGTGCAGTGGAATGGAGGCTTTATACAGACATATGCTTTAATTTTGATTACAGGTTTGGAGCAGCACAGTGGTGCAGAGGTAGAGTTGCTGCCTTACTGCTCCAGACAGAGGTTCAATCCTGACCACGGGTGCTGTCTGTATGGAGTTTGTACGTCTCCCTGTGACTGTGTGGGTTTACTCCAGCTGCTCCGGTTTCTTCCCACATTCCAAAAATGTACAGGTTTGTTCATTGGCTTCAGTAAAATTGTAAATTGCCCCTCGTGTGTAAGATAGTGCAAGTGTGCGGGGTGATAGTTGGTCGGGGCAGACTCGATGGGCAGAAGGGTATGTTTTCTTGCAGTTAACAGTGAACACTGCAGTATTCATGCCAGACAGGTAGAAAAAAATCACTTGTATTATGTAGCTTTATCTTTCCCAATCACAGTGAGTACAAGGGCATTTTAAAATATCAAAAATAGAAGCAGGGGCTGGCCACATTTGCCACCACTCAATAAGATCATGCTTAAACCTACTCTCCATCCACAGTCTTCTGAACCCGATATCCTTTGATGCCTAAGGTGTGCAACGTCCAATTAACATTAGTGTTGAATTAGCTTAAGTGTCCACAGCCTTTTGGGGCAATGGATTGTGACAACTTACAGCCCTGGACATAAAGAGGTATTTTCCTATTTCACCGCCAACATACAACATTCTGAGGCCCCATAATATTAGACACACAGCCAGTGTCAGAGGCAGAGTTAATTTGAGGGATAAATGTTGGGCCAGGATTCGCATATAAGATCCCTACTCATCCTCAAACCATCAGACAGCGACGAGGGATCTCTAATGTCCAATCTAAAGAACAGATAGAGCTTTGGTTTACGTCATAAGGGATTGGAGTAGAATTAAGCTATTCTGCCCATCGTTCACTCCGCCATTCAATCATGGCTGATCTATCTCTCTCTCCTAACCCCATTCTTGTGCCTTCTCCCCATAACCTCTGACATTCGTACTAATCAAGAATCTATCTATCTCTGCCTTAAAAATATCCACTGACTTTGCCTCCACAGCCTTCTGTGGCAAAGAATTCCACAGATTCACCACCCTCTGACTAAAGAAATTTCTCCTCATCTCCCTACTAAAAGAACATCCTTTAATTCTGAGGCTATGACCTCTAGTCCTAGACTCTCCCACTAGTGGAAACATCCTCTCCACATCCACTCTATCCAAACCTTTCACTATTCGTCAGGTCATATCATATCATATCATATCATATCATATATATACAGCCGGAAACAGGCCTTTTCGGCCCTCCAAGTCCGTGCCGCCCAGCGATCCCCGCACATTAACACTATCCTACACCCACTAGGGACAATTTTTACATTTACCCAGCCAATTAACCTACAAACCTTGGATGCATGGTTTGCACAGTGATGCAACCTCTTTGAATGGTCTCCTGGCACAAAGCAACAAGGGAGCGCATCCTAACCTATTACAGTTACACCAAACCTCCCAGCATCCACTGGAGATACTAGTTGACTGAATATGCTGGATGCATCAGAATTGTTAAAATTACTATTCAGCACACTGTGGTTTTCCAGACATAAACCTTTAAATACATTGGCAAACTATATTGTCACACTCTTGAGTTCACGAATAAATCTTTAAGCTTTGCACTTTGCGATTTAAAGTCATAAATCATTGAGAAACCAGTGTTGAGTTCTTTCAGATATTACAATTTTCATCTTTTTTCCAGTCTTTTACGTGTTGCCATTTTCTGTTTTTAATGTTAGAACAACGTGCTCCCATTTTGTCGTTGGCTAGGGGTTGTCTCACAAAGTGGATAGATGACACCAATCATAAACCGGTATCAATGCCAGATGAGAGGAATATGGTTCATTTTATGAAACACTATTGGAACCATCCTCCAGGCCTGTGAACATACCTGAGGGACTGAGGCTGGGCTGCTACAATAGACAATAGAAAATAGGTGCAGGAGAAGGCCATTCGGCCCTTCGAGCCAGCACCGCCATTCAATGTGATCATGGCTGATCATTCTCAATCAGTACCCCGTTCCTGCCTTCTCCCCATACCCCCTGACTCCGCTATCCTTAAGAGCTCTATCTAGCTCTCTCTTGAATGTATTCAGAGAATTGGCCTCCATTGCCCTCTGAGGCAGAGAATTCCACAGATTCACAACTCTCTGACTAAAAAAGTTTTTCCTCATCTCTGTTCTAAATGGCCTACCCCTTATTCTTAAACTGTGGCCCCTGGTTCTGGACTCCCCCAACATTGGGAACATGTTTCCTGCCTCTAACGTGTCCAACCCCTTAATAATTTTATACGTTTCGATAAGATCCCCTCTCATCCTTCTAAATTCCAGTGTATACAAACCTAGTCGCTCCAGTCTTTCAACATACACCCGAGGAAAGTCCCTCGTGCACGCTAATGTAAATTCCAGCGCAGGTACAGGGAGTGTAGGAAGGAGCTGAAGATGCTGGTTTATACCGAAGATAAACACAAAGTGTTGGAGTGACTCAGCAGGTCAGGCAGCATCTGCTGCTGACCTTGATTAGTTCCAGCATCTTCCATCATTCTGAATCCCCTACCCTGTCTGCTCCACCGTGAAATCTCCTCAAGGTATGCCCACTTTGAAGAAGTTCTCCTCCTTTCTCTGATGGGAGTTCTGCGACACCCTCTCTCACTGCTCCTCCTCTGTGCTGGCCTTTCCTCACCAGTTTATCCCCCCTCCCCCCAACCTCTACTTTCAGTCTGAAAAAGGGTTCCGACCCGAAACGTCACCCATCCTTTTTCTCTACAGATGCTACCTGACCCGCTGAGTTGCTCCTGCACATTATGTCTATCTCAGGTACAGAGAGCTTGGCTTCATTCTCTATGCACACACTGTTTTGTGCATTGCAGGAGTATTTGGACCACACTGTTCATGAAGCAACCTTTGATAGGCACTCCTGGTGCAACTGGTCTTCCCAATGCAGCCCTTGATTGAAGCCCAAGTTAGGTTTGTTTCTTACTTCCCATTATCCCTTGATTCCATCCCATTGCTCTGTCCCATCAGCCCCCATGCCCACCAAAGTCAGGACTTCACCCCAAACCTGCAATCATCCCAGGTTCCTAATCCTTCCTCCTATCACGAACCGCCCAACCCACAGACCCACAATTTCCCCAAGTCACAGTTCCCAACAGCAATCCTGCCATCTGCCACCACCCCTTAATGTTTACAGCCTGCCCACATACTGCAACCATCCATACCCCATTTTAGGTGGTATCCCAGATAGTCATCATCAGAGATCCAAGACAAGACACTTCATCAGCAAGCTGTCAGTGCATGTGGATCCACATGAGGGAATGGCAATAATTTTTAGTTATTCTACATTTCCTCTGCACTGTCTCCACACTGTGACTTGAACAATACCTGATGACTCTTGCCTTAAAGTAAAACGACGGTGGAAATTGTCAAGAGTTGTTGTACATATAATTAAATGATATTCATCAGTACATTATTATCACGCCATCATGCTTTGTGAATGTCTCTCCTCCCACCCTTCTCAACCATTTTGCTCTTAAATATGCATTTCCAAATAAATAGAGTGAAATCAAGCCTCGCCTAGAACATACCACTAAAAGCTTAATGCTGTAAGGTTCAGATTTTAATTAAAAAACAGGTATATGAAAGAAAGTGCAAATGTCAAACTTTAATATTGATGTACCCAATAAAGTGCCAGATTTAATTTAGATCCTAGTCTATTTTGTGAAGCTCATTCACAGGGGACAAAGAATTTCAATCTACTTGCAAAGCTGTAATTATTAGCATCGTCAAAGAGGCAGAAACAATTTCTAGGTCCAAGAGACAAGCGGGAACTCATCAGAGGGATAACAAGGTGAGGTTGGTCTGTTTGCAAAGGCAATTTCTCCTTCAAATCTTCAAGTGTGAAGATCAGTCGATTTTACAGTTAGGCACTGAATGACCTGCTTTACAATTAGGTGGCTGAAATGGAGTAGGAGTCATTATTTGGATGGAAGGGTCAGTGGCGCAGCGGTAGAGTTGCTACCTTACAGCATCAGAGACCTGGGTTCGATCCTGACTAGGGGCTCTGTAGGTACGGACTTCTTTCGGCACATACATGGAGTCGTAGAGTCCTGCAGCACGGAAATAGGCCCCACGGCCCAACTTGCCCATGCCGACCAAGGAGTCCCATCAATGCGAGTCCCACCTGGAGTCATCACTTGTGAAAGGTTTGAGGAATCCAGGCTGGTCAATGGAGGTCTGTTCCACTGTGAGCGCGTAACTTTATGAGAAAAATAAAGATGAAAGGAAGGGAAGAAAGAAAGGAGAAGGGGGAGGAGCACAGCAGGATAGACGGGAGTGGGAGACAATAGAATAAAGGGAAAGAAGAGGAAAAAACGTATCCCGCTACATTGTAAAAAGCAGCAGTTGTTCTCAGCCAGTACATAACATGCCTACAGGCACCACGCTTCGTGATTTTAATACACAATGTCCATTAAGAGGAACCCTAGGCAGCAATGGCATTGCACCAATCTAAAGACTGATGAGGCAAACGTGTTGCAAGGAAAGAAATTAAACTTTCAGAGTGGGAATGCTGCAACAAGCAAAATGGTATTAAACGCTTGCTGCTCTCCACTTCATTATTTTTTCATTAGCTTTAAATGTTCTAAATATTCCGATTTCAGAAAATAGACTCAGTTCAAGGTTTATTTGGTGTTTTCTAGTAAACTAAGGAAACAATGATCCAATACAATTCCCATCCAACCAATCAGAATTGTTTAATAAATGTCCTTTTGGTTCGGCACAGTGGTGCAGCGGTAGAGTTGCTGCCTTACAGTGCCAGGGGCACAGGTTCAATCATGACTACAGGTGCTGTCTGTACGGAGTTAGTACGTTCACCCTGTGACCATGTGGGTTTTCTCCGGGTGCTCTGGTTTCCTTCCACGTTCAATAGTCAATATCAATAGTCGTTTATTTGTCACATACAAATAAATGTGTAGTGAAATGAAACATTACTCGCAGTTGAACAATAAGACCAATAAGATTAATCAATAAAAATGCAATAACACATACAATCACAACTAACACCAAACAAAAAGAAACATCCATCACAGTGAGTCTCCTCCAGTCCCTTCTCACTGTGATGGAAGGCCAGAATATCTTTTCTCTTCCCCTGCCGTCTTCTCCTGCGGTCAGGCTGTTGGAGTTGCCACGTCGGGACGGTCGGGGCTCCCGACATTGGAGCGCCCACTGGGCGGTGAAAATCCCGCGGCCTATTCCAGGCCGCGCCGGACGGTGAAAGGTCCACGGCGGGCCGACCCAAGCCCTGCGATTCGGGGCGGGTGAACACGCTGCCTCTGCCGCTGCCGGAGGTCCCGATGTCGGCCCCCACCCAGGGGCCTGCGGGCTTCCGACGTTCATGCAGCCCGCGCCGGAGCCTCCGGAGACGAGTCGCAGCCGCACCCGCAGCATCCGCAGGCAGCCAGCGCCGCAGTTGGTGAGTCCGGGCCGCGGGCTCTGCGAACCAGAGCCCCAGGTGGTCCCAGGTGCATGGCCGATGGTAGGCCGCAACGGGAACGGAGACACGACACAGAAACAAAGGTCGCGTCTCCATTCGGGAGAGAGAATTTTACAGTTCCCGTTCCCTCCCACCCCCTCCCCCCCACATAACATACAAACCCTACACCATATTAAAACTACAATTCAGACAAAAACAACAAAAAACACAAAAGACAGACGGACTGCAGGCAAGCCGCAGCTGCGACGGCAGCGCTGGCTCCTCCCCCCAGACATGTATGTTTGTAGGTTAATTGGCTTTGGTAAATTGTCCCTTGTGTGTAAGTTGCGAAACTGGGATAACATGGAACTAGTGTATGGGTGATCATTGATCACTCGGCGGGCCGAAGGGCCTGTTTCCACACTGTATCTCTAAGCTAAACTATACTAAACTTCTGCAGCCTTGAGAAGGAAAGATCCCAGGGCCTATAATGTTGATTGTAAGTCAGGAATCTATCTAGCTCTGACCCAGGAAATTTCCAAGCATCCGCTACCACCCTCCTTTGAAGAACACTCAAACACTCAGTTCAAACACTCTGAGAGAAAAAAAATGGCCTCATCCTTGTTTTAAATGAACAAACCTTATTTTTGAATAGTTACGCTCTAATCTGAGATTCTCCCACACTTTCTCCACACAGTGCCGGATTAACCGAGGAGCAAAAGTAGCATCTGCAACGGGCCCCACACTTTCCAGGGCCCCTCACTAAATGGTTGTAAGCTGTCTGGTGAAATTGGCATTTCACGATCTGGCAACCCTGTTGTTTACATGTCGGGGGAGCCATTCTTGCTTGGACTAGGTGCGCACGGACTGACATTGCCTTCTGTTTCCTTTGAAATCAGGATTCAGAATGTGTCTGGAAAATAGGAGAGCTCTAACTGCGATTGTCATGCAGGAGGCCTGATTGAAAGTGTTCATTGACAGATGTGTGTGGTGGCTTGGCCCTGTGTAAATAACACAATACACATCACAATAGACAATAGACAAGAGACAATAGGTGCAGGAGTAGGCCATTCGGCCCTTTGAGCCAGCACCGCCAGTCACCGTGATCATGGCTGATCATCCACAATCAGTACCCCGTTCCTGCCTTCTCCCCATATCCCTTGACTCCACTATCATTAAGAGCTCTATCACCTTTTCTGCCACATCTGCAGCAGTGTGCTCCCGATGAGTCCTTTCTTTTACTTACTGGCCTGGGGAGTCAGGCACTAATTGACTGCTGCCTCCGGGCGCTGCGTAGATTGTATTTTGCCTGCTCAAAGATTGCGAAAGAGCGAAGTTTTTAGTATAATGTGATTATTTTTTTGACGAATTAATTTTTGGAAAGAATACAATAGGAAACGGCTGACAGATGTCAATGAATCTGTTCAACCTTCGTTACAATCAAACGCTTTCGGAGGAGTGGAGAGACCGCCATTCACCCCATCTAAACTGCCAGGAAGCTTTTGTTAAACCCATCGCAGGAGAATAATCAGTATTCGCACAACACTCCGGCGGAGGTTTGCAAAGCTTGTGGAAAGTACATGGCATATTTTAATCAATTGCATCATAAAATGATTTTTAAAAGGAAGAGTAATTAATTTGGGGTAGTCAGAGTTTAGATTTTCTGAAAGCTGTGGCGCAGAGCTTCGAATGGGAGCCAGCGCATAAACCTGAGCACACGGCTGCAAAACCTCTCCATATTCTGCTTAAACTGGGCTTTCAGCCTAACTTTGGACAGTTTGACCAGCCAGATAGAAATCTGCAGAGGCGAAACGAAATAAATTAAATGATCCTAAAGGTAGGTTTAATTTCCCCAGGTAGGCCAGGCGCTGTTTGTCTTACGAGAAAAACCCATCACTCCCTAAAATGCTGCAGTTAAACTGAGGCAATTCGACTCCAAATAATTGGCCAACTCGCTTGAAAATATATATATTATTTAGTAGATCGAGCCTGTACACATTGTAGTTTTGTTCCTTTTTACATTTGAAATTGATACCTACATATAAGTAATACTGTTACTGAAGTGTCAGACATATTTGTCGTATTATCTGGCTGTGTCGCAAATGAAAAAATTGAATTAGTTTACTATGCAAGTAAATAATTTATGTTTTAATATTTATGTGTATTTTTTTAAATTTAAAGCCCCTTTATAACATATGCTACATGCCCCGCACCAGCTTAATCCGGCCCTGTCTCCACATCCACCCTATAGTAAATGAAACAGATGCGGTAATTGCAATGATACTGTAATGAATCGAAAAGAAACGGAGACTTTAAAAAATGAGATAGATCATTGAATACAAAAATCTTTAGTGATACGTCCAGAAATACATGGAGATAAGGTAACTGAATCACCAAAATGAGGGACATCTAAGATGGTGTTTGAATGCTGTGCAGCCGAGTTGAGATGTTATTGAATATTAAATTGGGCAAGGCGACAATTTCACAAAATGGAGATGAGCTAAAGGATTTTTCCTTGCCCTTGATTTCTGCTTCAGTTCTTTCTCATTGACTTCTTCCAGTTTTACATTTCAAATCTACTCACATTTTCATCCACATTACATTGGAACTGGTTCCTTCCTCGTGAAGGTCAGCCCTGTCTCCTCTGCTCTGTGTCATCAGTTATAGTTCAGAGTGGTAGCTATTAGTTGTGACAGAGAGAGCAGCCTTTCTCAGTGGGAGAGAGTGTTCATTCATTGTCATCCTCCCAACGAAAATGCCGCCTTGCCCAAAAAGATCAGAAGACAACAACTTGAAAAGGCAGCAACTTTCACTCCTGCCTTCCATGTTATTTTTTTTTTAAATTTACTCTAAAACATAGATTTTGTGGCCAAACTATGAGCATTGCAAATGACAAAAAAAAATCTGAAAAGAAGCATGTAAGTGTTGTGACAATTATATAAGGAGATTGCACAGATCCCTTTGTGCATTATCCAGCATCTGCAGTTCTTTTTATTTCTTCAATAAGACAGAATTGGTTGGAAGAAGGGTCCCAAACCAAATCGTCACCTATCCATGTTCTCCACGGATGCTGCCTGACCTGCTGAGGTACTCCAGCACTTAGTAGGATTTTTTTGTAAGCCAGCATCAGCAGTTCGTTGTTTCTACAGGGCAGAGATTTTATTTGGTGAGTGAATAATCCGATCTGAGTAAAAGAGTTTAGTATTGTTTGATTTGGTTTAGAGATACAGCATGGAAATTGGCCCTTCGGCTCACCGGGTCAACATTGATCATCAATCACCTGTTCACATTAGTTCTTAAGTTATTCAATTTTCGGCACACTCGGGGCAATTTACAGAGGCCAATTAACCTACACACCAGCCTGTCTTTGGGACGTGGGAGGAAACTTACATGGTCACAGGGGAGAACGTGCAAACTCTACGCAGACAGCTTCCAAGGTCAGGATCAAACCTGGTCTCTGACGCTATGAGGCAGCAGTTCTACCAGCTGCACCACTATACCACCTGCCTGTGAAGTAACAAACCATCTCGTTCTTTGCAAGACACTTCTATTTATTAAGATCGCATGTCTTTTAAAATCTAAAAGACTAACAGAATAAGGTTAAAGGAGTGAGTTATTGATATTTAAGACACCATGCTCATGATATGAAGAGAATTGAAATTGCCCCAATGTTGCAGATTTAGACAATAAGACATGGGAGCAGAATGAGATCATTCGGCCCATCAAGTGTATGGAACAAGCTGCCAGAGGAGGTTGTTGAGGCAGGGACTATCCCAGCGTTTAAGAAGCAGTTAGACGGTACATGGATAGGACAGGTTTGGAGGGATATGGACCAAACACAGGCAGGTGGGACTAATGTAGCTGGGACATGTTGGCCGGTGTGGGCAAGTTGGGCCGGAGGGCCTGGTTCCACACTATACCACTCTATGATTCGATATGGAGCTCAAAACTGCTCACAATATTGCAATAATTTTACTCTTATTGACCCTTATGAATAGTGAAAGGCTTGGATAGAGTGGATGTGGCGAGGATGTTTCCACTAGTGGGAGAGTCTAGGACTAGAGGGCATAGCCTCAGAATTAAAGGACGTTCTTATAGGAAGGAGAAGAAGAGAAATTTATTTAGTCAAAAGGTGGTGAATCTGTGGAATTCTTTGCCATAGAAAGCTTTGGAGGTCAAGTCAATGGCTATTTTTAAGGCACAGATAGATAGATTCTTGATTAGTACAGATGTCAGAGGCTGAGGGGAGAAGGCAGGAGAATGGGGTTATAGACAATAGACAATAGGTGCAGGAGGAGGCCATTCGGCCCTTCGAGCCAGCACCGCCATTCAATGTGATCATGGCTGATCATTCTCAATCAGTACCCCGTTCCTGCCTTCTCCTCATACCCCCTGACTCCGCTATCCTTAAGAGCTCTATCCAGGGATAGATAGTTATGAGGGAGAGATAGATCAGCCATGATTGAATGTTGGAGTAGACTTGATGGGCCCAATAGCCTAATTCTACTCCTACCCCTTATGACCTTATGACCCTATATGCATGGACTACCCCAATAACGGTGCAAGTCCAGTATTCCCTGTGTGCTTTCACAACAGTCTTTTATTTTTGTCAGGATGTGTGTTGACATTCTACCAGTGTCTAAGATGCAAGTCTATTCACAATCTTATAATTATAGGCTGGGGGTCCGCAGTGAAAGCTGATGAGGAGTCGCAAGAAAGAAACGGAGGTCCACAAATCCTGCTGATCAATCCCAGCAATCTCAATTTCATTTACATATAAATTGGAAAGGAGCGGGAACATTGTATCAATAAATCTGCGGCTTTTGTCGGCAGATTTCTGATGCACCGCTTAATAGTCACAATAGCTTTTGTCTCCTGCATTCTCCCCACTCCAAATGTATTCCAAAGCATCAAGAAGCACCAAGCAGCAATGATGAGAGGAATAGATCGGGTAGATGCACAGAGTCTCTTGCCCAGAGTATAAGAAAATAACTGCAGATGCTGGTACAAATCGAAGGTATTTATTCACAAAATGCTGGAGTAATTCAGCATGCCAGGCAGCATCTCAGGAGAGAAGGAATGGGTGACGTTTCGGGTCGAGACCCTTCTTCAGTGTCTCGACCCGAAACGTCACCCATTCCTTCTCTCCTGAGATGCTGCCTGACCTGCTGAGTTACTCCAGCATTTTGTGAATAAATACCTTCTCTTGCCCAGAGTTGGTTAATCGAGGACCAGAGGACATATGTTTAAGCTGAGGGGGGAAAATATTTCATAGGAATCTGAGGGGTACCGTTTTCACACAAAGGATAGTGGATATATGGAATAAGCTGCCAGAGGAGGTAGTTAAGGCAGGGACTATCCCAGCATTTAAGAAACAGTTAGACCTGAAATTAATAGAACAGGTTTGGAGGGATATGGACCAAACGCAGGCAGGTGGGATTAGTGTAGCTGGGCATGTTGGCCGGTGTGAGCCAGTTGGGCCGAAGGGCCTGTTTCCACGCTCTATCACTCGATGACTCTAAGTTTAACCAACAATCAAAAGGGATGTGAATTTTAGGAAAACACGTGATCATGGTAGTTACTGTGTCACAAGCAATAGCAAATAACCTCTGCAAGAGAGAAGTAAGCTATGAATCAGGTGGCACAGCTGGTAGAGATACTGCCTCACTGTGCCAGAAAACCAGGTTCGATCTTGACCTCGGGTGCTGTTTGTGTGGAGTTTGCATGTTCTCCCTGTGACCACTTGGGTTTCCTCCGGGTGTACCGGTTTCCTCCCACAGACGTATGGGTTTGTAGGTTGATTGGCCTCTGTAAGTTGCCCCTAGTGTGTAAGGTGGGATTACAAAGAACTAGTGTGAATCTTCAGGCTGGGACTCGGTGGGCCGAAGGGCCTATTTCTGTACTGTGTCCCTAAATAAATCAAAATAAATAATTTATTTTCAAGACAAACTCTATTGGTTAAGAAATGAAAGTTGAACTCTGCCTGTAGAGCAGAACATTTATGGCTGATTCGTCAGTTTAGTTTAGTTTAGTGCCACGTGTACAGAGGTACAGTGAAAAGGTTTTTTGTTGCGTGCTATCCAGTCAGCGGAAAGGATTACAATCAAGCTGTCCAGGATGTACAGACACAGGATAAAGGGAGTAACTTTTAGTGCAAGATAAAGTCCAGTAATGTCCAATTAAAGATAGTCTGAGGGTCTCCAATAAGGTAGATGGTAGCTCAGGAATGCTCTCTAGTTGGTGATAGATTAGTTAAATTGCTTGAGAACATCTGGACCCCCTTTCTCTGATTTTTCATTGAGATCATAAAGGAAAGCATGTTAATATCATATGTGTTGCTTTAGTTAGCAAAGGAATAAAGGGCAAACAGTTAGTGCCGGAAAGAGGTGCTGAGGTATAAAATCAGCCATGATCTTATTGAATGGCGCAGCAGGCAAAAGGGGCTGTGAACCCTCCCCGTGCTTTGTTTCATGTTCAGACTGAGAGGTTGACCTCGAGTCCGCTTAAAGAAAAAAGTATTTATGCTAAAGAAATCTTAGGCGGGAAAGATAGTGGGATTGGATCCAAAACCAAAAAAGGAAAGGCCTCCACCTCAGACATTAATTTGATTGAAACATGCAGCGTGGAAACAGGCCCACACACCAACCATCGAACACCCATTCACACTAGTTCTATGTTATCCCACAGACACATCCACCCTCCACACACTAGAGGAAACTTGGAGACCAATTAACCTACAAACGCACATCTTTGGGATGTAGGAGGAAACCGGAGCACCCAGAGAAAACACAGTCACAGGGGGAATGTGCAAACTCCACACAGACAGCACCCGAGATCAGGATCAATCCTGGCTCTCTGGCAGCTGCCTCCCCTGTGCCACCCATAAACCAGTTGCTGTCTGATTAACTTTTCCAGTTAAAAGCACTTGCTTAACCTGCTGACAGACAACATTTCACTGTTCAACTGCAAAGTTAATGGAGAGCCAGGACCAAATGCTTGGATAACTGCTTGCTGCCACACATTCAGAAGTCACAGAATAGAGTGCTAGCTGGCGACAAAGAGAAAGACAAGGGAAGGGGGGGGAAATGCACACTGCGAATGGCAGAAGGTACAAAGTGAATCCTACAAGGATCAGTGCTGGGACAACTCTTCTTTGCAATCGCACTAACAATGTAGACTTTGTAATCCAAACATAATTCAAAATTTGCTGATGACACTTTCATGGAGATGGAGTAGGAAGTGAAAAAGTGTGCGTTCAATGCGATGGAAAATGAATTAAACACAGGATCAATAATGCAATCTGTTCTTTAAGAAAAAACATTTAACTCACAGAATGGAGATACAAAGGACAGATTACATTTTGGAGAGAAAAACTATGGAAGTCATATATAAATGCAAAAATGAGAATCAAAATACAAAATCATCATAATTTTGTCTCCTCCACAGACACACTCCCACCCGTACCCTCCGCTCTGCTGCTGCTAACCTCCTGTCCCCCCCCATCCTGACCAAACTCAGATCCTGGGGGGACAGGGCTTTCTCCATCGCTGCTCCCACCCTCTGGAACTCACTACCTCAGACCATCAGAGACTCCTCCTCACTCACCACATTCAAAACATCACTGAAGTCTCACCTGTTCAGCACTGCCTTCAACCACTGACCGTCACCTCCTTATTTTTCCTTTTCTGTTCGTTTACTTATTTATTTATTTATTTTTCTATGTTTTAGTGAACCCTGTAAAGCATCTTTGAATGTTTAGAAAAGCGCTATACAAATGTAATGCATTATTATTATTATTATTATTATTATTATTATAAGAAACGATATAGGTTAATAAGACCATAAAAAATGGCATGAGGTTTATTTCTGGAGGGATTGAAAAGTTACATTGGACTTGAAGTGAACTTGAAGAAGGGTCCTGCCCTGAAAAGTCACCTATCCATGTTCTCCAGAGATGCTGCACAGCCTGCTGAGTTACTCCAGCACTTTGTGCCTTTTCTTGAGTTGAACTTTGTAAAGCTACACTTGAAATTCTGTGTGTGTCTGATTAACACATCGGAAAATGGACATGGAGGCTTTACAGGGGGTAAAAAATGGATTTACAAGTGGTGTGTGATTATAGTTATCAGAACACTGACATTCTTTTTCTCTTTAAAATAGAAAGCTGAGGTGGGATCCAATGGAAGGTTTGAAGCAGATGGTGTGGTTGCGTGAACCTGAGGGCATGTTTCTACCTGTGGGGAAGGACAACATTTTAAACCATTAATCTATAAGAGTCACCATGAACTAAAATAAGAAATTCAAAGCAAACTGAATGAAAGATGTGGAGAGAGGAATACTCAGCCACAGGGAGTGGACACCGATAGAGGAACATCTATGGGCCGGTTAGGTCAGAAATACGAGGGAGGTCCATGCTGTTGGAGATAGATCAGGAAAGAAAGAATGGAGCTCACATGGATAAAACATGAAAGGTGCAAGCACACACCCCTGTAAAGACATGGCCCTGTGCATTCCCAATTCACAGAGACCAGCTAAAGAGCTAAATAGCTAAGGAGCTAAATAGCTAAAGAGCTAAATAGCAAAATAGCTAAAGAGCTAAAGAGCTAAATAGCTTACCATTGCGTGTGAAGTCTCAGCCTTTCAAAGTGTGACATGGAATTCAGAAACAAGACTGCAGTTTTGTTTGGAAAAACAGAAGTGTGGTATTTTTTTATTGCAGAGGTGACAATCTGACAATTGCACGTTTCTCCCAACTGGGAACACCAGTGTGAAGTGTCAAGCTGCAATCTCAGGTCGGACGCTGAATAGATCAGCACTAACCTGGCTTCCAATGTGCTCGAATAGCTACTCTACCAATGTGCTGCACCCCCATGCTTAGGGTCTGACCCAGAGTCTCTGATAACCTTGAATTACCAGTGCTCCGGACTTTGCATAACATCTCCAGATCCAGTGTTCAAGATGTTGTCTGTCACTTCCCTCGCTCCCCCTTCCCTCAGATGGAACAAGGATAGAGTTCCCCTGGTCCTCACCTTTCACCCCACTAGCCTCCGCATACAAAACATCATCCTCTGACATTGCCATCACCTCCAACGTGAGTCCAACACCAGTCACATTTTCCCATCTCCACCCCTTTCCACCTTCCGTAGAGACTTCTTCGTCCACTACTCCTTGGTTCACATCCCTTCCCACCCAAACCACCCCTCCCCGGGTACCTTCCCCTGCAACCACAGGATATGTACCAACTCTCCCTATACCTCCTCCCTACCTCCAAACAGAGACCCCAGCAGTCCTTCTAGGCGAGACTGAGATTCACTTGCACCTCCTTTAACGTCAGCGACAGCATCTAGTATTCTTGATGTGGCCTCCTGATCGTTGGCGAGACCAAGCGAAGACTTGGCAACCGTTTCGCAGAACATTTGTGCACGATCCACCAAGGCCCACTGGATCTCCCGGTTGCTAACCATTTTAACTTCTCTTCCCATTCCCATACAAACCTTCCTGTCCTGGGCCACCTCTATTGCCAGGGTGAGGCCACACGCAAACTGAAGGAACAGCGCCTCATATTCTGAGGTCGCTTACAACCAACGGTATAAACAGTGAATTCTCCAAGTTGAAACATAGAAACATAGAGAGTTGGCCATTTGCCTCCTCAAGCCATTCAATATGATCATGGCTGATCATCCAGAATCTTCTGTAACCCACCCCTTCCCCCTTCTTCCACCCCCCTTCCCTCGCTCTCCTATGCCCCACCTCGACTTGCACCCATTTCTCCCCTTTCTCTTCCCCTCCTCTTCCACCTACATTCCTTCCTCTTGCTTCATAATTTGCAACTCTTCAATCTTTTTGCCTCACGCCTTCTGTTTTTTCATCTACAGCCTTTGTCCAACCATCAAAAATCCCCCTCACCTGTGCCTACCTATTACCTGCCAGACTTTGTCCTGTCCCTCCTCTCTTCCAGCTTTTAGCCTCCCCCGTGCCCTCTCCCCCCCCCATAACACACACACACATAAGTTTGTACATTCTCCCTGTGACCACGTGGGTTTTCTCTGGGTGCTCTGGTTTTTGTAAATTGTAAATTTAGGACAGTGCTAGTGTAAGGTGTGATCGCTGGTTGGCGGGGACTTTGTGGGCCTAAGGGCTTGTTTCCGCACTGTACCTCCAAAGTAAAGTAGAGTCTAAAGTAAAGTACCCAAGCTGATGAAAGCCTACAAATCATGTGTTCAGTGGAAAGCACAGAATTCAGGGGTAAATGCCTCAGCGAGAGAGAAGTGAAGAAGTGGGCCAGGCCTTATAAAGTCATTGATCTGATCAGCATTGTTGCATTAAAGATGAAGGCAGATGAGGGAGAGAGGAGCAAAGAACAAGCTGAGATTACAAAAGGCTGAGGGAAGCATACATACCTGTATAAAGCATTTGGGTAGATTAGAAAATACATGTGAGAAGGCATTGACTTCTGGATTTAGTTAAAATGGAGTTAAATACAAACCAACTTCTGAAACTTACCCCAGTGAAAAAATGAGTAATGTGAGTTTGGAGGGTGAAAAGGTATAAAATGTAATAAACACACATTGTGCTTTTTTGGCTTACACCTAATGCATTACCCACCGTGATGGGTTTTTTCCCCCTCAGCTCTGCAATCCTTCTTTGACAAATTACCACAAAAAAAATTACTGAAGCATGACCACCGTGACAGTCCAGTTTGTTTTAAGAACCTTGTTGCTTTGTGATTATTGACGGAACCAGGAAATGACAATTAATGCCATGTTGCAAATGACTAATGATGGGGCAGGTTTAATTATAGCAGAAGGCAAGGATAATAGCCTCTAAACGATTCTGTCCTTGTCTAACTGATGGTGCCAGGCATTGTATGACTGTGACCCAAGACCTACAAAGCCATCATGAAGAGTATGTGTCTTTCTATACCTGTCAGTTGTAACTCAGTTGTTGCATTCTCCCTTTTGAATGAGATGGTTATGGTACCAAATACCTCACCAAGGAACTAGACACTAGATGTTTCCACTAGTGGGAGAATCTAGGACCAGAGGTCATAGCCTCAGAATTAAAGGACGTACTTTTAGCAAGGAGATGAGGGGAAATTTATTTTGGTGGTGAATCTGTGGAATTCTTTACTACAGAAGGCTGTAGAGGTCGTCAGTGGATATCTTTAAGGCAGAGGTAGATAGATTCTTGTTTGGTATGGGGAGAAAGCAGGAGAATGGGGTTAGGAAGTAGAGATGGATCAGCCATGATTGAATGGCGGAGTAGACTTGATGGGCCGAATGGACTAATTCTACTCCTATCACTTATGACCTTATGACATGTAATATAAGATGACACTTCAATGTGCTACTAAGGAATTACTACACAATTGAAGAGAGAGATCTTCTACAAGGGATGCAAAATTAAAGACAGCCAGTTTCTGCGGGGGGGAAAGCCACTGCTAAGGACTTCAAATTTTTTTACATTTTTGAGCACTCTATGTCAATTCCAAAAAGGAAGGGAAGCAATGTGGTATCCATTTCTGGGAAATTAAGTAGGGTAACTGGAGATAGTTTCAGTGGAAGAACTTTAGGATAGAAGAGATAGGTGGGTGTCAAAATCGTCAAGGAAAGGGATAAAGAAAGCTCGGCAAGACCAGCAGCATAATCAAGGACCAGTCTCACCCCATTCACTCCTTCTCCCCCCCCCCCCCCTTCCGTCAGGCAAAAGATACAGATATAGATACTAAACGCATACCTCCAGATTCAAGGACAGTTCCTTCCCAACTGTTATCACGCAATTGAACGGTCCTCCCATCAGCTAGTGTGGTGGGCCTGCCCTCCCATCTATCTCATTGGAGATTTTTGAACTGTCTTTAATCAGACTTTCTTGGACTTTATTGGATTGCACTAAATGTTGTAACCTTTATCCTTCATCCGTGGATGGCTTGATTGTATTCATGCGTAATCTTTTCTTTGACTGGATAGCACGCAAACAAAATGTCTTCACTGTTCCTCGGTACACGTGACAACAATAAAATAAACTGAAAAGTCAAAAATAATGACAGGCAATAATTAGAAACATCAACTTCAGTTATTTCCGTTATTTCTGAAGGAATCGGAATTAGAACCGTGATGAAAAAAAAGTGACTTGGTCGGATCCAAGAAGTGCAATTTAAGTTTATGGGTGCTACAAAACTTAGCAACAGCATGAATAAGAAGCAGGTTGCTAACAAACAAGAAGGGCTTAAAGAGGCAGATATAATTTAATGCAGTTAACTGTGAAGTGTTACGTTCATTCACTGACAATTCATATTTACTCAGACAATTCATTCATTGAGCCACGACACAGAATAATTCCATCTGTGCCGCACGATTGTACCGTTGTTCGTCAGTCTGGATAGAACTGTTGCATTAATCTTCTCCTTTCCCTTAAAACCCATTCTACTTTTGTAAACTGCTCAAGCAAAGCAAGATTTTCTGCATTTTACTGCGGAGCACAAAGAGAGGGTCCATTCAATATATTCCAGGTCCAAATGGGCCGAGATTACCAGTGGCTTAAGTGTGGAAATCTGAACTGTTTGTCGCCCTGTATTGACTGGAGTAATATATCTCACATAATTCCTACAGTGGCCCCAGCTTTTCCGAACTGTGATACAAATACATGCAGTTCTTTGTGTTAAATTGACAACTGCATGCCATTCTATCCTAATAATACCCATTTCCACAATTGGATAGAAAACACACTGCAGCCGGGAAGCCGACACATTTGTAATCTGTTGACAAGCACTGGAATTGAAACTAGCTTCTGGAAGAAACAAGATAGTGTTCATAGATTCATAAGTTTATAAGTCAGAGGAGCAGAATTAGGCCATTCGACCCATCAATCATGGCTGATCTATCTTTCCCTCTCAGCCCCAATTCCCTGCCTTCTCTCCGTAACATTTGAGGCCGTTACTCATCAGCATCCTGTCAAGCTGTACTTTAAAAATACCCAATTGGCCTCCACCGAAGTCTGTGGCAATGAATTCCACAGATTCATCATGCTCTGACTAAAAAAATTCCTCCTCATCTCTTTTTTAAAGGTGTGTCCTTTTATTCTGTGGCTACACCCTGTGGTCCTAGACTCTCCCACTTGTAGAAACATCCTCTCCACATCCACTCTATCCAGGCCTTTCACAATTTGGTAAAACGCAACAGTGTTTAATAGAAACAATAACAGGCTTGATAGGGTCCAGAGAATATTTACGAGGATGTTGCTAGGACACAAGGGCCTGAGCTATAGGGAGATGTTGAACAGGCGAGGACTCTATTCCTTGGAGTGCAAAAGGATGAGGGATGATCTTATAGAGGTGTACAAAATCACGAGAGGACTAGGTTGGGTAGTAGCACAAAGTGTCTTGCCCTGAGTTGGGGAATCATGAACCAGAGGACATAAGTTCAAGGTGAGGGGGGAAATGATTTAATAGGAAAATCAGGAATAATTTTTTTCACACAGAGGGTGATGGGTGTATGGGATGAGCTACCGGAGGAGGTAGTTGAAGCAGGTAGTATTGCAACATTTATGAAAAATTTGGACAGATGCATGAACAGGACAGGTTTGGAGGGATATGGGCCAAATGCAGGCAGGTTGGATTAATGTAGATGGTCGGTGTGGGAAAATTGGGCCGAAGGGCCTGTTTCCACAATGTACGACTCCATGACTCTAAATGCCAGAAACACACAGCACGTCGGGAAGCATCCGAGGTGAAAGAAGCAGTCAACTTTTCCAGTACTGAGGAAGGGGTGTCGACCCAAACTAGGCTGCACAGTGGCACCACTGCTCCTGCTAGTGTCTCAAAGCAGCAGTAACCTGGGTTCAGTTCTGACCATGAAGTTAGCTGCCTCGGGCTTTAGGAGTTCCGAAGTAGAAAGTAAAACCTAAAATAAAAAATGTGATTTATTTTAATCACTTTGTTGACTATGGGAAAGACAAGCTGGAAAAGCGGATCCAATCTGTGCTCGAACATTTTAACCTCAGGGTCAGTATTAACAACCCATCACCTGGCAGTGGCTTCCTCCAAGTGGACAGACAGCACATTATGTTCCTTACTAGCTCCACTAATGAGACACCTCATTACAACTTCAGGCCTTTGCAATGTGTTTCGTGGCAAGCTGCCCGAGACCTGACACAGCACTGGCATATCTTCTGACTCCGGTGTCACCAGAGGAGTTTCCCAAGAAAAGGTGGTTGACGGGAACATATTATTAACGTGTTCATTTCTGACAAAGTCCTAGTAAAATGGAGATTTGAACGAAGTATATAAAATTATGCGAGGCATAGATAGGGCATAGATTCCCCAGGGTGGGATTTTGCCCAGAGGGGATAGCTATAAGGCGAGAGAGGGGGAAAGTTTAACAGAGAAGGTTTAATGGAGGTTTTTTACACAGAGAGTGGTGTGGGCCCGGAACACATTGCCAGGGGTGGTGGTGGAGGCGGATATGGTAGTGGCGTTTACGAGGCTTTTAGATAGACACACAAAAGCGCAAGGAATCGAGGGGTATGGGTCATGTACATGCTGATGAGATCAGTATAATTTGGCATCATGTTCGGCAAAAACATTGAGGGCCATAGGGTATGTTCCTGTGCTGTGGAGTTCTATGTTCCATGTTAAACTACAGTTGTTTGGCATCAGCAGGAACAAAATAAATCCAATGGGTCCAAAAGAATATCCCACCACCACCACAGGACGAGACTGAACCAGAACTGGGCCCAGACATCACCAGCAATCAGTCAGAAGGCGCAATGACGCGAATTAGTTCAGCTGCAAGGAGACATTGGGAGGCACTCGTCATCGGGCGTTTGAGTACTTAACCTGCGATAAATGAGCGGCCGTGAATTCTCTTCTCACTGGTTTTAGATCAATCCTATTCAAACTTTCATAAGTTGGTGGAAGGGGCAGCGAGAAAACACCTGGATCGCTGCTTTTTAACACTTCATTCTGAATTTTATTGGAGACATAACCAGCCCTTGTTGGGATAGTGACCACTGCAGGATTCATGAGTAGATATCACAAAAGGGTGATTAAAACTGCCTTTCTGTTATAGTTACATTATTTTTTGATTTTTAACATTTAAGGGGCCTGTTAGAAGGAAAGTGAAAGTCATAAATCGGATAAGCCTTCTTTTTATTAATATATAAATCAGTGAATGAAAAGGCCCATAAATCTAGTTAATAGCCATCCTGATAATTAAACAACAACACTAAAAAATACTTTGAGGCAAGAGATCAAAATGGGAAAATTACTTGCTAAGCTACAACTACTTCACAGACACAATACAAATCTATTTGTTAGAACAGCTTGGAAATATAAGACAAAGACTGTGGGAGATAGAAGCAGAAAGAGGCCATTTAGCCCTTCACCCCTGCACTACTATCCAATAAGCTCAAGGCTACATTTTATAACCCAGTGCCACTGTCTTGAACAGTACCATCGTAAGATCTGGAACATTGGGATATAACGCAAATAATAAGAATGATCTGAAGTGACTGGGAAAACAAGCATTTTTAACAAATAATAACTGAATAAATGCTATAAATAGTCATACATGAGCTGTGAGGATGGGTACAAAGGGTGGGCTTTGGAACAAGCTGATAAACATAATTCATCATGTTCAGAACTACGGAGATGGACACAAAATGCTGGAGTAACTCAACGGGACAGGCAGCATCTCAGGAGAGAAGGAATGGGTGACGTTTCGGGTCGAGACCCTTCTTCAGACCCGAAACGTCACCCATTCGTTCTCTCCAGAGATGCTGCCTGGCCTGCTGAGTTACTCCAGCATTTTGTATCTGTCTTCGATTTAAACCAGCATCCACAGTTTTGTCCTACACATGTTCAGAACTACACTCAGTTTTCAATTTCCTGACTAAAACTCAAAAGGTTTTGCCTTGAGTAAAGCCATGTATCTTAATAATAGTCTTAGAGCAGTACAGCTGGAAACAGGCACCTCAACCCAACTCATCCATGCCGACTACAGTACCCATCTATGCTGGTAACATTTGCCAGCATTTGACCCAAATCCCTCTAATCTATTCCCATCTATGCATCTGTATCTTTTAAATGCTGCAGACATTCAGACCTGCCTCTGACAGCCCGTCCCATGTGCGTACCACTGTGTCAAGCCATTCCCCCTCAGGTTCCTCTTAAAGGTTTCTCCTCAGGTTCCAATTAATAGTTGTGAACAACTTCATGAAATATACATGAAAAGTTTTGAGGAACCAATAGGAAACAAGATATTACAGATTCTGAGTTATGAAATGTGAGAGGGTGAATTAAAATTCTTGCTGTGATGAAGATCGGCTCTGACATGATAGAAATTTAGAGTTTGAAAATGATGCAGTCCTATTCGAAACTCAGCCCTTAAATCTAAACAAGGCGTGAGAAGCAAGTTGGCTGTGATTGATTGGGAAGGCGCATTAAAAGGTATGACTGTGAACAAGCTATGCCCAGCTTTTAAAAGAAATACTGCATGATATTGAGCAAAATATATATCCCTTTGACTCACGAAAACCTAATAGGAAAAGTAGTCTATCCGTGGCTGACAAGAGAAATTAAAGATAGAAAATGAAAAGGACATAGATCAGAGAACATTACAGCATAGGAACAGGCCCTTCAGCCCACAATGTCTGTGCCAAACATGATGTTAAGATCAACTCTTATCTGCCTGCACAGAATCCATATTACTCCATTCCCTACATATCCATATGCCTATCCAAAAGCATTTTAAATGCCACTATTGTATCTGCGTCCACCACCACCCCCACCCCCACCCCCACCAGCGAGTTCCAGGCACTCACCACCCTCAGTGTAAAAATATTGCCCTGCACATCTCCTTTAAAATTTGCCCCTCTCACCTTAAAGCTCTGCCCTCTATTTTATATTTCCGTCCTGGGCAAAAGATTCTGACTGTCCACCTATCTATGCCAAGAAGACGCTAATGAAGTCGCCAAAAATAGCAACAGGAATGAGGATTCAGAGCATTTTAAGGATTCAACAAAGGAGGATCAAGAAATTGATAAAGGAATGAAAGTTAGAACATGGGTGTACACTAAAAAGATGCACAATGGTTCTCCCATAAGCTAGTCTCGATCTTCCTACCTGCCTCATTGCAGACATTAGACATGTTCTCGGAAATTGTAATGTTATAATGTTGTAAACTATATTTTGCACCCTGCCATTTCTCTCTCTACACTCCCTGTTGGAGTTGTGTATGGCTTGATTGCACTTGATCTGATTTAATTCGATAGCATGCAAGCAAAAGGTTTTCACTGTACCACGGTACACATGACAATAATAAACCAGTACCAAGGGCTTCTAGAGGTATGAAAACAGACTAACAAGTGAAAATGTGGAGTTACCTATCCATGTTCTTCAGAGATGCTGCCTGACCTGCTGAGTTACTCCAGCACTTTGTGTCTTTCTTTGCAACTCTTGTTTTAAATGATACAAATTTGCGTCAGTTTCTCATTCCCACTGGACCCTTGGCTCTTTAATGATTCTGGCAGATTTAAATTGTCTTATTGCATGAAGAGAGATGCAAAGTATCTGGTTAATTCCTCTGCCATTTCCTTAATCCTATTACCCTCAGCAGCACTCTGTGCCAACACTGAGTTACTCCAGCACTCTGTGTCTTTTTATGTAAACCAGCATTTGCAGTTCCTTGTATCTATAAAAAAAAATGTGAGTGTGTTGACCAAAACGTCAACCATTCCTTCTATCCAGGGATGCTGCCCATCCCGCTGAGTTACTCCAGTATTTTGTGTCTATCGTTGAGTGTGTTGGCGAGATTGACCACTGATAAATCCCATGGATCAGATGAACTACTTCCTAAGGTTTTGAGAGGCAGGCTACAGTGGGTTGTATGGTCATCATCTTCCAAATCTATGCAGATTCTGGAGAGGCTCCAGCAGATTGGAGATAACAAGTTAGATAGGGTGGTCAAAAGCGCTTTTGGCACATTGGACTTCGTCAGTCAGAGTATTGAGTAGAGAGGTTGGGAGGGTCACGTTACAGCTGTATAAGACATTGGCGAGGCGACATTTGGACGGGAAATACAAAAAAAAGCTGCAAGTGCTCAGCAGGTCTGGCTGAATCCATGGGATGGGAAACAATAGACAATAGACAATAGACAATAGGTGCAGGAGTAGGCCATTCAGCCCTTCGAGCCAGCACCGCCATTCAATGCGATCATGGCTGATCACTCTCAATCAGTACCCCGTTCCTGCCTTCTCCCCATACCCCCTCACTCCGCTATCCTTAAGAGCTCTATCCAGCTCTCTCTTGAAAGCATCCAACGAACTGGCCTCCACTGCCTTCTAAGGCAGAGAATTCCACACCTTCACCACTCTCTGACTGAAAAAGTTCTTCCTCATCTCCGTTCTAAATGGCCTACCCCTTATTCTTAAACTGTGGCCCCTTGTTCTGGACTCCCCCAACATTGGGAACATGTTTCCTGCCTCTAATGTGTCCAATCCCCTAATTATCTTATATGTTTCAATAAGATCCCCCCTCATCCTTCTAAATTCCAGAGTCAAAGTTTCAGGTTGGAAGTCGTACGTTAGAACTGAGAAGGAGTCAAAAGAACCTTGTTGAACTGCAGGGGGGGTGAGGTTGAGGGAGGGGGGGGGCTCTGACAGGGTTAAACTGGGCTGAACAATAGGAAAAGCTGTAAACAAGGTTATTTGATCACTGAGTGAATGGGAACAGTTGCAGCATGAGAACATAGTGAAGAGAGCGTAGAAATTGTGGTAATAATAATAATAATAATACATTTATTTTATATAGCGCTTTTCAAGATACTCAAAGACGCTTTACAAAGCAAACAAGACATAAAAACAAACAAAACAGAACAGAGAGACATATCCGACTGATAGACACAAAATGCTGGAGTAACTCAGCGGGACAGGCAGCATCTCTGGAGAGAAGGAATGGGTGACGTTTCGGGTCGAGACCCTTCTTCGTCATCCTTCTCTCCAGGGAGGCTGCCTGCCACGCTGAGTTACTCCAGCATTCTTTGGTTTAAACCAGCATCTGCAGTTCCTTCCTGGACATATCCGACAGTTCAGGTTAGGTACGTTCCCCACTTCCAGCGAAGAAAATACCAAAAAAAGGCAAAAACAAAACAACGTCATAGATGGACAACTGATACAGAGAGAAATGAAGTTACCTGCATTTGAAGAATTCAATAATGAGCCCAGAAAGCCGGAACTTGCCCAGACTGAGAGGACATGCTGTTCCTCCAGCTTGCTTAGGGCCTCATTATAACAGTGCAGCTTGCCACACAGCAGAGCAACAGGTGAGAGCGGCAATGGGGTGGAGAATAATTATAGTGTGACAAATGCTCAGGGTCAGCTGTATGGTTGAGGAGACCAAATTGTGAACTCCTCGGGACAGGCAGCATCTCTGGAGCGAAGGAATGGGTGACGCTTCGAGTCGAGACCCTTCTCCAGACTGAAGAAGGGTCTCGACCCAAAACGTCACCCAGAGATGCTGCCTGTCATGCTGAGTTACTCCAGCATTTTGTGTCTCTCTTCAGTGTAAACCCGCATCTGCAGTTCCTTCCTTAACACATTGTGAACACCGACTGCAGTTCACCAGACTGGAAGAAGTGCAAGTGAATCATTCCTTCACCTGAGAAGACTATTTGGATTCCTGGATGGTGGAGAGGGAAGAGTTGAAAGGACTAGTGTTGCATCGCCTGTGGTTGCAAGGGAAAGTGTCATGAGAAAGGATGGTTGCTGGTGGGAACCTAAAGCTGAACCAAGGAATTGCAAAGGGAGTAGTCTCTACACAATGTTCCAGATGCTACAGTCAGGCAAACGCCTCCGCTGTCACGCTGTGAAAACGGAGAGGATGAGACGGAGTTTCTTCCCACAGGCCATCAGGACTGTTAACTTTTATAACTCCAGGGACTACATTTTGTCTTCTATATATTAACTTTATTAACTTTATTTATATGCTGTAACTCTAATTCTTTTTTGTGCACAATCCGCAGGCATTGCCACTTTCATTTCACTGCACATCGTGTATGTGTATGTGACAAATAAACTTGACTTGACTTGACAATGCTGAGGGAGAGGGGAAAATATGATTGGCGGAGGAATCTCTTTTAATGGTGGTGTAAATTGCGGAGGACTCTGTTCAAAGGGGTGGTTGGTGGGGTGGAAAGTGAAGGCTGGCGTACTCACTACTTATTCTGTCCTGTAAAAGAGGGGGTGGGAGCACAGGAACCGGAAATAGATGAGGTGCGGTTTGGGCTTTGCTAACAAAGGTAGAGGAGAAGCTAGGGAAAGGAAAAAGGAAGATGTTTCAGAAGTACCTCTATAGAAAGTCTCATCATTGGAGCAAATATGAAGTGGAAGAATGGAACAGAGGAGGCAGGGTTGGACAAAGAATAATAGATAAATAAGTGGAGTTAGTTGCTTGTAATGGATATTAGCCATTAGCCTATCACATGAGATTAGTTTAGAGATACAGCACAGAAACAGGCTCTTCAGCCCACCAAGCCCGCACTGACCAGCGATTCACGCACTTGGGACATTTTACACTTATACCAAGTATACCAACCCAAGCCAATTGACCTATAAACCGGTACGTCTTTGGAATGTGGGAGGAAACTGAAGATCTCGGAGAAAACCCACGCGGTCACGGGGAGAACGTACAAACTCCGTACAGACAGCACCCGTAGTCGGGATTGAACCCTGGTCTCTGGTGCTGCAAGCGCTGTAAGGCAGCAACTCTACCGCTGCACCACCGTGCCGCCATTAATGGAGGAGCAGATGGAGGTAGAAGCATCCACAAAGGGAAAGGAGGAGTCCGAAATTGAGAAAGTTGTCTTGCTAAATTTATATAGGATACTGGGGACACCTAGTGTTATGTCTCTTTCCATAAAAAAAGTTATATTTGCCACAAAAGGAGTGCAACAAAGATTCATCAGACTGATTTGTTGGATGGCCAGTTGGTGTTTAAGAAGAGGCACTGTGGTGCAGCAGTAGAGTTGCTGTCTTCCAGCGCCAGAGACCCGGTTCAATCCGGAAAACGGTGCTGTCTGTATGGAGTTTGGATGTTCTCTCTGTGACCGCGTGGGTTTTCTCCAGGTGTTCCAGTTTCCTCCCACATTCCAAAGATGCGTAGGTTGGTAGGTTAATTGGCTTCTGAAAAAATAAGTTGTGCCTCGTGTGCAGGAACGAACTGGTGTACGGGTGATCGCAGGTCGGCACGGACCAGATGGGCCAAACGGCCTGTTTCTCCGCTGCATCTCTAAACTAACCTAAACTAAATAAGACTATGCTGAGTGGCCACTGTACACGATAACATGTCAGGCCTTTTCCTAAGGTCTCCCACACTGGACTTTTACCAATTTCCATCCTGCTACTATTGAAATGTGCTAATTTGGAGCAGGTGTAAACGGGGATAGGATATCAGAGCTGATGTCAGCCATGCCCTGTTAAAATGTGCAGGCCAATATCTGGTTCAACAAAGCAAAGTTGAAGCCTGGAAACACATCAGCCAAACACCCTCTTTGCCAAAGTTAGTGAATGGCGCAGCAACGAGAGGAAACCTCTTGAGTATAGAAGCTTCCAACCCTCTACGATAGAACTTTTAGTTTAGTTTAGAGTTACAGCATGGAAACAGGCCCTTTGGCCCACAGAGTCAATAGACAATAGACAATAGGTGCAGGAGAATAGTCCATGCTGACCAGCAATCCCTCAACGCTAACACTATCCTACATACATTTGGGGCAATTTTACAATTTTACAAACTTTTACATCTTTAGAGTGTGGGAGGAAACAGGAGCTCCCGGAGAAAACCCACGCAGGTCACGGGGAGAATGTTCAAACTCTGTACAGACAGCACCTGTAGTCAAGATCGAAACTGGGTCTCTGGCACTGTTTGGCAGCAACTCTACCACTGTGCACCTTGCAGCCGAGAACGCCTTCAGCCTCAAACAATCCCTCTCTTAATGTTAACAAGGTACATTTAAACAACTGGACATATTGAAGACTACACACGCACACTAACATTTATCAGAACTCTCACTGCACTTAGCCATGCAGTTAAATATATAACATGAGGCTGAACAAAGTCCTCAAATGGCAAATAATTGATACCACTTATAGGGAACAGACTTCATGCTCTTAATCTGTTACAATGGTCACATACTTGGAAATTTCAGTCAGCACTTCATTATTCCTTTTGTCTGTTCCTATGTGCAGAGCTTCAGTGAGCATTGTTAAGAGTGCTGCAGCCACCGCTAGGAATAAATGGGATGTTTTGTAAACCCCAGCATATGAAATCTAAGGATGGGTAATGCAGATTATGTCTTCCTTTGACACCAAGGCAGCCAGTTACCAAATGAGTCACTGTAAGTAAACGATAATGATCAGAAACCTCTGCCATTTTTGACAAACATTCATCTTCTTTAAACTGGTTTCAGTCAGAAGAATACCACTTCCACTTATCTGGCACTCTTGTGTTCAAACACAAAATTACCCCAGCGCACTGCCAGGCCTCTAAATGAATACAGGATCCCTAATTATCAGCAGGGAGTTATATCAGTGCTTTGTCAACTGCTGGCAAGCTATGCCTCATGAATGACAAGATGTTGAGTGAAAAGTTTGTAAGAGCACTTATATAGATCCTTTTTTTAACTCGTTCATGGGATGTGGGAATTACTGGTCAGGCCAGTACCTGGTACTCATTCCTACTTGCTTCCCAAACTAAGTATGCAGCTGTGGATACAATGGATTGCAGATGCTCATTTACAAAAAGACACAAGGTGCTGGAATAATTCAGTGGGTCAGACAGTATCTCTGGAGAACATGCATAGGTGACATTTTGGGTCCCTACTACAAATTGATTGTGGGGGGGGGGGGGGGGGGGGGAGAAATAAAGCTGGAAGAGAGGAGGGGAAGGACAAAGTCTGGCAGGTAATAGGTTAATAGAGGTGGGGAGGGATATTGATTGACTGATGGTAGACAAAGGCCAGAGATTAGTTTAGTTTTTAGTTTAGTTTAGAGATACAGAGCGGAAACAGGCCATTCGGCCCACCGAGTCATTGGTGCATCGGAGCTCACTCCATCATGAGTTCATACGTTATCAGAGCAGAGTTAGGCCATTCGGCCCATCAAGTCTACTCCACCATTCAATCCTGACTGATCTATCTCTCCCTCTCAACCCCATTCTCCTGCCTTCTCACTGACACCCTGACTAATCAAAAGTCAAAAGTGCATCGGTCAAAAGGCAAACTCAGAGCAGCCCGATGATGGGACTGCCAACCTTCATTGGAAAGATAAGCTTGGGGAAGGTTTTGTGTTGATTTTTCTTTCGTTCAGTTTTTTCCATGTTTCGAATCAATCAACTGCAGCTTCATGCGTTTTTAAATAAAGTTATTATCTTTAAACATTTAAATCCTTCGGATTGTATAAATCAGCATTTCTGTAAAACTGTTTCCTAATGTCTCAGACAAATTAGACGCCATTACAGTGGTCCTTAGACTGGGCATTAGTAACTATTGCCAATCGCTTCAACAGAGCAGCAAAGGCAGTCACACCAGCAGCGTGCCAGGGGCTACGGGACCAGCACAGGCATCACCTGCAAGGCATGCACAAGGCCATCACAACAGCAGCGTACCAGGAACTACAGGACCAGCACAGGCATCACCTGCAAGGCATGCACAAGGCCATCACAACAGCAGCGTGCCAGGAGCTACGGGACCAGCACAGACATCACCTGCAAGGCATGCTCAAGGGTCAATGCAATCTATCCCATGCAATTTAAAAGTTAGTTCAGGTAACCTGCATGAATCAATAAACTATAACCTCGTTGCAGCTAACCATCCATTCACATGTGGGCACACACACATAAACGTAGTCACATCACCTCACGCATAGCGCTGCACATAAACTGCGTCTTCTGCCCCTCTGGAAGGGGAAATCAGTGTGCGCACTTCGAAGCACCGCTTTGATCAAAACTCACTTTCTGCCAAAGCTGCCCTATGGTAGTTGGCCACCGCTAATCAGTGGCATCTGATCGGCAGCCAATTCGCCAATTTTGCCTCTCCGACTCGCTTCGTAGCACAGCTGGCCCCCCTCGACTGAGGTGAGGCAAATGTTTTCCAAGCACACGACATACACTCAGTCTGGGTGCAGCACAACATGTTGCCTTTTGGAAAATTAATCCTACGTCCACTTTCCCTGCCAACATGGTAAGGCCGGAAGAATAACCAGGGAAAGAATAGAGCCCCTCAGGGCCAAAAGGGGAGCTGCTTGTATGGAGCCAGAAGGTAGAACAGTGTTCCTAAAGTAGTTGAGTTTAATTTATTGTCACATGTACCAAGGTAGAGTAAAAAGCTGATGTTGCATGCTAACCAGTCAGCAGAAAGACAATACATGATTACAATCGAGTCGTCCACAGCCTACAAATACAATAAAGGGAATAACGTGAAAAACGTTTAGTGCAAGATAATGTCCAGTAAAGTCCAATCAAAGATAGTCCGAGAGTCTCCAATGAGGCCGATTGTAGCTCAGGACTGCTCTCCAGTTGTCGGTAGAATGGTTCAGTTGCCTGATAACAGCTGGGGAAAAAATGGCCCTGAATCTGGACCCAAATCACACTTCTATCTCTTGCCTGATGGAAGAGGGGAGAAGAGGGAGTGGCCGGGGTGCGACTCGTCCTTCATTATGCTGATGATTATGATTATTCTCATGAAAACTTTTCATCAGGACTCACCAGGGAAACAGACTTTGTACTTGGAGAAATTAGCAAAGGGAAAGGTGAAAGATCGAAGCAAGTCTCAATAAGTGCGGAGGAGGTACTCAATGATTCAATTCAATGATTCAATGATACTTTATTGTCACATGTACCTAGGTCCAGTGAAATGCTTTGTTTTGCGTACGACCCGGTAAAATCCTACAGCGGACTTCACCTGGTCAGTGCACAAGAGTCGCACCAACAATGTTATATAAAGTTCACCGAACTTTACTTAACGCACTTAAAGATGGGATTGTATGGACTGTACAGACAGCATCCGTGGTCAGGATCGAACCCGGGAGTCTGGTGCTGTGAGGCAGCAACTCTACTACTCTATCCCTGGGCTATAATCATTCTGCGATTTTGCAAAGGGCAAATTAACTCACCGGGATACCCCAGGGATAAATAATCTAAAATTCAAAATGGGGAAGATTATACACGCTATGTAAATAGAAAGGAGGCGATGGTGATAAAGGAATATGAAAGCAGTTAGGAAAAACAATTAAGACATGGAAATTAGAAAATTATCAATGAATATGAAAATTACTAAACATTCCACAACTGCATAAAGGACGAGGTGAAAATCAGGATGAGGGAAAGAATCATTAAGAGAAACATGAGAAACTCACAAGTCATAACAATATGCCGAATTAATAGAATTACCTCAGTGCTAAATAGAGTAACTTACCTAGAGGATATATGATTAAAAAATGACAAAGTGCAAAAAGATATTTAAGATTAAAAAAAGGCGATTAATGAAATAACAAACTGAAAAATAATCTATATTAAACAAAATTACAGAAAATGGAAAAGATCCTGATGTAGGAAATTCTGAAAATTATAAGAAAAATTAGTGGTTTGTAATATGCTTTATCCAAAATCTTGTGTTGAGAAAGCACTACGGGGAAAATGTTAACATAGTGAAGGATGTTAGGAGCGCCAATAAATAGATTTATAGAAGGAACTGCAGATGCCGGTTTACACTGAAGATAGACACAAAATGCTGGAGTAACTCAACGGGACAGGCAGCATCTCTGAAGAGAAGGAATGGGTGATGATTTGGGTTGAGAACCTTCTTCAGGTCGAGAGTCAGGGGAGAGAGAAACTAAACAGAGTGAAGGGTAAGGTGTGAAAATGACAGATCAAAGCAGGCAATAATCAAGGAAATGTAGAATGGTTCATTGTTGGCTGAGGGGAAGGTGACAACGAGGCATACAAATTAATCAGGAGGACAGTGAAACTAGTCGGGGAACTACAGTGAGTAAGGTGCGGGGAGAGAGGGAAAGAAAGGGTTACTTAAAGTTAAAGAAGTCAATATTCAAACCGCTTGAGCAGCTTACAATCCACGTGCAGCTGCAGTTAGAAGATCGGGAGGGGTGATAGGACCGTTTGGTGAACTTTTGTAACGTTGTCATCACCAGACACGTGGCTACACTTGTGTACTGCCTAGATGAGGTCTGCTGTATGATTTTACCGGGTTGTACGCAAAACAAAGCATTTCACGGTACCTGGGTACATGTGACAATAAAGTATCTAATCACCATTGAGCTGAGACTCACAAAAACAAATCCCCAGTGGATTTTCCATAACAGGCTCATCTCTCCAAGTGTGAAGCTGGGGGAGTGATTCCTAAAGCTGCTCCTTCCAAAACATGGCATGCTGTTGTGCACGATTTAAAAGAGTCTTTTTGTCTATGTTCAAAATCCAATTTTAATCCCCGAATACAGTTCTGTGATCCAAATACGTTGGAATATGTTTATGTGCCTGTTATTTATTAATGTAGCTAATGAAAGTTCAGATGTAGAAACAAAGAACTGCAGATGGTGGTTTATACCAAAGACAGACACAAAGTGCTGGAGTAACTCAGCGAGTCAGGCAGCACCTCAGCAGAAAAAGGGTGGGTGATGATGTCTTCTTCAGACTGGAGAAGTGTTCAGTCTGAAGCTTGAGGAAGGCCAGTCTGATGAAGGGTCCTGATCCGAAACCTCACCCATCCTTTTTCTCCAGAGATGCTGCCTGACCCGTTGAGTTACTCCAGCACTTTGTGTCTATCTTTAATGACAGTTAATGCTTGTTTAAAAAAGACTGGCATAATGATGCCATTTAAAAGAAGGCCACAAGGGCACAAACGATCAGAAGATTCGAACACATTTCCAGCCTTGGAACTTACAACAACTTAAAAAGTGCTCCCCATAATTTATCTTCACTGATGTTTTCAAGAACACTTCTAAGTACTGAACTCTCCACCACCTAGAACCAGTGTCTTATTTTTGAGCATTTTTTTCTTCTTTTTTTTTCCCTTTTTTTTTGTCTTATGCAGTTGATGTTTTTTGTTGATGCAATTTATGTTTTGTGTATTATCCGAGCCTATGCCCCTTGATGCTGCTGCAAGTGAGATTTTCATTGTACCTGTCCCATTGTCGTGCACATGACAATAAATTCGACCTGACTGGACTTGAGCAAGAACAGCAGATGCAGGCCAATGCCGTTATAATTTCTCTATTAGGTTGCAAGATGCACATCGCTGCTTTCTCAAAGGCTATGAGGTGTGAGCAATTGATGTTAGTGGTAAGAGCAAGACCCATTAACTCCACGTGATTTTTTTTTAAACGAGAAAACATCTTTCTTCTTAGGAGAAAGCCTAAAAAAGGTAAATGTACTGATGAACTTTCTTGATCACTGCATCAGTGTGAAGGGATCAGGTTAGATTGCTGGTGATATGGATGCCAACAAACTTTCATTAGCTCGGCATAAAACATAAGAGCCAGAAGGTTATGGTATAACACAATAAACCAGCTGGAGGACTGTGTAGAGTCCCGTCGGCCACACTGTGAGAATGTGATGGACTGAAGAGGCTGCAGAGGAATTCAGTGGAGCATTCCATTCACGGGATGGAGTGTTTCATTTAGAAGGGAAGATTGGATGGACGTATGTTTGTTTTCCTTGGAGCGGAGAAGGCAAAGGGGGACCCGACTGTGGCATACAAGGGCATAGCTTAGGTCGCTAGTGAGACACATTTCCTACAGTCCAAGGGTTAACCAGAGGGTACAAGTTTAAGAGAGGCATCTGAGAATTCGAGGGGATTTGAGGAAAGATTTTTCACCCAGGGGTGTGCCAGGTGAGAACTTGCAGAAAATTGAAGAAGCCTTTAGAATAGCTGTTGAAATACATAGAAGGCTACACGTTGAGTGCTGTGCAAGGTGATTAATATAAATGTTATTAGATGACCATAGCTGAACCTTAATCAATGCACTTTAATTAATCTGTAGCTCCCTTTAATTTTTCATTGACGCAGATATGAAACAATCAAATTAGATCCAATGCAGAGGTAATTTTAAATTTCTTTGTGCAGGAGTGTGTATGTTTACTTGTGGGTTTTCTCCGGGTGCTCCGGTTTCCTCCCACATTTCCAAAGACGTGCAGTTTTGCAGGTTAATTGGGCTTCTGTAAATAGTCCCAAGTGTGTAGAATGCGAAAAGTGGGCTAAATGGAACTAGTGTATGGGTGATCAATGGTCAGTGTGGACTCGGTGGGTCATGCTGTAAGTGTAAACACTGTTCTGATCTACAGTTTAGCATTACAGCTGCAACATTAGTCGCGTCCTTTTGAAATGAAATGGGAGATGGATGCAGGCAGACTCGCCAACACATTAGTAAGAATCAGCAGCCATAGTTACAGAGGTGGGCTTAAGAGTTTGGATTTTCTTTAGAGATACAAAGTGGATTGTTGGATTATCTGAGAGTTTTAATGAAGGGCTATTTTTGCAATTCCAAGAGCTCGCTCCTGCTAATTAGCCCAGAAGGATTTTTTGATTTAATTTACATTGTTTTTAATCTGATGTTGCTTTTTATTCTAAGATGACATTCCAATAAATTCAAAAACGTTCAAAAAAACTCAGAGAAGAAAAAGCCTGAAGCAACTGAAACCAAAGGGGGCAAAGGTATTTTGATGTGTAGGAAGTTAACTGCAGATGCTGGTTTACCCTGAAGAAAGACACAAAGTGCTGGAGTAACGCAGCGGTAGCGCAGCGGTAGAGTTGCTGCTTTACAGCGAATGCAGCGCCGGAGACTCAGGTTCGATCCTGACTACGGGTGCTGCACTGTAAGGAGTTTGTACGTTCTCCCCGTGACCTGCGTGGGTTTTCTCCGAGATCTTCGGTTTCCTCCCACACTCCAAAGATGTACAGGTATGTAGGTTAATTGGCTGGGTAAATGTAAAAATTGTCCCTAGTGGGTGTAGGATAGTGTTAATGTACGGGGATCACTGGGCGGCACGGACTTGGAGGGCCGAAAAGGCCTGTTTCCGGCTGTAGATATATGATATGATGATGAACTCAGCGGGTCAGGCAGCATCTCTGGAGAAAAGGAATGGGTGACGTTTCGGGTCGAGACCCTTCTCCAGTCTGAAGTATGAAGAAGGGTCTCGATCTGAAACATCACCTATTCCTTTTCTCCAGAGATGCTGCCTGACCCGTTGATTTACTTTAGCATTTTTTGTCCATTCAAGGTATTTTGATGAGTTGGCTTGAAAGAAAATGGGCCAACAAGCAAAACAATTACTCATATCACCTCAAGGCAATGGGAAGGCTTCCAAATGCTGGAACACTTCCAAATGATCATTGCAAATAAGGTTCAGAATTCATATGTGCAATCTTAATGGCTCCAACTTACTACAAAAGAGAGCAAGGCCATTGAGCTTGTCTAACCTGTGCCAACTGCCCTCAGAACAATCGCATCAGTCTTGAAAAAAAATGATGACCAGAATTTTATACTTCATATGTTTTAGGAGCAGAATTAGGCCATTCAATCGTGGCTGATCTACTTTTCCCTCTCAACCCCATTCTCTAGCCTTCTACCCATAACCTTTGACACCCTTACTAATCAAGTACATGTCAATCTTTGCCTTAACCTTTGCCCCAATGTCTTGGCCTCCACAGCCATCTGTGGCAATGATTCCACTGATTCTCCACCCTCTTGACTAAATAAATTCCTCCTCATCTCCTTTCTAAAGGTACATCCTTTTATACTGAGACAGTGCCTTCTAGTCCTAGACTCTCCCACCAGTGGAAACTTCCTCTCCACATCCACTCTATCTATGTCTTTCACGTTTCGGTAAGTTTCAATGAGGTCCCCCCCCTCATCTTTCTAAACTTCAGCTTGTCCCCGCTACATTTTATTTTATATTCTTGTAGGTAATTCTCTCTCTCTCTCACGTGCCCATCAACTCCCCTTTTGATCCTTTATGCCATTAACCTACACCAAGGGGTGATTTACTGCATGGAACCAACAAGAACATCTTTAGGATGTGGGTGAAAAGTAGAACAGGCGGTAGAAACCCACACTGGCTCAGCAGAATTTGCAAACTCCACACACACAGCACATGAAGTTTGGATCAATCCGGCTCCCTGTGGCTGCAGGGAAGCAGCACTGACAGTTGTGCAACTGCGCCACATCTTGTAGTCAGAGAAACTGCAGCCACTGAACAAAGTAGTGCAGCCAGCAACCAATTTTACTGATTAGCTGCGTAGCCTATCCCTAGACTATGGCGTGGCAAAGGTCATGGCTTTTCCTTCCAGCTTTCCCAGCAGAGTACAAAGCAAATGCCAAGGAAATGACAAGAGAAAATCAAGCTATATCTGAGGCTGAGAACTTTGTTCTTAAATGCAACGCCAATTGAAACAGAAGATAGACACAGAGTGTTAGAGTAACTCAGGCAGCATCTCTGGAGAAAAGAGATGGGTGACGTTTAGGGTCGGAACCCTACTGGCAGGTGGAGAGGAACCAGAGCCAGCAATCATATGTGGCCTGGTGTGGAGAAGACAGGTGTGACAGTGGCCTTGGAGCTGGAGAACGGCAGGGAGTTGTTTGGGAGCTGCAGAGGAAGACAGATGGTGGAAAGGGAAACAAATTCAAGGTTGTAGGGGCAAGTTTTTGCCTTAACGTTTAGTTTAGTCTAGTTTAGTTTCGAGATACAGCGTGCAAATAGGCCCTTCAGCCCATCAAGTCAATGCAGACTAATGATCACTCACACACTAGTTCTATATTCCCCCAGTTTTGCTTCCTGCACACTAGCAGCATTTTACAGAAGCCAATTAACCTACAAACCCGCACATCTTTGGGGTGTTGGAGTCAACCGGAGCACATGGAGAAATCCCACGCAGTCACAGGCAGAATATAGAAACGCTATACAGACAGCACCCTAAGTCAGGATCGAACCCAGGTCTCTGGCGCTGTGAGGCAGCAACTCTACTGCTGCGCCACCGTGTCATCCTATGTTGCCCGATGAATTTCTAGCAGGATCATTTATGGAGGATTTTCAGCCACAACAAACACTGAAACCAAAGTCACCTGCAATTGAATGTCTAGATAATTGTATATTCTGGGAAATAATGAGGTCATCTGGCACATATTGTTATTTGCGACATTAAAAGGAGCATTACAAAGTCTGTAAAAAACTGAAATAGTTCATTTAATTGCACATGTAAAATAAATCAACTTGATGAGTTATAATTGGTCTCATTTTACTTTATTGTATATTATTATAGCATCTTTCCTAAAATAAAAGGTGAGGTTACATTTTCACTGAAAGTGTTTTCATTGCTGCTCCCACCTATTCATGCAGCCAGAAGATTAATTTTGGACAGAGAAAATATACTCCCAATTAAAGTGCACAGAAGGCACAGAATGGGCACATTGAAAACTACCGAATAATGAAAGGCTTGGATAAAGTGAATGTGGAGAGGATGTTCCCAGTAGTGGGAGAGTCCAGGACCAGAGGCCACAGCCTCAAAATAAAAGGGCGCACCTTTAGAAAGGAGATGAGGAGGAATTTCTTAATCAGTGGGTGGTGAATCTGTGGGATTCATTGCCACAGACGGCTATGGAGGCCAAGTCAATGGATTGAGAGATTCCCTTTATCCTGTATCTGCACACTGTGAATGGCTCAATTGTAATCATTTATTGTCTTTCTGCTGACTGGTTGGTATGCAACAAAAGCTTCTCACTTGGCACACGTGACAATAAATAAACTAAACTAAACTAGAAAAAAACTAAACGGATTCTGGATTAGTAAGGGTGCAGGGTTATGGGGAGAAGGCAGGAGAATGAGGCTGAGAGAGAAAGAGAGATCAGCCATGATCGAATGGCACAGTAGACTTGATGGGCCAAATGGCCTAATTCTGCTTCTATAATTTATGAACTTATGAAGACCACCCACATCGTAAACTGAATGTGTTGCACGTGAATGATAAACACACAATTTAAAAAGGTTACAATAATTGGTGGCTGATTATTTATTCAAAATTATTTATTTTCATAAATTGGAATATAAACATAAACAGGCCCAAATAAACCCATTAAATAAACCCAATATAACGGAAAACCCAAAAAACATTTCCTGACGTGAAGAATTTTAAACTCTCCTCAATAAATCATCATACACTGATTGGAACATGAATTAGACATTTCCTTGGAAAAGAATATTGAAGGTTCAACAGTGGGCAAGACACAGATCTTAGCTTTTGGAACTCAAATGGCGAAAAAACACCTGCACATTGTGGTATTTGAAGTAGAAGTGCCCCATTTCTGTACTGTAATTCTGAGAGTAGAAATGCCCCATTTTTTCACTGTAATCCTGAGAATAGACGTACCTCATTCATTACTGTAATTCTGAGAGTAGGTGCCCCACTTCTGGACTGTAGTTCTGAGAGACATATCCCAGTCTCTACTGTAATTCCGATAGGAGTGCCCCACCTCTGTGCTGTTATTCTGATAGTAGAGGTGCCCCACTTCTGTACTGTATTTCTACAACTCCCTGACTAAAGTTGATAGACGATTTTGCCTGTGAGCATAATATTAAAGTGCGAGTTCTGTTTTAAACTTGAGCTAGTTGCAACAATAGAATTACCGTGGATGGAAAGACTAATTATTGTTGTTTCAATCAGTTCCTGTCGACTGTTCAATCGCTTGTCAAAATCTCCAAACGATCCATGAAATGCAGTGGTGTAAATAATGACTCCATACGTCAAGTGAAGCAGCAGAGAAAGGGAAAGAATCGTAAAGTAGAAACCTGCAGCATTAAAATGGCAGGGCTGCATGCAGGCCTATTAATAACAATCAGAAAAAGCAAATTAAGCGCAATAAATGTCAAGTATTGCCACAAAGCATCATACATTAATCTGGAGCTCTGCGTGCTTCACAGTTCTTTTGCATTTATTAGAATATTACCACAAATAACTGAGTTGTTTGTGCTTTTCTATGAAATAATTTCGCTGGAGATTCTATTATGTAGTGCAGCTTTTTAGCCTGTTACTTAATGGAATTCATAAGTTCATAAGTAAGAATTAGGCCATTCAGCCCATTAAGTTTACTCCACCATTTAATCATGGCTGATCTATCTTCCCCTCTTAACCCCGTTCTTCTGCCTTCTCTCCATAACCCCTGGCACTTGAATTTCACCTGAAAACCAACTGCTGGCAGCTCTTAGAAATTCATGCATGCACAATGCACTTGGGAAATGTGATTCCAGACCCCTGTGCACGTAATGCTGCTGCAGGGATTTGAGTTGCATCCACCAGCATGCAATACACCACAGGTGTCACAATCAAGAGTTTGCAGAAGTTCACAAGGAACAGGCCTCGACCACAGAAGTAGACATTTTATTTGAATGAAAGATACAGCATGGAAACAGGCCCTGTGGCCCACCGAGTCCACGCCGACCATCAATCACCCGTTCACACTAGTTCTAATGTCACCCCACTTATATACATTAGGGGCAATTTACAGAGGCCAAGTAACCTACAAACCCGCACGTCTTTGGGATGTAGCAGGGGATCAAAGCACCCAAAGGAAACCCACACGGTCACAGGAGAACGTGCAAACTCCACACTGACAGTACCTGAGGACAGGATCGAACCTGGATCTCTGAAGCTGTGAGGCAGGAGATCTGCCAGCTGTGCTACTGTACTGCCCCTAAATAATAATAAGTGGCCATGGAATCCGTTTTGCACAACTCTACAATTTTTTTTAACGGGGTATAGTTTGTGGTCCGAGCGGAATCTCCGAAGCTCGGGGGGGGCAGTTCCCAGTGGATTCTGTGCAAACTGCAGTGGTCGGGAATCGAACCTTGTCTAACGGCTTGGAAGGCTCACCACTATATCACCTACCACCCCACTACTGATGGGGTGAAGGCCTATTTCTGTAGCAGTGAGATGTCCAATCTTCCCCGGGGCCAAGGTAATGATTTGAGGATGGCACGGTGGCACAGCAGTAGAGTTTCTGCTTCACAGTGCCAGAGGCCCAGGTTTGATCCTGTTTATGGGACTGTCCCTGTGGAGTTTGTACTGTGTGGGTTTCCTCCAGGTGATCAAGTTCCCCCCCCTCCACATTCGGGTTTGTAGGTTAATAGGCCTCTGTAAAATTACCCCTAATGTGTAGGGAATGAATGAGAAAGGGGGATAACATACAACTAGTGTGAAGGGGTGAATGAATGATGGTGACGTGGACTAGATGGGCCAAAGGGCCTGTTTCCATACTGTATCTCTAAACAAAAAACTAAACTCAGATAAGATCTAAATTTCAATTCAGGCAGGTTGGTCTTTGATTGTGTGGCTCAGAAGTGAAACTTGACTTAATTACTAATGGACTCAATATTCCACAGCACAAAACTGCACAAAACAAAGCATCAGTTGTTCCCTTTGCCAATCTCACATCTTGCAACCACAAAGTCAGTTGATATAGGATGTGTAATGTTGTTAATTTCCCGCTGGTACGTATTTTCTGCTGATGAATGGCTGCTTGTGGGATTTGCTACACTCTAATGGGTCTAATGGTTGTTTTGAAAAGCAGCTTTCTTCAACTAGCCGAGGGGTGATTTTTCATTCCCTCTCTACCACACTGTCAAAGATAGGATGTACTAAATGGTAAATGTATTTGATACCCACCCGCTTTACCACTGCTCACTAAGCACCTTGAGATACTGAGATATAGAGGACGGCTCGATTATAATCATGTATGTTCCTTCCACTAACTGGTTAGCACGCCACAAAACGCTTTTCACTCGGTACACGTGACAATAAACTAAACTAAACTAAACTAAACTCTATTTCTTTGCAGGAAAGGTACTATAAAAATACGGGCTATTGCTGTTACCAAGACGGTTCAAAGACAGACATCAAAATCACAACACAATGTAGACACAAATTATTGCAGCAACTCTACTGCTGTGCCACTCTACCGCTGCCGCCCTGGATACCCCAAGTTTTGGGAAACATGGCAGGTCAAAGGAGGAGCAAACACTTCAGTGAGAAAATAGAAATGAGGAACTGCAGATGCTGGTTCATCAAGGAAAGACACAAGTGCTGGTGTAACTCAGCGGGTCAGGCAGCATTCCTGGTGGTCATGGATAGGTGACGTTTTGGGTCAGGTCCTTTCTTCAGAAGAAGAAGAGGATGGAGAAGCCTGCTGAGGAATTTGTCTGAAGAAGGGTCCCAACTCTTGGGCAGCACGGTGGCGCAGAGACCCGGCTTCGATCCTGACCATGGGTGCAGGCTGTATGGAGTTTGTACATTCTTTTTCTGACTACATGGGCTTTCTCGGGGTGTTCCACTTTCCTCCCACATCCCAAAGACGTACAGGTTTGTGTGTTAATTGGCTTTGGTAAAATTGCAAATGGTCCCGAGTGTGTAGGATAGTGCTAGTGTACTGGGTGATCACTGGTCAGCGCGGAGTCAGTGTGTAGAAGAGCATGTTTCCACTCTGTATCTCTAAAGTCTAAAGACTCGAAACGTCACCTATCTATGTTCTCCAACGATGCTGCCTGACTCGCTGAGTTGATCCAGCATTTTGTGTCCTTCCAAGATCGCAACATAGATGGGCAACCATGAACTGCAGTTATATTTTGTAGCTGAAGCATTTTTAACCAATTTGGAGTTATGAGCAAAATCTGCAGATCTTTGTAAATGACAATGGACACATAGGCAGAGTGAAACTGTGTTCTGCTGCATTTGTACATTGATGAAACTGAGCAGTGAGATCCATTAAAAACATCCTGTTTTTGCCTCAGTCCTCAAAGGTCCTGATATTGATTGGCAGACTTTGCAGCTCAGGTAAGAAACAGAATTTTTGAAGAAGGTCTCTTGCCCATCCTGTCACGTCCAGAGTCAAGCGTGTTTAATTGTCATATGTCCCAAAACGGAACAGTGACATTTTTACACGCAGCCGCCTACAGACATGTAAGATAGTAGACACCTATCTCCAAGAATGCTGCCTGACCCGCTGGGTTACTCCAGCACTTTGTGTATTTTTTTCCCTTAATCCGACCTGCCTTGTCTTTCCTCAAACACTAAATATTGCAAAATGAAAAAACAAGGAACTGCTGATGCTGATATATACCAAAGATGGACACAACGTGCTGGAGTAACTCAGCGGGTCAGGCAGCATCTCTGGAGCAAAGGGATGGGAGATGTTTCGGGTCGGGACCTTAGATAGAGCTCAATAGACACTACAATAAACAAAAACAACTTCAATATAAAAAAGCAAGGAAACAATAAATTGTAAAGTCAAAAACAAAAGCCCCACGTCCCTAGTGCATTCAAGGTTGTTCATAGTTTGTAGTTTAGTTGGAGTTTGCAGTATTCAATAGCCTGATGGTTGTTGGGAAGAAGCATGTCATAGTATCCCACTTTGTTCCAGCTGGATGTCACACTGACTTGCTTCCAGACAGGAGCAGAGCAATCTGAAACAGTCCACAGCTGTGGGAGGGGGGCTACAGCTATGTATGGGAACCAGCTTGGGTGGGATCCAATCCACAACCATGGGGTCTTTGTAGACAGACCCAGCTTTGCATGGTACCCATCATCCACAGCCAGGCAGTTGTTCCTCTGCAAAGGTGTAGAAAAAATGACTTTCTCCCTAAGGAAAGAAACAAAATGCCGGCGGGTCCAACACTCAACAGGTCAGGCAGCATCCGGGGAGAACATGGATAGGTGATGTTTTGGGTTGGGACCCTTCTTCAGATTGATTGCAAGGATGGGGTGTTTCACCTCCTGCGATCAGTCTGAAGAAGGGTCCCGACCCACCTCTCCATGTTCTCCAGGGATGCTGCCTGACCTGCTGAGTTACTCCAACATTTCATGTCTTTCCTTGGTGAATCAGCATCTGCAGTTCCTTGTTTCTACTTACTCGCTAAAGTGTTTGCACCTCCTTTGGCCTGCCATGTTTCCCATAACCTGGGGCACCCAGGGCGGCACGGTGGCGCAGCGGTAGAGTTGCTGCCTTACTGCGCTGGAGACCTGGTGTGGGAGCTGCACTTTACAAGGCGTGAGACTCCCAGAATTGTTGTTTCTGATAAGACAGGGGATTGCAAAAGCTCTGTCTCTGTTAAGTCCAGTACAAAGCCAATTCAGTGACCCTACACCCGGGTTTGATCCTGACTACTTGTGCTGTCTGTACGGAGTTTGTACTTTCTCTCCGTGACCGCGTGGGTTTTCTCCAGGTGCTCTGGTTTCCTCCTACATTCCAAAAATGTGCAGGTTTGTAGGTTAATTGGCTTCTGTAAATTGCCCCTCGTATGTGGGATGTGAAAAAGGATAACATAGAACTAGCTTACGGTGATCATTGGTCGGCGTGGATTCGATGGGCCAAAGTGCCTGTTTCCATGCTGCATCTCTGACCTAATCTAAACTAAACCTGACCAGCCTGAGTTATAACTACAAATGTGTTCCTCAGGGCAGTGACGAAGGCCAAGCCATCTTCAGAATGACACATCAATTACTTCATTCTGTCACAAGGTAAGGAATCACTGATGAATGAGCAATGTTCAATTCCATTTGCAATTTCTTGACAGATTGAACAGTTCTGAAGATCTCTACAACATTTAGGCATGGGTTGAGAAGTGGGTCGTAACATTCGTGTCACAAAAGTGCCACGCAATGATCATCCAAACCAGACAGAGTCCAAACAACGGCTCTTGACCGTTATTGCAGAGGCCAAGTTCCTCACGATAAATATCCTGGGATATCATCAATGGCCAGAAACACAAGTGGACCAGTAGCTACAAGATCAGATCTGAAACTGGGCACACTCGGCAAAGGTCTCCCCTCCTGATACCTCGAGGCCTTCCCACCATATTCAGGCAAGAAGTCTGGAAGATGAAGGAGTTACTCTCCACTTGCTGGGTAAGGATCTCCATCACATTCCTTGATGATAGGTGTAATGTATTCAGAAAGTGTATGTGTGTGCTTATACATCCATTCAATGTGTGTAAGCATCTCTGTATTCCTATTTCGGACAGTGCAATCATAACAGTACAGTAAACCCTCGCAATAACAGACCTTTACAGAGTGATTTTGGTTAAAGCGCACCGAGGCTCCCGTTGCACCCCCTCCACCCCTCCCCCACCAGTTAACCCATGAGCTGGCATCATGTGGCATGGGAGCGGAGAGAGCGAACAGCATGAAGATTGCGTGAGTACCGGGCCCATTCCCAGCATACTGCATGTGGGCCAGGGACTCTGCAGTTCCCCTGTGAATTCCACCTGTTAACCCCCCCCCCCCAATGGCTGCATTTCTTACCTCCCACCTTGGGATAAACTTTACCCCCTCACTCAGTTATAGTGGACAATTGGCAGTAACAGACACCAGCCCTCTCTCCATGGTCCATTATTGTGAGGGTTTACTATGTTCCTCTTTCAGACTGAGAATCTATTTATCCTGTTCCAGTGTCCATTTTCAACTGCTTTGCAGATAGTTAGATCTGAAGGATTGTCTTCTGCTATGAAGAACATTAACAATTTAATAAAAAATATCAAGTACATCAAAAGAACATGCCACCCCATTTCAGGGTTAACCATTTAGTTTTCTTAAGCTCACGACTATTCGTAAATTCATGTCATAGAAGCAGAAGTAGTCCATTCAGCCCATCAAGTCTACTCCGCCATTCAATCATGACTGATCTAACTCTCCGTCTAAACCTCGTTGTCATGCCTTCTCCCGATAATCCTTGACACCTGTACTATTCAAGAATCTGTTCATCTCTGCCTTAAAAATACCATGGTGTGTGGCATTGAATTCCACAGATTCACCACCCTCTGACTAAAGAAATTCCTCCTCGTCTCCTTTGTAAGGATGTGTCCTATTAATCTGAGGCTATCCCTCTAGTCCTAGACTCTCCCACGAGTGGAAACGTCCTCTCCGCATCCACTCTATGCCGGCCTTTCACTATTTCATAAGTTTCAAAGAGGTTCCCCCTTATCCATCTGAAGATCTCAAGTATGATTAACGGTTTTGGGTGGCACAGTGACACAGAGGTAGAGTTCCTGCCTTCTACCGCCAGAGATCCGGGTTCGATCGTGACTACGGGTGCTGTCTGTACGGAGTTTGTACGTTCTCCCTGTGACGGCGTGGGTTTTCTCCGAGTGCTCCAGTTTCCTCCCACACTCCAAAGACGTACAGGTTTGTAGGTTAATCGGCTTTGGTAAGTTGTAAAATTGTCCCTAGTGTGTGTAAGTTAGTATACACGGTGATCACTGGTCGGCACGGTTTCGGTGGGCCGAAGGGCCTGTTTCCGCTCTGTATCTCGAAAGTAAAGTCTAAAAAATATTCACATCTATCCACAAAATCACTTTACCTTCAGCTCAGGGGCCACAACTAAATGATTCCTTCAGTGTCCTACTTTAGCCACATTGAAGATTAAGTTTATCTGACTGTAAACCCACCGCATAATGAAAACCTGCTCTGAAATGAAAATTCTGAAACAGAGCCAATCTGTTGCACTGCAAGCAGTAAATCGCTACTATTCCTGTCTTTAAACCTTGCAATTTTTAACTCACACTCAACAGGATGCGGCAAGCTGAGGAAAAGGTTTTTGTCTGAATTAAAGCCATGCGTCCGTGAAAATACTAAAAGCGCAATTGTAAATTCAGTAATTGTGTTGTGTGGGTCTGACTTCCGTAAAACAGTGGGAGCTTGGCAAAGAGACTTCATAAGCTAACGTGAACTTTTATGAAGACAATAGGTCCCAGGTCTCAATGGTTCAATGGTTCAACGTTACTGTATTGTGACATGAATGTACAGGCAAATTCATTTTATGCATACAGTTCAGTAAAGATATTACTATATACAAGCACAATCCTAGTGTACAAGTACAAGCGTAAAGGAATAGTAGGTTACACTGAGACAGCATACAAGAGTCACCATGTTTCCGGTGCCATTTTTCAAGATTCAAGTTATGGAGCAGTGGCACAGCAATATAGCTGCAGCCTTACAACGCCAGAGAGCCAAGCTCCATCCCAGCTGTCTGTATGTAGAGCAAAGCTGAAACCTAAAGAGGACTAGCATTATTTCATGAATACTTCATGTTGCCCTCTTTATCCCTTTTAATATAACTGACCCCCCACCTCTTGTATCTATAATTCATGCTCATCACTCCCTTATTCTCCATCTATATCTGGTCAGTCTGACTTGGCTGCGCAAAATTTCCATCCTAACTCAGTCTTGCATTGCAATTGAAGACAGTTTGAGTTCTCTTGTAACCTAGCATCTGCAGTTCCTCGTTTCTACATTCTTGAACCGCAACTGTTCCCTTCCCTTGCTGTTTCTCAGTCTCATTTCATTGTTTATTATTGAACCTCGTGGTTCTTTATTTGTATTGCACTTCTTCCTAATACCAATCCTTTTTTACTTTCGATACATGTTAACATTTCTATTTTCAGACCCAACCCAAAACGTCACCCATCCTTTTTCTCCAGAGATGCTGCCTGACCCGCTGAGTTACTCCTGCACTTTGTGTCAATCTTTTTTCCTTTCTCATGGTTATTTCTCAGCTTGACTTTTTATTGCAGTCACTTCTCACTATTCCCTGGGTCACCGGCAGACTGCTTTACCCCTCTGATATCTTATGTGCATCGTCAGTCAAACTGCCTGCCCCATTCTGCTCACCTTAGTATGCACACAGTCAAATCAAGTCAAGTCAATTTTATTTGTATAGCACATTTAAAAACAACCCACGTTGACCAAAGTGCTGTACATCTGATTATGTACTAAGGGGAAAAAAAATGAAACATACAGTAGCACACAAACATAACAGCACATACAAAACAGTATCTAACCAAGTCCCCACGAGAATTACCATGAGCACAAAGCTACCCAATCTTCCTTTCATAAGATCATAAGTGATAGGAGCAGAATTAGGCCATTCGATCCATCATCTACTCCGCCATTCAACCATGGCTGATCTATCTCTCCCTCCTAACCCTTTCCTCCTGCCTTCTCTCTATAACCTCTGACACCCTTACTAATCACAAATCTGTCTATCTCTGCCTTAAATATATCCAATGACTTTGCCTCCACAACCGTCAGTGGTAAAGAATTCCACAGATTCACCACCCTCTGACTAAAGAAATTCCTCCTCATCTCCTTCCTAAAAGAACATCCTTTAATTCTGAGGCTATGACCACCAGTCCTAGACTATTCCAACAGAGGAAACATCCTCTCCACATCCACTCTATCCAAGCCTTTCACTATTCCGTAAGTTTCAATGAGGTCCCCCCTCATTCTTCTACACTCAAACGAGTACAGGCCCAGTGCAGTCAAACGCTCATCATATGTTTCCTTTCTAAAGTCATGACAACCCCACTCCTCAGGAGCATACACAGCGTAGGGCAATAAGGACCCACAATAACCATACAAAAAATGTATAATAGATTACGGAGTGGGCATGTGCTTGCCCAATAACACATTTAAATCTTCTCTTCGGTCTCATCAAGATTGGGAATTAGTTGAGTTGAGTTTAGTTTATTGTCACATGTACCAAGCTACAGTGAAACACTTTTGTTGCGTGCTAACTGGTCAGCGGAAAGACAATACACGATTACTATCGAGCCATCCACAGTTTACAGATATATGATAAAGGGAATAACGTGAATAAAGTTTAGTGCAAGATAAAGTCCAGTAAAGTTTGATCAAACATAGTTCGAATGTCTCCAGTGAGGTAGATAGCAGCTCAGGATTGCTTTCTGGTTGATGGTAGGATGGTTCAATTGCCTGATGAAAGCTTTGTTTAGTTTAGAGATACAATGGAAACAGGCCCTTCGGCCCAAGTACACACCGAACATTGAACATCTGTTCACTCTGGTTCAATGTTATGTCACTTCCCCACTTTCTACACACTAGTTTAGTTTAGTTTATTATTGTAACGGGTACTGTGATACAGTGAAAAGCTTTTGTTTGCTTAGGGCACGTCACAGAGACCAGTCCACCTACAAATCCTACATGATGCCATCTTTGGGAGCACCCGCAGGTAACCCATGTGATCACAGGGAGCATGTGCAAACTCCACACAGTCAGCTCCTGAGGTCAGGATCGAACCCGGGTCTCTGGCGCTGTGAGGCAACAGCTCCACCAGCTGTTCCACTGTGATGACTAGATTGATTATTGTAGTTTAACGAGATCAGTGACAATGTGGAACAAGAAGGGACTAACTACTACAGGGGCTACAGTTCGATCTGCACCTCAGGAACTGCCTGCCTGGAGTTCTCCCCATCACCATATCGTTTCCCCTGGGTGAAATATGCATGAAAATATATGTCTTGCCACATCCACTATTGTGGATAACAGCCCTCTGACATGGTAAACCATTTAGTTCGGTGGTAAACGGTGACAGGCAATGACTTAGACTGCAAGGCACACATCCTGTGAACAAAACAAATGGAAACATTCTCCAAAGTTGGCCTTTGTACCTCTGGGACACAGAGTGCTGGAGTAACTCAGCGGGTCAGACAGCACCTCTGGAGAACATGGGTAGGCGACATTTCGGGTCGAGACCCCTTCACTTGTATAATCTGTGACACGAGTTGGCAGAAGTGACTTTAGGTGCAGTGGCACCATTTGTTCAGACATTAGCCTGCACACAGCACTGCCTCAACAACCCAGGTGCCTGGAGCAGTTGTTGTTATTGCCTTGAGATAAAAGCAGAAAGCTTGGATTCTAATGAAGCTAATTTGCATAAATAGACTGGGTTCAATTAGTATGATTCATTAATAATTCATTCTAATGGCACAATAATGACACTCAAAGTCATAATGCCACTCGTGCTGTTAAATTATTTTGAATATATATTAAATGATGTGCAATGATCATTTATTGAGTCAGGGCTTACGGATTTCATGTCGTTAAATCAGGAAGGAGCAGGAAGGAACAAAGGAGGACCACCGTGAGGGAGGGGGAAGAACAATGGGGATCCGGTGTGGGGGTACTTTGTAACTTTGTAAGCGCCCTTTATGGGCGACTATTTGTATACCTTGGGTATTTGTATACCTTGGGTATGCAAGCAGAGACAATAAAGTATTCATTCATCCATTAAGATTAAGTCTCTACCCACTTCATAATTGCAGTCTTAAGTGTATCCACTCAATATATTCACCGGAGGAGAGTCCATCCCTTTCAATTCCAAGAACCTCAACGAAACTTCCTACGTGCTTAAGGGTCTATGAATAGATTAGTTTAACAAGGAAATGACACACAATCATGGAAGGTCATCAACTCAGTGATAGACGCTCTTTAGTCCACCCGAAACTTATAGACCTCCCTCCCAGCAGAGTGAGATGCCCGTCGACAAGGGTGGCATGGGTGCTGGGTACAATTATGTTTATTGGGAACACTACCGAATAGAATGTGAAGCTAAAGAGAACATCGGAAGAATATTGCACAGTTCTTGTTTTGTCTATATTTATTAATCCAGAATAAAGATTATTTTGATTGAAATAACGAAATGACCCACAATCATAGTCTGCTTTTTTCAGCAGCTGCTGGGCAATTTTTAGATATATTCTCTGTGGAGCTTCCAGACTCTAAGTTAATTTATAAATCACTGAATGCCATTCTGAACCTGGTGCTCTGGCATTCCCTCATACTTCCTGATGAGATCAGGGAGATGACAGACAAAAATGATTAAGAAACAAATATTTCTGAGCTTGGATAACACTAAGAGAACAAAACCCCGGCAGTTAAAATGTAGAAAGAAGGAACTGCAGATGCCGGTTTACAAGAAAAAAGACACAAAGTGCCTTTGCGTAACTCAGCGTACCAGACAGCAGCATCTCTGGAGAACATGGAAACGTTCTGTTTCAGGTCGGGACCCTTCTTCAGACTGGTTGTGGAGGTGGTGGGGAGTGGAGGGTGGGGGGGTGAGGGTGTAGGACGTCAGCTGGAAGAGAGGAGGCACATTAGTGGAAGAGTCTAGGACCAGAGGGCATAGCCTCAGAATTAAAGGATGCACCATTAGAAAGGAGATGAGGAGGAATTTCTTTAGCCAGAGGGTGGTGAATCCGTGGAATTCATTGCCACATTCGGTTGTGGAGGACGTCAATAGGCATTTGTAAGGCGGAGATTGCAGATTCTAGATTACCAAGGGTGTCAGGAGTTACGGGGAGAAGGCAGGAGAATGGGGTCAAGAGGGAAACATCGATCAGCCATGATTGAATGGCAGAGTAGACTCAATGGGCCGAATAGCCTAACTCTGCTCCTATGACATGTGAACATAACTTTTATGTTTCCTCCAGGTGCTCCGGTTTTCTCCCACACTCCAAAGTAGTGCAGTTTTGTAGGTTAATTGGCTTCTGTAAATTGGCCCTAGTCTGTAGGGTAGAACTAGTGTACGGGTGATCGTTGGTCCGCGCGCACTCAGTGGGCTGATGGGACTGTTTCCATGCTGTATTTCTAATGCGAAAACTAAAACGAAATGCCTGAATATTAGAGCAATCTGGAAACAGTATAAAGTCCTGTCTAAAGGCCATTGGGACAGCCTGTTGGTGCGATTTTGGTTCCATCGTCGGGGGCTTGTTGTCACCATCTGCAGACCCCCCCGTTCAGGAAATTAACGCAGGAGTAATGCCAGCAGTGTGTCATGAACCTCAGAGCTAGCACTGGGCAGTGGCTGTGAAGTGTCGGCACATCCAGTACAATTCAGCCCAAAGTCTTTCCAATAAAGATTCAACATAAACATCATTACAAATGCACCATGTTGATTAAGCCCCACTTAACACAGGAACTTGTAAAGAGATTCATGATCATTGAAGGCAGTGGGCTGAATTTCAGAGGCAGAGTCCAATTCTCTTGTGCTAATGCAGCTATATAGTGCCTTTAATGCTACTGTCCAAGGGTGAATTTCTGGCAGAAGATCTTGGTACATCCTAAACCAGAGAGGCTGCAACGATCCTGGTTATAATGCAGAGACAGGCTTTTTTAATGCAGCTTTTTCACTGCAATGCAGAAACTTCTGAAAGATATTGGGAATACCGAATTTGGGACTGCCAGAAAGTGTGCAAGGTAGTTAGTTCTCTTCTGTTCAAACCCAAGCCTCCGACTGGCATCGGTTGTCGTTGGATAAAGATTGAAGAGTGAGTGTGCAGCGTGGTGTGGACTCGGTGGGCCAAAGGGCCTGTTTCCACGCTGTATCTCTAAACTAAACTATAACAAGCAGGTCAGGCAGCGTCTCAGGAGAACATGGATAGATGGCGTTTCATGTCGAGACCCTTCTTCAGACTGATGTACCTCCCGTCCCTTGCTTCCACCTCCCATTCAGGGCCTTTGAAATCACGTGATTCCCGACTGAAGTGAAAATCAAAGATCAAAAATTGTAACCATTGAGGCCCAAAGGAATATGCAGCACACGCTAATGATGCCATGAAACACGCTGGGGGATTGACACATGTGCCAGGATGAAAAATGACAGGAAGTGTCTGGCCCAGTTTCCTCTGGACGAGCCTTATGGCAGAAGGGGGCAGAAGCACTTCAAAACATGTACAATTTACCTTTAAAGTGTGATCTTGCAGGAGTGAAAGAAAGCATTTTTTAGATTTTATTTCTGAGAGCAGCAATCTTCAATTATTTGATTTTGTAAAGGAGTTTGAACAAGATTGCTTACTTACTCCAATAAATTGTTCTGTGCTTTAAACCCGATGGTCTATCTCTGTTGAAGATTGCTAAGAGTTCTTATGGAGACTTAAGCCTTTAGACATACAGCCCATCGAGTCCGCGCCAACCACCTTCACCCTGTACACTAGCAGAATCCTACACACTAGAGACAATTTACAATTTTTACCAAAGCCAATTAACCTACAAACCTGTACATCTTTGGAGTGTGGGAGGAAACCAGAGCACCCGGACAAAACCCACGTAGTCACAGGGGGAACGTATAAACTCCGTACAGACAGCGCCCATAGTCGGGATCTAACCCAGGTCCCTGGTGCTGTAAGGCAGTATCTCTACCGCCGCACCACCATGCCATCCTAAATTTACACTCATGTACTATGTACATGAACTAGAAGCAACTCTCAAATAAGAATCACTGCTTGTTCAGCTGGGATGTCACAGAAAGCTCACTTAAATCATTCGTGTTGGATTTGGGTCAAACCTATGAAGGTGATAAATGATAATAGAGTCAGAATATCTGGGCTAAGAATAAAATGGGCACCTATAAATGCAGCATTTCAGGCAAATGCAGTCTCCTTGTCATTATATTCTGAAATATTTGACAACAAGAAGCTCAATGGGAATGGCTAGATTCCTGCCATTGTGAGAAAGCTTCATAACCTGATCCATGTTTAACCTGTATTCAATGCACACGCACGGAATCAGATTTCTATTCCAGCACTTTTGCTCACGCCAATATGATAACTAATAATATAGGATTTAAACAACATTGTACATGAAATAATAGAGGAGAAGAATAACCCATTACCCCACACTGGTTTTGTATCATTTGTGGCGCTACAAACTTTATTTTAGTTTACTTTACTTTGGAGATACAACATGGAAGCAGGCCCTTCGGCCCACCGTCCACGCCGATTAGCAATCACCCCATGCATTAGTGCTATTCTACACACTACAGCTGGTCAAGCAGGATCCACGGACAGAGAAAGAATTAACATTTAATGGCAGATCGTTAACTCTTGTTTCTCTTCCCATAGATGCCTGACCAGCTGAGGTTCCAGTCCACAGGCCTGATCCAGGTAACTCTCCCAGTGCACCGACAGAACGGCTTTAACAGCCGTCGAGGCTCCATCCCCAGGCTCACCTGCTGTAAGCTAATCATTTATGAACCTTCTTGACATTCGTTAATGTTCAAAATCACTCACGACTTTTCGGAAGGGAAAAATACACAACAGAATTGAAATTGGAATCGAGAACCAGGGCACATAGGTTTAAGGTGAGGGGAGAAAGATTTAATGGGAACCCGAGGGGTAACTTTTTTATACAAAGAGTGGTGGGTGCATGGAATGAGTTGCCAGAGGAGGTTGTTGAGGCAGGTACAATCACAATGTTTAAGAAACATTCAGACAGGGATAAAGTGGGTTTATGGGGATATGGGCCAAATGCAGGCAGGTGGGACAAGTATAGATGGGAAATGTTGGTCGGCATGGGCAAGTTGGGCTGAAGGGCCTGTTTCCACGCTGTATGACTCTATGGATGGTTAAAAGACTAAAAACACACACACATGCATAATTAAATCAAATCTGAACCCTCCTGACATTTGTGCCAGCAGCCCATTTCTCACGTTCATTTCAATGGGCTCAATGTACAGCAGGAAGGACCCAAATTATCCAGACTCAGGCTCGTAGGGTGGATCTCCTAGTTAACGGCTGGATAATCAGTGGAAACGCATGCTGGGCTCCACAAAGTTGCAGCAAGGAGTTCTGGACCATTGATGAGCTGAACAAAAGGCCACGCTACAACCAGCAGCCCTGATGGAACTTTTCTGCTGCCAAATACTGAAGGATTAAGGTGCGATTTAAGTAATTGATATATAGTGCAGGATATTTGCAGGGGCGGCACGGTGGCGCAGCAGTAGAGCTGCTGCCTTACAGCACCGGAGACTCAGGTTTGATTCTGACTACGGGTGCCGTCTGTATGGAGTTTGTACATTCTCCACGTGACCACGTGGGTTTTCTCTGGGTGCTCCAGTTTCCCCCCACTCTCCAAAGACATGTGGGTTTGTAGGTTATTTCCCCAGTTTGAAAACTTCCCCATTACAATCAATTGGTTTCTGTACATTGCCCCACATGTGTAGGATCAAACTAGTGTACGGGTGATTGCTGGTCGGCACAGACTCGGTGGGATGAAGGGCCTATTTTCACACTGTATCTCTAAACTAAAACTAAATCTAAATTTCATCTACTGGAATTAAGCATTAATTTTTCAGGTCTTACTTAATACTCTGTACCTGTGATATTTCAAGAGTTAATTCAAAAATCTTCTTGATTTCCCATCAGTGGCAATTCCTCCAGTGTGGTTGGCTACTCTGCCAGCTTGATGACTTCATGTTTTCTGGGAACACAGATAGCACGTTGGTGCAGCAGTAGAGTAGCTGCCTTACAGCGCCAGAGACCTGGGTTCAATCCTGACTACGAGTGGTGTCTGTACGGAGTTTGTATGTTTTCCCTGTGACCGCATGGGTTTTCTCTGGGAGCTCCAGTTTCCTCCCACACTCCAAAGACGTACAGGTGTGTGGGTTAATTGGCTTTGTTAAAAGTTGTAAATTGTCACCAGTGTGTAAGATAGTGCTAGTGTATGAGGTGATCGCTGGTCAGCATGGACTCTGAGGGCTGAGTGGCCTGTTTCCACGCTGAATCGCTAGAGTCTAAAGACATCAGGGATCTCTTTCAACCGAGTTTCCATTGTGGTCCACATCGGTAAGCAAGAGGCTGTCCCTTTAGAACCTGCCCAATCTTTGTGGCAAACTATTTTCAAGATCTGTAGGAAGAACCATCTCTTTTTCAAAGACTGCCTTTCTCGCGATGTTATGGGTTTCAAGTTTGCTCACCATAGTCTTCTATGTCTCAAAGCCTACACAATCCTCTAAGCACAAAGCTGTCGAGAAAGCAGCTTCAAAGAAGCAGTGAAGTAACTTCAGCTGGGGATGTGTCGAGTGAATGACAGTTCAAATCTCATCCATGCCTTGCTTGCCCAATTAGCATTTTGATGAGACATAATCGGATTAGTTCTGGGAAAAGCAGTCCAACTGATTTGCAAATCAAAGCACCTGGACTGTGTTCAGTACAGCTTTCTCTCCCACCCTTGCCACGGGCATGAAGGTTGACAACTACATTACTGAGCTTGCCTTCTCTGACCCCTGTCATGCCGGAATCTCCAGAGCTTACAACCGGGAATAATCACTGCCGCATTTGTATAATGAGCGTTGACCCAAGACACCACCGTCAGAATTACATGCATTTGTTCAAAAGAAAAACCCCTGTGCACATGAACCCATGCATTTAGAGTGAGATAAGGGTCAGGGTAAGCTTTGTCAAAGACAGACCAGTCTAAATGTGCCAAGTGTGGCTTAGAGAAGGAACAACATGCCAATGTTGTATATTTGAGAGAGCCTGTATCCCAGTTCGGTGTAGGGGTGGGCACTCCGTCATTTCTTTTTGCAGCATCGAGTGCAGTCAGAGGTTGGACGAGCAGTTAAAGGAGGGTGCATGCCCCGCCTGTCGGATATCTCCAGGTGTTAAGGATTACTTGACAATCTCCCTCGCAACATGAAACTACAGATGCTCCAGGAGAATTTGGTGCCTGAAGTGGCAAGAGACGGAAACATAGCTAGTCCTCAGCCTTTAGAGCCTGTGTTATATTTGAAAAATGACCCTACAAGGACTTAATGACAGAATTGACAAAGATGATTAAGATACGGCTCGTTCTTGAATATTTGCATTCTTAATTGATAACAACGGAAAGAAACACCTCCTTTGACCTAGTTAGAAATTTAGCTTTTTATTTTACTGAAATCAATAGAACTCTGGCGGCAATCATATTTTAAGCCCACTCTATATATTGCTTGTGTGGGAAGGAACTGCAGATGCTGGTTTACACCGAAGATAGACACAAATTGCTGGAATTACTCAGCGGGTCAGGCAGGATTTCTGTAGAAATGGAATTGGTGACATTTTGGGTCAAAACCATTCCTCAGAATAGGAAGGAACCAGAGATGCTGGTTTACAACGAAGATAGAAACAAAATGTTGGATGTAGGAATGAACTGCAGATGGTGGTTTATACCGAAGAAGGGCCTCGACCCGAAACATTACTTATTCTTTTTCTCCACAGATGCTGCCTGACCCGCTGAGTTACTCCAGCATGTTGTGCCTTTATTGCTTTACTGGTGCAACATCCAAAATGCAAATATTTTGCATAGACTACTGACCCGATGCATCTGTTTGTTAAAGAGTACACAAGACAGCGATTACTCAGAGCAGGAGAGGACATTGGAAGCGAAACCATGGGCAGGAACAGCCAATTCTGAATATTATTGTCCTTATCAATTTAGATAGAATTTATCGCAGTCACTGGAAGTCGCATCACAGAAGATAACCACCATGTCACTAGGAGCAAAAGTAGATTCTGGATTTATGCTTTATCCAAACTCTTGGTTCAGGTTTCTGAACAGAACAGAGAAAATAAATTGCTCTGGTATGGTCCCATTGCTGTGGGTCCGCAGTCATATGTTGACCAGAGTTCAAAGTAAGATAGTGAACCATAGACTACCAGTCCGATAGTTTCATGTTCACCATCTCTGATGCACGCATTTAATTCCAGGTATATTAGGTCAAAATAGTTTACATTGCCCCACTGTTGTGAAGTGATTTGAATTACATCTGGATCATTAAGTTGTGGGTTTTGGAGCTAACATATAAAGTGTGTTGCTGCTATTCCTGTTAATGGAATAAAAGCATTTCTGTAAACCGATAACAATAAATGCAATATACTGGTAGCATGAGCAGAAGATTAAAGGGATGGCAGAGTACCATATTGCAGAAGGCAACAGTGTTTAATTAGTTATACTTTCAATCCCCCTCTACTTCTGCACTGCAGTACATAATCAAGGAAACAAATCAGTGTTAATCAGGGGTGCTGCACGCCTAACATAAACCACACTCTTTGCTCTGAACTTCAGGAGGAGTTGGATAGCACAAGGCTGAATCTATCTATGGGGTGAATGTCTCTCTTGGAATTTTTTTTTAATGCATTCGATAATTTTTCGCTATTGAAAAAAAGTATGCTAAATCCACGTTTCAAAAGATACAAAAGGAATAGGTCGTACAGTGACGCAGCCATACATTTGCTGCCTCAAAGCGCCAGAGAACCAGGTTCTGGCCTGACTACACCTGTTGTCTATGCAGGGTTTGTACGTTCTCCCTGTGACCACCTGGGTTTGCTCCGGGTGCTCTGGTTTCCTTCCACATTCCAACGAGGTGCAGATTTGTAGCATAATTGGCTTCTGTAAATTGCTTCTATCATGCAGGATGGGATAGTATAGTACGGGTGATCGATGCTCAGCATGGACTTGGCGGGCTTGTTTCCACGCTGTATCTCTAAAACTAAACAATAAAATGCTACAAAAACTCCGAAAACAATTAAAAGCATTTAAACATACAATTAATTAGAAGAAGTGCAACACCTTTTCTTCTTGAATGATCCTTTCCATTAAAAAGAATGGAGCTGCTGAACTTGCCCCACACCTAATCACACTCAGGGTCAGTGGAAAGACATCAACTGCAGGCCCTTGCTTCACAACTACTAGATCCCATAACAACAGCCAAACCCTAGTACACACCACCAGACAGAACCGGGGGAGTGGGGTTGGGACTTGCGACTCTCTATTCATGCCTGGGACTGCAACATCCAAACAGCTCTGCGGACAAGCGGCAAATGTTTACCTGTGGATATTTTTTTCAGGAAAGTCTATCCTGAAAAAATGGGCGGCACGATGGTGCAGCTGTAGAGTTGCTGCCTTACGGCGCCAGAAACCCGGGTTCGATCATGACTACGGGTGCTGTCTGTACGGAGTTTGTATGTTCTCCCCGTGACCTGCATGGGTTTTCCTCCGGGTGCTCCGATTTCCAAAGATGTGCAGATTTGTAGGTTAATTGGCTTCTGTCAATTGTAAATTATCCCTAGTGTGTAGGATAGTGCTAGTGAACAGGGTGATCGCTGGTCGGCACGGGTTCGGTGGGCTGAAGGGCCTGTTCCCATGCTGCATCTCTAAAGTCTGAAGTCTAAAGAAAACTGCAGATTCTGGTTTACAAAAGAAAAGCATTGTAGTAACTCAGTGGATCAGGCAGCATCTCTGGAGAACATGGATAAGCAACGTTTCAGTTCTTCAGACTAATTGCAGTATGGAGATTGTACATTCTTCCTGTGACTGCATGGGTTTTCTCCAGGTGCTCCAGTTTCCTACCACATTCCAAAGACGTGCAGGTTTGTAGGATAATTGGCTTCTGTAAATTGTCCCAAGTGTAGTGCAGAACTAGCGTACGGGGGATCGATGGTCAGCACGGACTCAGTGGGCCGAAGGGCATGTTTCCGCGCTGTATCTCTAAACTACCTTTCACACGAGTGGCTGGGCTGTATCTCCAGAGTGTGGTAAGCTGCACTTCAGCAACAGTGCAGGGTTCAAACCTGCCAACTGTTCATGTTGCCCAAAGCCTGGGTGATAATCCACAGGCCAGACAGGACAACATATGCCCACCTGCAGCATGCTGGGAGCAAGGAAAGGCATCAGCTGTGGCAATGATGTTTTAATTAGAAATACTTCATCATGGTTATGGAGGATGTGTTGACAGATCAGAATATCATTTCCAAAACTGCTCCAAAGCAATTCTTTGGAAGCTGGAGACCAAAAGCAAAGCATAAACACATAAAGCAGCAGATGCCCAGAACACAGAGACTCTAGGCATCAATTAAATGTCTGCTGTCTCACTTCATTAATTTGATCCTTTTTTTAAGAAAAAAAACTTAAGATTCCCTAAACCAATTATTCTTTGTAATAAAAATTATTTCACATTCTCAAAGTAGTTTGTTTCACAGTCCTAATGCGGAAACAAGGAGCTGCAGATGCTGGTTTACACAAAAGGACACAAAATGCTGGAGTAACTCAGCAGGTCATGCAGTGTCTCTGGAGAACATGGATAGGTGACATTTTGGGTAGGGACCAGTTTCAGACTGATTGTGAGAGGCAGGACACAAACTGGAGGAACAGCACCTCAACCCATTAACTTCCAACCCAACAGTTGAACATTGAATTAAACATTGAATTCTCCAATTTTATGTAACTAATCTGCAATAATTGTACTAAACGTTAGTCTCTTCATCCTGTACCTGCCCACTATGGTCATCCTGATTGTAATCATGTATAATCTTTCTGCTGACTGGATAGTACCCAACAAAAGCTTTTCATTGTATCTCGGTACATGGACAATAAACTGAACCAAACCAAACCAAACTATACTAAACATTCCCATCAACATCCCCCCATCCCCACCCTCCTGGGAGAGCAATCCAATTCACATTAAACCTTGATGGCGAGAAGAGTGTAGCACTGGAACAGCTCTTCCAGCCCATAATGTCCATGCTGAACATGATGTCAAATTAAACCAATTTCCTCTGCCTGCACATGATCCCCGTTCTCTGCGAATCCATCTGCCTATCCAAAAGCCTCTTAAACACCACCATTGTATCGGCCTCTGCCACCACCCCTGGCAGCATGTTCCAGGCACGCGCTACCCTCTGTGTAAAAAATTCTTGCCTCACAGAAGCATTTATGAGAATGATCCTGGGAATGATTGGGTTAACGTATGATGAATGTTTAACGGCTCTGGGCCTGTACTCGCTGGAGTTTAGAGGATACTCACTGGATAATGAAAGGCCTGGATAGAGTGGATGTGGAGAGGATGTTTCCACTAGTGGGAGAGTCTGGAACCAGAGAGCGCAGCATTAGAATAAAAGGACGTACCTTTAGAAAGGAGATGAGGAAGAATTGATTTAGTTGAGAGAATTTGTGGAATTCATTGTCACACACAGCTGTGGAGGCCAAGTCATTGGGTATTTTTAAAGTCAAGAAAAAGTACCCAGTGGTGTCTTTGAATATTTCCAGAATGCCTATTATTAAAGCATGGCTCACAAAACTGCAAGGATATTCAGCAAATAGGCTGCTAAGGCGTGCCTACAAAATGGCAAATGCTGTTGTTCCCGCAGTTAGAGCTTTTAGCAAATCTGTCTCATTATTTTCAAAGTGTGAAAATTGCCACATTTTCACATTACCACAGGAACCACACATCTAAATAATTTCACTAACTATCAAACATGCTCTGGGATACCCTGAGGTAGTGCTGCACAGAAAGTAAATGCAGGGCATTCTTTCCAATAAAAGCTTTTCAAAGGCAGAAGGATACATTCTATCAAAAGGACGATAACTATTTAAACGTGTGACATTCACTGCGTTGCACGGGACTTTGTTTTAAAGGGGTTTCTCAGAGCTCCAACGCAGTTTAATGGAGAGCGCATGTTGACAGCAAAGAAACGTAACCTTTCACTTTATAAAGTATATGGAATGAGCACATACTTGACTCCCCCACTGCTCAGAATTCAACACTTGTTGACCCATATGTATGATTTTAGTACTTTATTCCTTGGCGTGCAGGAGGATAAGGGGTGATCTTAATGAGGTATACAAGATTATGAGAGGAATAGATCGGGTAAATGCAGAGCCTTTTGCCTGGAGTAGGGGAATCGAGAACCAAAGGACATGGAACAATTTAATAGGAACCTGAGAGTTAACCTTTTTACACAAAGGGTGGTGGGTATATGCAATGAGCTCCCATAGCTCTCCCAGAAGAGGTAGTTGAGGCAGGTACTATCATAATGTTTAAGAGACATTTGGACAGGTACATGGATATGATTTTTTGAGGGTCATGGGCCAAATGCAGGCAGGTGGGGACTAGTGTAGATGGGGCATGTTGGTCGGCATGGGCAAGATGGATGAAAGACATGTTGCCAAGGGGTATTACTCTAGGTGGAGAAATGTCTCAACAGACCATTGCATGACCAAGGAAACGATGCTGGTAGTGGTCCTCTCAAGAGATGCAACTTTGCTGCAATTTGCTCATGCTGAAATCAAGGCAATAGGCAACCTTTACTCTCTGCCACCTGGTTCCCAGCTCTGGAGCCTAAAGGAATGCGAGGAGCTGCGTGTGCATATCATATCATATCATATATCATATATATACAGCCGGAAACAGGCCTTTTCGGCCCACCAAGTCCGTGCCGCCCAGCGATCCCCGTACATTAACACTATCCTACATCCACTAGGGACAATTTTTACATTTACCCAGCCAATTAACCTACATACCTGTACGTCTTTGGAGTGTGGGAGGAAACCGAAGATCTCGGAGAAAACCCACGCAGGTCACGGGGAGAACGTACAAACTCCTTACAGTGCAGCACCCGTAGTCAGGATCGAACCTGAGTCTCCGGCGCTGCATTCGCTGTAAAGCAGCAACTCTACCGCTTCGCTGCATGGTTTTGAGTGTGCACAACAGTGACTTATGGCAGCCTTCACGATATTCCATTTTACCACATGTATTTGCAGCAATTCTATCTTGCTGCATGGTACTGTGCTAACTCAAACTTGGACCACATTAACAAACCAGATGGCCACAAGTCTGAATTTGCATCCATCAAATGCCTTCATGCAAGGGATGTGAATTTCCTGAACCTAAAACTGACGAGCTAAAATAAAACAGAAAATGCTGGAAACATTCAACAGGGTGGCAGTGACACAGTTAATGAAGCTGCTACCTCACAGATCCACCAGCCCAGGTTCTTTCCTGACCTTGGGTACTGTGTATGGAGATTTGACTATTCCTAAAACCGCAAGTGTTCTTCCTCTGCACCGTCTCCAATGCCAGCTCATCCTTCCTCAGATATGGGGCCTCAGAACGGCTCACAATACCCTAAATGCAGTCTGACCAGCGCTTTATAAAGCCTCAGCATTACATCCTTGATTTTATATTTTAGTCCACTGGGCTGAACAAGTAAAGTTTAATTATTAAAATGGAAGCTTCTGGAAATTCTGTTTTAAATTGTGGAGGAATGAAGAGGAGCTGAGATACTGCAGGCCCAATCCAATGCAGATGCAGCCGCAGAGTGAATCAGTCACTGAATCAACATGTAGAGGCCTAGGCTACTGAGTGGGGATGCAGGTCTGAGTCCCAGCATGGCAGCCAGCTGGGGATTTTAAACACAACTAATTAAATAAATCAAGAATTATAAAGCTGGCAACCATGTAATTACCAGATTGTCATAAATCCACATTTGGTTCACTGCCATCCATATCCAGCGGATGATTCCAAAGCCACCAATGTCACTAATTCACAAGTGCCTACTCAGTTAAGGAACAATTAGGAATGGACAATAAATGCTGGCATTCCCACTGATAACCACAACCTCTGAACAAATGGATTTATTCACAAAATGCTGGAGTAACTCAGCAGGTCAGGCAGCATCTCGGGAGAGAAGGAATGGGTGACGTTTCGGGTCGATACCCAGAAGGGTCTCGACCCGAAACATCACCCATTCCTTCTCTCCCGAGATGCTGCCTGACCTGCTGAGTTACTCCAGCATTTTGTGAATAAATCGATTTGTACCAGCATCTGCAGTTATTTTCTTATACTCTGAACAAATGGATACAGTTTAAAACCCTGCCAGTTTACCAACTACTAGAGACCGGTCCTAAGCTATTATCTACCACATTGAAGACCATCAGACTATCTTTAATCGGACTTTACTGGAATTTATCTTGCACTAAACGTTATTCTCTTTATCATGTATCTATAAACTGTGGATGGCTCAATTGTAATCATGTATAGTCTTTCCACTGACTGGTTAGGACACAGCATAAAGCTTTTCACTGTACACATGACAAGAAACTAAACTAAACTCAATAAGCATGTTCACAGGATTATTATTTCTGGTGCAAAAAAGGAAATAAGCCCCTCAAATTATTTAAGTTGCCGATGATTTTCAATTACTACATGAAGGGTGGCACAGTGGCGCAGCTGGTAGAGCTGCTGCCTCACAGCACCTAAGACCAGGATACGATCCTGACCTCAGATGCTGCGTGCGCGGTGTTTGCAAGTTCTTCCTGTGAACGCGTGGGTTTTCTCAGGGTGTTCCGGTTTCCTCCCACATCCTGAACATGTGTTGTGTGTAGGTGATTTGGGCTCTTTAATTTGCCCCTGCTATTTAAGGAGTGGGTGCGGAAGTAGGATAACATAAAGCTAGTGTGAAGGGGTGATCGATGGTCGGCATGGACTCGGTGGGCTGAAGGGCCTGTTTCCATGCTGTATCGCTAAATTAAACTAAACTAACAGTGTGGAACCTACACTTAACTGAGTAGGAAGGAACTGCCGATGTGGTTGTGCACCTGTGGCGGTCCCTGGTGGTGAGCCATGCGTGGTGCAAACCCTCGGCTCGGGGGGGTGAGGTCACGGAACTTGGAATGGGGAGTAGTGGCAGGTGGTAGTGGAGTTCCAGGAGGAGTTGAACTGGTTGAGGGTTTGGGGAGCTGTATGGCACTTGAGGAATAAAGAAAACTTCACTTGACACGTGGCCCGCTTCATTGGCTTTGCTTGACACTCGTATCCCCCTTCACACCGTAGACACAAAATGCTGGAGTAACTCAACGGGACAGGCAGCATCTCTGGAGAGAAAGAATGGGTGACAGTTTGGGTTGAGTCCCTTCTCGACCCAAAGAGTCACCCATTCCTTCTCTCCAGAGAGGCTGCCGGGACCCGCTGAGTTACTCCAGCATTTTGTGTCTAGCCACACTTAACTGAGGTGACCTCAAGCTTTGCATTCTTAATCCTTGGTTGTTGTTGTTGATAACATTGTGGTCCTGTGAAACCCTGAAGAAAGTTATCCCAGAAATTATGCCACACAGGTGCGAAGAACTGTCCAATAAACTGAAGAAAACAAAACGAACTGCAACAGGGCTTGAGAGCAGGTCCGTGAAAATCGGTTGGATCTTCTAGTTGACACTAAGTGGCTTGGATCTATAGACCGCACTAGGGAGTAGGATGGTGCGGCTGATAGAGCCACTGCTCACTGCACCAGCAACCTGGTTTCAATCCTGGCCGCAAGTGCTGGCTGTGTGGAGTTCGTACATTCACCCTATGATCATATGGGTTAACTCCAACATCCCAAAGTCACCGTAAGTTAGTAGATTGATTGGGGCCAATATAAAATGGCCCTCATGTATAGTGAAATAGCAGAATCTGGATCGTCTGGAGGGGGGGGGGGGGGTAGACAGTGATTAGTGTAAATGGGTGCTTGATTATCGACACCATTGAACCATTGAAGATCGGCATAGCCCCGATGAAACAAAGAGACTGCTTCCCTGCTGTATGACTGTAAGAACACTGCTTTACTACAAGGTGGTTAAAATAATAGGAGTGAACAAATAAACTACCAAGGGACATGAATAAATTGGGAAAGTAGGTCTAATGAATGGCAAATGGCCTATGGTCTCAGCAAATGAAAACTAATCAGACTGAGAAAAGTCTTAGCACTGTGAGAGTACTGTCTTGGCTCCAGAAGGCAGATAAGAGAAGGATGCAGGGGTATTGAACAACCCACAGAAATCAAAAGTGTGCAGCAACAGCAGCTGAATAGATTAACAGACCAGTGGTTCTGTTGCTGAAGGGATAGAGTGCAAGTCCCCCTGGGCGAGAAGTCTGTATAATGCCTTATCTGAAGTACTGTGTATAATGCTGGTCATTGTACAACGAGCACATCCAGGCACTGGGGACAACAGAATGAAAGCAAAGAAATGGACACCTATTTAGAAGAGCAGGGCTCTCTGCAAAGCTTAACAACCTACGATTGCTTCTTGTGGAGTGGAGGAAGCCCAAAAGGGAATGGCAGTGAAGAGCAACTCTTCAAGAAATGGAGAGAGCACATTTCAGTGCTCTGCGAGATTGCTCCAAAGTACGGAAGGGTAATGTTCTGAGAGTTCAGACAGGAGTCTGCGTTGAAACCAGAAGTCACAGCCACAGGATTAGAAGAAGGAAGGTTAAAACTCTTTTGTCCAGAGCCTGGTGCAGAATGAAGTGTCTGAAATGAAGACGAGGCAGAAAAATCCATGGGAGAAAATAAATTATTTGAGGCAGTGAATTATTGAGATTTATTAGTTAGCACAGGTCTCACAAGTTCCGTATACATTTATATTTTGCATACATTTAGGTAAAAAGACTGGTCTGACATTGTACTACAGTTATAACTACAATGTCAATGATGGGCAAAACAATGGCACAATGGTAGAGATTTTAGATTTTTTTTAGATTTAGAGATACAGCGCGGAAACAGGCCCTTCGGCCCACCAGATCTGCGCCGCCCAGCGATCCCCGCACATTAACACTATCCTACACACACTAGGGACAATTTTTACATTTACCAAGCCAATTAACCTACATACCTGTACGTCTTTGGAGTGTGGGAGGAAACCGAAGATCTCGGAGAAAACCCACGCAGGTCACGGGGAGAATGTACAAACTCCGTACAGACAGCGCCCGTAGTCAGGATCGAACCTGAGTCTCCGGCGCTGCATTCACTGTAAGGCAGCAACTCTACCGCTGCGCCAACCGATGCTGCCTCACAGACCCAGAGACCTGGGTTCAATCCTGATTACAGGTGCTGTCTGTACAGAGTTTGTTCTCCCTGTGACTGTGTGGGTTTTCTCCAAGTGCTCCAGTTTCCTCTCACATTCCAAAGATGTGCAGGTTTGTTGGTTAATTGGCTTTTGTAAATTGTCCCTAGTGTGCCGGTTAGCACTATTATACAGGTGATCATTGGTCAACACAGACTTGGTGGGCCAAAGGGCCTGTTTCCACGCTGTACCTCCAAAACTAAAACTAAGACAGCCGTGGCTGGTATTTATATATTACCTCTATTGTAGAAAAACACGCCAAGCAGCACATTCTTTTCAATAACATAAGGAGATAACTAAAATCTTGTTTGAAGGGAGGTGTTTGAAAAGGAAGAGAGGGAGAGAGTGCAAAGATGTTTGACAATAGAATATTTAAAAATGATGGCAAGATGATAGCAGGCTGCAAGGCCAGAGAAGGAGGGGAGGCAGATCGGACAGCACTGTGGTGCAGCGGTAGAGCTGCTGCCTTACAGCTCCAGAGGCCGGGTTCAATCCTGACTACAGGGTGCAGACTGTACAGAGTTTGTATGTTCTTCATGTGACCGCGTTTCTCCGGGTGCTCCGGTTTCCTCCCACATTCCAAAGACTTACAGGTTTGTTGGTTAATTGGCTTCTGTAAATTGTTCCTGGTGTGTAGGATAAAACTAATGTATGGGGGATCGTGATTGGCTCGAACTCGGTGGGCCGAAGGGCCTGTTTCCACGCTGTATCTCTAAACTAAACTAAACCACAAGGCAACAAAACCCACTGCACACAGGATGGCAGAGGTGAGGGTGCAACTGGGTATTACAGCGGTGGGCAGGTTAAGGCTGTCAGTGGTTTGCCAGACTAAAGAAGCAATGGAATACATTTCAAGTGTGGGAGGAAACAGGAGCTCCCAGAGCAAACCCATGCAGGTCATGGGGGGAACGTATAAACTCCGTACAAATAGCACCCGTCATCTGGATCGAACCTGGGTCTCTCTGGCGCTGTATTTTGGAGAAAAAACAATCCCATCATACTGGCAACTCATGGAGTTGAGATCTTGAACTCCAACCAATAAGACACGTCATGATCTGAGCTGTCGGGTCTTTTTACACTCAGATCTGCTTGCACCAATATTTTTAATCCAATCCAATGAAAGTGCCACATCAGTAAGGGAAAAAAATAAAGTTTACCATCAAATCACAAACTGACTATCTTTTGCATCATGTTATTCAAGGTGAAGGAAGAGGGAGTACAGTCACGACAAGGCTTATGTCAGCAGCACTAATTAGATGAGTGTTCTATTTAATCCATGAAGCTTCCCAGATTTAGTACATGTACCAGCAAGTTCCAGCTGTAAGGCTCTTTATGCAGAAGGCACTGAACCACAGTAGAAGACCTAGCACTACATACTGGTATTCTCACCCACCATTGTTATAAAACAACATCCCTATGACTTCCTGCTCACGACTTCCTGCACACATCAAATGGAACTTCTGTTCATATACATCTTATCTTCACATACATCAAAGTCTGCATTTGCATTAAGCAGAGATTCAGTACCAGTTATTCAAATACTGGAGTAACTCACAAAGCAAAAAACCAAGACCACAGAGTCTACATAAATGTTTGACTAGAAGGGGTAAAAGATTCCATTCTTCATTTTAGTTTAGTTTAGTGAAACAGCGCGGAAACAGACGCTTTGGCTCACTGAGTCTGCTCCGACCAGCAATCCCCATACACTAGCACAATCCTACGCACTGGTGACAATTTACAATTTACAATTTTACCAAAGCCAATTAACCTGCAAACAAGTATGTCTTTGGAATGTGGGCGGAAACCGGAGATCCCGGAGAAAGCCCCTGCGGCCATGGGAAGAGCATACAAACTCCGTACAGACAACACCTTTAATCAGGATCAAACCCGGGTCCCTGGTGCTGGAAAGCAGCAACTCGACCTCTACGCCACCGTGCTATGATTTAATTGTTTGCACAGATGTGTGGCTGGTGGAAGGAAGATACCAGCCTCCACACTCCACAGTTACAGCAGATTGTGTAGAAACAACCTGTAATTCCCAATTGGTTATCTAACGAGTCAAGATTAAAATATTGTTTGCATTAGCTAATAAGGTACTGCAACACTGCATAGAAACCAAAGACTTCAGAGAAATCATTTTCACAAATTTATTCTGTTGAAAGATTTGGATGGAATTTTTATATTGATTAGAACAGAATCTCAAGAAGACATTAATGTGACTCACAGGCAATTAATTCAGCTGATTATTTTTCCAATCTTGATTGGGGATGTGTAAAACTCAATTAGATTCTGGTCAGAATAATAATATAATCCAGTTGAAACAAAGCAAATACGTGAATCATTAAAAATTGTTGGATTTACGGCACATTATCTCATCCACACATTTCAAAGTTTTCACACTGGGCCAAACCTGGGGGCCAATGAATTAGGAGAGAAGGCCATCGACCCCTTTTAAACTGTCCCACTATTCAAACACTGCTGCTCGAATTGTAACCCCAACTCCACATCCCCATCTAGTCCCGGTAAACTTTCAGCCCTTTGCTTACAAGATTCTATCCATCTCTACATTCATTTCTTTTAAGTTATGCTTCAATTGCCCTCTGAGCAAGACAGTCTCAAAAGGTCACCCACCTAAGTTCACGTTCATAAGTCATAGGAGTAGAATTGAGTTTACTCTGCCATTCAATCATGACTGATCTATCTTTCCCTCTCAACCCCATTCTCCTGCCTTCTCCCCATAACCCCCAACACCCGTACTAATCAAGAATCTGTCAATCCCGGCTTTAAAAATACACTCTAATGGAGAGTGTTTCACTTTATCTGTGTCTTAACTGGGTAATTCATTACTTTTGAACAATGACACCAAGGTTCTCCTGCCGAGGGAAATACCCTCACCACCCCTGTCTCACCATGACACCTTGAGACCTTGCTAAGTCATTTCTCACTCTTCTAAACACAAGTGTATACAAGCCTAGCCTGTCCAATCTTTCCGAGTGAGACCATGTGCCCATTCCAGGTAAAGTCTACTTAAAACAGCACGGGGCGGGGGAGCAGCGGTGGAAGACACCAACAACTTTGCTTGGACAAGTTGTTGGCAAGTCATAATAGGAGCAGAATGAGGCCATTTGGTCCATCAAGTCTACTCCACCATTCAATCATGGCTGATCTACTCTCCCTCCTAACCGCATTCTCCTGCCTTTTCCTCATAACCCCTGACACCCATAATAACTATCTCTGCCCTAAGAATATCCATTGAGTTGGCCTCCACAGCCTTCTGTGGCAAAGATTTCCACAAATGCACCACCCTTTGACTAAAGAAATTCCTTCTCATCTCCTTCCTAAAGGAACATCCTTTAATCCGGAGGCTATGACCTCTGGTCCTAGACTCTCCCACTCGTGGAAACATCCTCTCCACATCCACTCCATCCAAGCCTTTCACTATTATGTACGTTTCAATCAGGACCTCTCTCATTCTTCTAAACTCCAGCGAGTACAGGCCCAGTGCCGACAAACGCTCATCATAAGTTAACACATGCATTCTTGGGGTCATTCTTGCAAACCTAACTGGGACCCTCTCCAGGGCCAGCACATCCTTCCTCAGATATGGTGCCCCCCCCCCGATTCCACAGTCAAAAAGGCCCAACAGAGGATGTACTTCCTGCGGCAACTGAAGAAACACAATCTGCCACAGGCAATGATGGTCCAATTCTATACTGGTATCATTGAGTCCGTCCTCACCTTCTCCATCATGGTCTGGTTTGGTTCAGCCACCAAGCACGACATCCGGAGGCTGCAATGGATCGTTCGCACAGCTGAGAAGGTTGTTGGCTGCAACCTTCCCCCCATTGACGAACTGTACACAGCAGGGGCCAGGAAGCGAGCGGGCAAGATCATCTCTGACCCCTCTCACCCTGGCCACAAACTCTTTGAAGCACTTCCCTCTGGAAGGTGACTCCGGACTGTCAAAGCAGCCACAGCCAGACATAAAAACAGTTTTTTTCCACGAGTGATTGTTCTACTCAATAACCAAAGTCTGTAGTCTCTTTTTTGCTCTGGTTTATTTTCATCCGCATGTTTACACCATAATGTTGTATCCTTATTGTTTTGCTGTGTTTATGCTTTATTCTTAATTGTTAAATGTATGTTTGTGTTGTCATTTGTGAGCGGAGCACCAAGGCACATTCCTTGTATCTGCATACTTGGCCAATAAACTTATTCAACTTTAGAGTTGAATCATGAGAAATGGCACCAATACATGGCAACTCTTGGAAACTGTCTCAGTGCACTATACCTCTACATTTTTACTTTATTTTAGACTTTGGAGATACACTTTCGGCACAGGCCCTTCAACGATGTTTCAGTTCAGGACCTTTCTTCAGACTGATGTCAGAAACATTAACATCATTTGGCAAAGTTTTTATGCTGGAATAAAACATTAGTGAGGATGAAGGCCCTGCTGAATAATGAGGAGCCCTATTCCCTCGACCAGCAGCAGGAAAGCCCAGAAATAAGAGGTTATCTGAACTGATTTTAAGGAAACCTTTTTATTGATGCTGTGCTAACAGATGTCTAGCCCTTAGCCTAATATATATGCATCCAAAATTGTAAATGCAACATTGTTTAACTGTAGAATGCAATGATGGAGCTAAGAAAAAAATCTGAAATAAGGTCATCTTCATGAAACAAATCGCTAGTAAATTGTTCTCCCATCTGGAGTTAAAAGGGCCTGTGCTTTTCCCTTTGACAAAAGTGTCCCATGCCTCTGACTGGGGTTAGGCGGGAGAGATAGTTTAGCCATGATTGAATGGCGGAGTAGACTTCATGGGCCAAATGGCATAATTCTCCTCCTATCACTTATGACCTTATAACTGAGAGACTAGAGGCTTGGGGCCAATGCATCTATGTTTCCAGGGCTGCTCTTAGCTGGTTGCTGGCTGTGGCTCAAGAGTTGCTCACTTACCATAAACTACAATCCTCATAAACCTTTGCATCTACCGAAGATGATCCTCTGATATCTGCAGAGTGAGAAGCCTGTTGTAACTCCATGCTCCCATTCAAAGTCTTATCAAAGGATGTTTTTTTATAGACATTAATAAAATAAACAATAGAGAAATGATCAAATCTACCTGTCCAGCCTGATCACTTTGACCTGTGTGTAGGAAGTGTCGAGGATACTTTCAATTCTCACCTTCCCCGATGATCAATGCATAAGTCCCTATTTAATCTCTTATCAATTTATCCTTTTAATAGAAAGCCAGTGTCGCTAAATCTGCTGAAGAAAACATAATGAGCAATGTACAAAACTGGCCTTTCCTGGTCAGGGTCCAGCCAAAATGTGGAGGATGGACACATTTTACACCAAAGATAGACACAAAATGCTGAAGTAACTCAGCGGGTCAAGCAGTATCTCTGGAGAAAGGAATTGGTGACCTGAAGAAGAGTCTTGACCCAACAAGTCACCTATTCCTTCTCTCCAGAGATGCTGCTTGACCCGCTGAGTTACTCCAGCATTTTGTGACTGCCTTCGGTCAGGGTACACTTCACTTCAAGTTGTCCGATATCACCTCCTGCCTATTCAAATGGAAATACCGAGACACAATGCTGATGCTGGAATCTTGAGCAAAAAAAAGTGCTGGGGTAACTCAGCAGGTCTTTGGAGATACAGCACAGGAGGTCATTTGGTCCCTTGTATGTGCTTTATCTCCTTCATGGAGCAACCGAGTCGTGCCCGTTCCAATGCTATTTCCTCCAATTGCTACTTTTTTTTTTACTCCTTTAAAGTTTTACCAATTCCCATTGAAAACTACAGCCCAGTCTGTATCCATCACACAGTCAGGCAGTGCATTCAAATCCCTGATACTCATTAAACAGTGGAGGCACAGTTGTGCTGCAGTAGAGCAGCTGACTTACAGCACCAGAGACCCGGGTCTCTGACTACAGATGCCGTCCGTACAGAGTTTTTGTACGTTCTCCCTGTGACCGCGTGGGTTTTCTCCGACTGCTCCGGTTTCCTCCCACATTCAAAAGGTGTGCAGGTTTACAGATTAATTGGCTTCTGTAAATTGTCCCCAGTGTGGAAGTTAGAACTAGTGCACGAGTGATTGCTGGTCGACATGGACTCGGTGGGCTGAAGGGCCTGTTTCCACAATGTATCTCTAAACTAAACTAAAACGTCTCTCCTCTTGCTGCCTCTGGTATTGCCTTAAATCTGTGCCTCAGTGAACCTTGCAGTCACTCGCCTCAGAGAGCACAGGTACAGCTTATTACACCAGCCCTCATTTTAAATCACCATTTAAAAGCAAATGATTGCTTATGCATAATGATTCTTATCTCTCGTACAAGAAAATAAATCATTTTGGCAAGTTCAAGAGCAAAACAAGCCCGAAAGTACTGCTAGAGATAACTGCAGATGAATACATCAGGTCTTCTCGGTCTGTATCCATTATTGTAATGCCAGTATTTTCACTTTCTTTAGATTGAATATATTCACTTCCATGTTTTTAAAATGTGTCCACCTGTCACAAGCCCAATGGACTTTGTGTGTCAGGTCAGTTTGGGTATCAAAAAAATGATCAGGTTCAGATAGGTTTTGGCTGGCTCTTTATAAATAAAGCCACTATGGTGCAGGACTTCCATGTGAATGTTTCATTGGGGGGTCATGCAATGCTAGGCAAGTGCTGCAGGTTCAGTCCAGGATGGGTTTCTGAATGGTGAAATGCCAAGTTGAGCTAGCAACAAAGTTAAAGTCCTCAGGTTCAGGTTGGGTTTGGATAAGTCAGAGTGAGGTCAAATTTTAACTGAACATCAAGGAGACCTTTCATTCAGCTGGTGTCAATGTTGGAAAAACACGAATAAAAGATTGTGTGGAATCCACCCTCTATTCCAAGGCAATTCTTGGAATTTCAGTGCTAGGCGTTCCCTCCACCCACATCCTTGCAATCACTCCACTGGGAGATATAAGAAAATAACTGCAGATGCTGGTACAAATCGAAGGTATTTATTCACAAAATGCTGGAGTAACTCAGCAGGTCAGGCAGCATCTCGGGGGAGAAGGAATGGGCGATGTTTTGGGTCGAGACCCTTCTTCAGACTGAAGAGAGACCACTGGGAGATATCATCAATTATTAAGCGTGTTCATTCAACACCTGCCCGCATAGACTTTTTGTTTTGTATAAGACATTAATCTCCACATGGTTTGAATCTTTTATTCAGTGCTACCTTTTGGACTGTCAACTTGTCTATTCTGTTGATTGCCTGATCCCTGACTTCCAGATCTCCCTGGGTGGTTTGATGAGTGTACAAATGCCACTAACATAAAGACCTTGAACCAGAAGATACTGTGTCGTGGTTACACACAACAAATCTAATAAGAACACAACATGCTGGAGTAACTCAGCGGGTCAGGGAGAACATGGACAGGAGACGTTTTGGGTCGAGACACTTCTTCAGACTGATTTTAGACAATAGGTGCAGGAGGAGGCCATTCACAACTCTCTGACTGAAAAAGTTTTTCCTCATCTCAGTTCTAAATGGCCTACCCCTTATTCTTAAACTGTGGCCCTTTGTTCTGGAATCCCCCAACATTGGGAACATGTTTCCTGCCTCTAACGTGTCCAACCCCTTAATAATCTTATACGTTTCGATAAGATCTCCTCTCATCCTTCTAAATTCCAGTGTATGCAAGCCTCGTCGCTCCAGTCTTTCAACATATGATAGTCCCGCCATTCCGGGAATTAACCTAGTAAACCTACGCTGCACGCCCTCAATAGCAAGATTTTTTTTGGGGGGGGGGGAGAGAGAAGAAAGCTGAAAAAGGGGAGAGGCGGGACAAAGTGTGACATGAAAGTAACAGGAGGGGAGAAATGTGTGGGAGTCTGGGAGGAGAACAGGGGGGCGAAGAGGTGGGGGGTAGAGAGGGGGGTATGGGAGAAGGGGGGGTAGTTGGTCGGGGTTAATTTGAGGTTATCTAAAATTGGGCAACTCAATGTTCATACAATACAATATATCTTTATTGTCATTGTACCCAGGGGTACAACGAGATTGGGATACCTTTGGGTTGCAAGCTGCCTCAGCGGAATATGGGGTGCTGTTCCTCCACTTTGCATGTGGCCTCACTCTGGCAATGGAGGAGGCCCAGAACATTTAGTTCAGTTCAGTTTAGTGTTGCGTCATGCGTACCCCCCAAGGTACAGGGGAAAGAAAGCTTTTGTTACATGCCAACCAGTCAGCAGAAAGACAATACATGATTACAGTGGAGCCATCCACAGTGTACAGATACATGATAAAGGGAATAACGTTTAGTGCAAGATAAGTCCAGTAAGGTCCAATTAGAGACAGTCTGCGTTCTCCAATAAGGTAGATGTCAGTTCAGGATGGTGAAAGTTCAGCTGCCTGATAACAGCTGGGAAGAAACCGTCCCTGAATCTGGAGGTGCCAGAAAGGTCAGTGCGGGAATGAGAAGTAGAGTTAAAGTGGTTAGCAACCGTGAGATCCAGTAGGCCCTGGGGGATCTATTGGTCACTCGAAAAAGGAGCCTGCCAATCTTTAAAGGAAATACAAACAAAAACAGAATATCTCATTTCTTTGCATTTGTGATTGACACATCGGGTTGGTGTTACATCCAGAAGATCAGCAACTAACTGATAAATTCTGACATTTTAAGACAGAAATTTCAGGAAGAAACAAAATCACCAGAAATTTCACATTATAAACTGGGAGATACCCACAATATCATTTGCAAATGTCTAGTCATTTACTGTTTTGATTACGTCAGCAGAAATCCTTTTTTCTTTTGTTTCAGTTGCACATGGCCAAATATTGCAGGATTTTTTTTAATTAAAAAAATGTGAAAAGTCATAGTCAAACAAGGCAGGTTGAATTCAAATGAATAATAAAGCTTACACAATAAAGCAATACCGAATGACTTTCCTTTTCAAGGAGAACTTGCCCTTTCAACTGGAATTGAATCAAAAATTTGCTTTGATTTTGCTTTTCCTGCATGAAATGCAGCACATTAGATGAAAAGACACTATTATACTGGAGTTCTAACCCATTTGCTGTCTATAACAAGTCTTCAAGGTTATACTGGAACTGGCGTAAAGGAACAATTAAGATGACAGCTTGATTTCTTTGAAACATCGGAGGTTGAGGGACATGATGTTTTTAAATACACAGGACGTGATGTTAAAATCCAAAGTGCCAAATGTCAACTTGCTCCCGGTGGTGATGGGAGGCTTATGCACTCACCTTTGCTCCTCTGATGTTGAGAAAGGCTGGGCAGACATGTCATTGGGGTTATCAAGTGGGCTCCTACTTTCATCGACGTTTCGCTGACTGGGCCCACGACGTGTCCAGTAGGCTCAGCGGTGTGTTCTGGCGTCCCAGAACCACCCCCCTCTGCATCTGCCTAGCCGGCTTATTTGGGAGACCAGGTGGGGTCTTTCCTCTTCAGCCAGAGCCACTGGATACTCCGCTCTGCCACCCCTGATGTTTCCTTGATGGCCTGAAGTAGGGCTTGTCCGCTGATCCCCAGGTCCTTCATCAGTCGTACAGTTGATGTTGCCACGAAGCCCCGACATCCAACTTCTACCGGGCAGATCTTTGTTCTCCAGCCCCGCTGTTCTGCCTCCACTGCAAGCTCTGTATATCGCAGTTTCTTTCTTTCGAAGGCTTCCTGCACAGCATCTTCCCAAGGGACTATGAGCTCCACAAAATACACCATGCGCTGAGAGTTAGACCAGAGGACAAGATGAGGCCTCAAGTCGGTGATGGGACAAGATGAGGCCTCAAGTCGGTGAAGGCTATCTCTGATGGAACCGTAAGCCGTTCGTCCACGTCCACCAGCATCTGCCAATCCTGGGCTGCCTCCAGCTGTCCAAACCAGGTCCTTGGTAGAATTTTCCATTGCCTTTGTTCCACCTCCCGAACAAAGGCAATTGGCATAACTGGGTTGGTTGTTCTGGGCGGCAGGGCATTGTTGCTTGTTCTCCTGCTTTCCAGAGTCGCTGCCAGGCAAATGAACACTTGATTATGTCTCCAGGTGTACCGTCCTTGGGAGAGGCTCATTTTACACCCAGTGAGGATGTGCTTAAGCATGGCTGGTGTGGACACAGGAGGCATGATGGATCTTCGTCCAGCTATTGGTTGAGATTTTTTGGGCTAGGAAGGACATCATAGGTTGCCCGAATGAGGAAATTATCCTGCTCGCCTCCATCTCCCACATGTCCTTCCAGCTGATCTTCCGCTTTTCCACTCTCTCCCATCTCATCCACTGGCCCTGTTTAGCTTCCGACACAACCTTGGCACATCTACTCGACTCCTCCTGTCGACGAACTTCGGCCGCGACCAACTTCTGGCGCTCCAGTGAGGATGCCTTGTTCCAGCGACCAAGCCCAAAGCCACTTCTTCCGTGTCGGACTTGCCCTACCATTTCGCCTTGGTGGAGAGCAGATTTTGCCTGCTGTGTCGCATTCTAAGCCATCCACTTCTTTCCTGTTGCCAGGGTTGAGACAGCAGCTCGGATGACAGTGTCCCTTGATTCTGCCAGGGTCATCTCTAGTCTGACTTTAGTGCACTTGAACTCCTCTGTGAGGCTAGAGAGAGGCAGGTGGAGTAGCCCCTGACCATACAGGCCTACCCTGCTCAGGCATCGAGGAACACCTAACCACTTTGTCACAAAAGAGCTGATTGTTCTTTCCATCTTCTCGACTCTTGTGACCACATAAGGCGAGGTAGTAACCCAAACTGCAGGCACCAGATTTTCAGCTTTCCAGGCAGCATGGATCGGTCGATGTTCACCAGGCCTTTGATGATTTCTTGCCTAAGCTCGTTTGCCTGATCAGTGTCCTTCAGTTTAGAGTCATACTCTATAGAGGCTTAGAAGTATCTACAATTGTTTTTGGTCCTCATGGTTTGGTTCTACTTCATGCATTCTTATGCTTGCACCTCTAGGTTATCTCCAGGTTAAAGGATCTCACAATTAGAATATGATAACCTTCACGTAGAACATAAAACCAATGGGTCGGCACAGTGGCGCAGCGGTAGAGCTGCTGCCTTACAGAACCAGAGACCCAGGTTCGATCCTGACTACGGGTGCTGTCTGTGTGGAGTTTGTACGTTCTCACTGTGACTGCGTGGGTTTTCTCTGGGTGCTCTGGTCCACTCCCACATTCCAAAGACGTACAAGTTTGTAGGTCAATTTGGTTTTTGTAAAAAATTGTACATTGTACATATAGGATAGCGTTATTGTATGGGGAGATCACTGGTGGGTGCAGACTAGATGGACCAAAGGGCCTGTTTCCGCGCTGTATGTCTAAACTAAAAAAAACTAGAGCAATACAGAGCTATAACAAATTTGAGCAATACAGAAAAATAACAAACTTCATCTTTTCCATTGTGTTATTTATGGGTATGTAAGACAATTCTCAAGTATTTATTTCACTGCTCCATGTAGAAGACATATATACCTCATTGCCTAAAGATTCATTCCCAGTCATTCGTGCTAAACATGTCTTGGATCATTGATAGTGTATTCTACTCTGCCTCCAAACCGGACTCCACTCGTTGGAGTCGAGTATTGCCGGCATTGCAACGTACAATGTACCATCAATATTCTACAGCATGCCGCCTACATCAGATAAGTTCTCAGGCAACTCTCTGTAAAAGAAATGGTAGCATCTGCCTTTAATTTTCTCATCATCATTTTCAATCTAAAACCTCTTGTTCTGATCTCCTAACACTTCTTGAAATGGTTCCCAAGAGGCACCGTGCATATGCCGTATAATAACTTTGACGCCTCTGACAAGATCCCCTCTCAATTGCCTTCTTTTATGTGCCACTTTCTCCAGTTTTTCCTTCCCACTCATCAGCTGCAACCCGAGATCAGACTGTTCTCTGACTGGCGATAACTGACAGCAATGTTCATTCATTTGAGTCCCCACACGCTTTCTCTCATTGACTCATTCGTGGAAACTGTCTCCCATTTTCTTTTATAAAACCCACTCGGTGGATGTGCTCAACCAGACCAAAAAATAAACAGTGTGAGAAGGAACTGCAGGTGCTGGTTTATGCCGAAGATGGACACAAGGTGTTGGAGTAACTCAACGGGTCAGGCAGCATCTCTGGAGAAAAAGGGTGGGTGACGTTTCGGGTCGGGAAATAAACAGGTCTGGATATGCGAGGGTAGTCCGTGAACACGGAGATCAATATAACTGAAATGAAGAAGATAATAGATCACGAAACACAACCAATCCTTCCTTGCACACTCGGCATGTAGCAGAAGTCTGAGCCACACACTTACATCAACATAATGCACTCACACACAGAGGTTAGTTAATACACACTGGCAACACCAGTTAGTGTGTAACAGTTAAGGTTGCAGATGCAAACGTACAACTACGCATCGTGGCAATAAAGCGGAGTGGGTCTCCAGCAAAGAAACAGGCCTTAACAAAATGGAAGCGGGCTTGTCTCATGGCCCCTAAAGTGACAGAGCTTAGCTGGAACACAACTGGTTAATTTGCATGGAAGTCAGCTTGGAAAGAGTGGATATGGAGAGGATGTTTCCACTAATGGGAGAGTCTAGGACCAGTGGTTATAGACTCAGAATAAAAGGAAGTTCCTTTTGGAAGGAAATGAGGAGGAATTTCTTTAGTCAGAGGGTGGTGAATCTGGGGAATTGTTTGCCACGGATGGCTGTGGAGCCCAAGTCAGTGGATATTTTTAAGGCAGAGATGGACAGATTCTTGATTACAAGTATCAGAGGTTATAGGGAGAAGGCAGGAGAATGGGGTTAGGAGGGAGAGATAGATGAGCCATGATTGAATGGCGGAGTAGACCTGATGAGCTGAATGGCCTAATTCTGCTCCGATAAGGTATGAACTTATGATAGAGCTCTGAAGCAGCCCGTGCAGCTGATTACCATGAGTCAATAGACAATAGACAATAGACAATAGGTGCAGGAGTAGGCCATTCAGCCCTTCGAGCCAGCACCGCCATTCAATGCGATCATGGCTGATCACTCTCAATCAGTACCCCGTTCCTGCCTTCTCCCCATACCCCCTCACTCCGCTATCCTTAAGAGCTCTATCCAGCTCTCTCTTGAAAGCATCCAACGAACTGGCCTCCACTGCCTTCTGAGGCAGAGAATTCCACACCTTCACCACCCTCTGACTGAAAAAGTTCTTCCTCATCTCCGTCCTTCTACTGTTTTTTGATGGGAGGGAGGGAAGGGCGGTTAGAGACAGTGAGGGGTGGGGAAGAATGGGGTGTTGGCCTGACTCAATGATCCTCCCCCTGAACATTCTCCTCTGTCACCACAGGCCCATTCTAGTATTGCACAGGGTGCCTCCCACACGCATTCCAACAGAGGGGATACAGTGGGAATTCACTTAGACCAGCTTACTGGACTGAGCATCACTTCAGTGCAGCCAGGATAAAACCAGCATGAGCAACACCCATTGTCCAATCTTCATGCCCTCATTGTCCAGTCTACAGATCACTGTAGTTTGGTTTGAGTTTGGAGAAGCTGCATGGAACTCGGCCCTTTGACCCACAGAGTTCATGCCAATGATCTATCACCCCGTACACTATTTCCAAGTTATTTCACTATCATGTTCTACACACTGTGGGCAATTTACAGAGGCCAATTCACCTACAAACCCACACATCTTTGGAACGTGGGAGGAAACCAGAGCACCCAGAGGAAGCCCCATGTGGTCACAAGGAGAATATGCAAACTCTGCACAGACAGTATGCGAGGTCAGTCTCGAACCCATGTCTCTAGCACTGTGAGGCAGCAGTTTTACTGGTGCAGCACTCTGCTGCCCTATTGACACCCACTAACAGACACTCACCGGAATTAACATCAAATCGGTGCTTTGCAGCCTCCATCAATGATGCCTAGCAAATAAATTAAATTCCAGCCCCCCTTTAAAATGATTAAAGCAGAAATTTACCAAATGCAATTGCAGCATTAACATAATCTGCAAAGGTGTTAGGGTTTCCAGCCAAGTCTTGTTACCCAATACTTCTGAAGCTGTAATATGAAGACAGATGGACAGGGGATCCCATCACAGAGGAATCTTGCACACTGCGTATATATAAAACTAAAAGGCTCATTTAGTTTCAAAATAGTTTGTTCTTAGTACCCCGATGTGCCATAAACTGCTAACGGGCCAGATTCTGCAGGATCGGGGAGCCACATGGTGTCCTGCCAATATCGCTCACATCATTCTGGTTCTCCCAAGATGGACACAAAGTGCTGGAGTAACTCAGCATGTCAGGCAGCATCTCTGGAGAAAAAGGATGGGTGATGTTTCAGGTCACATTAGTCGAAGAAGGGTCTCGACCCAAAACATCACCTATCCTCTTTCTCCTGAGATGCCGCCTAACCCGCTGAGTTACTCCAGCACTTTGTGTCTATCGTTAGTATAAACCAGTATCTGCAGTTTGTTGTTTCTATTCTTAGTTCTCACAAGGTTGCTGGAGGTACAGGTTGATCACAGTGTGACAAAGGACAGGGCATCTGAGACCCAGAAGAACATTTGGCCAATGGTGCAATGGTGTAAGCACTGATATTTACACTCAAAGAAATAAATAGAAATAAAGGAGGGTGAATTAGAGCAGGAGCCTTCAATTTTAAATCAGCCACAGAAAGAGAAATAGAGAGGGAATAAATATTTGATTGCAAACAAAAAAAAGAACAATTAAGATCAGTGGAAACTGTGCTAACTGGTTGCATTACAGCCTGGCTCGACAACCCGAATGGCCAGAAGCAAAGGAAACTGCGGAGTGGTAGACACTGACTGGTCCATTACACGTACTGACTATCACACGTATCCCACCATTGAAGAGATCCTAACAGAATTCCTAACAGTATCTGAAGGGTTCCGACTCGAAACATCACCCGTCCTTTGTCTCCAGAGATGCTGCCTGACCCGCGGAGTTACTCCAGCACTTTGTGTCGATCCTTTCCCTCCAGAGATACTCCAGCACTTTGTGTCTATCTTCGGATCTTCAGGAGACGCTACCTTAAAAAGGAAGCCAATATTATCGAATACTCATACGACCTTACCCATGTTTTCAACTCGCCTCTACCATCAGGAAGTAGATGCAGGAGCCTGTAAACAGTGACCACCAGATAAAAGAACAGCTTCACCCCAACAACCATTAGGTTACTGAACACGATACATTAACCTCAGCAACCATGATCTTCTATGGACCATCTCTTTGGTGTGTTACGGACTTTAGCTTTTTAGTACTGTTATGTTTACCTAGTATTACAGGTTGTATTAAGTTATTGCATTTTTGATTACTATGCATAATTGGGTGTTATTGCATTTACAGGCCAGTCAAGCTGCAGCAAGTAAGAATCTCATTGTTCTGTTGTCAATACATATGACAATTCAACACTCTTGTCTTTTGACTCTCTCGACTAATGGCAGCGATCATGATTTCTCTGAAGGAGAGGGATGTTTATAGCTGCAACTAAAATAGTGAACAAGTAAAATGAAGCATACATTTCATTCATGGCATTTACATAAATGGATGCAAAACACTGCGTTGCACTCAGTGGAATGTCACAAGGCACAATTCAGTCTCTGTGTGATGCCTAGAATGTAATGAGTTACTGGTTCCGAGAGGATAACATATTTTCTTTGCTATATTTACTGCACGAACCTGTCAGGAATACATTTACCATGCCTGTCATTAATATTTGGATGTGTTTACCAATAGCACGATCCCCGAAACCACTGGGGCAAACCCAGGCCACAGAGGCTGTGCACTCAATTCATAGTCGAGCCCTTACAAGAAACTATCTTGGCTTATTTAGGTACTTTTCTGTTACTTCCCTGTTTCATAGTTTGAGAGATCCAGAGGATGCATCATATTCCACCTCTGGATAATCTGTGGTTATTTAAAAACTGCACACCACGGAAAAATGTATCCAGGAGACTGCGTTTGCCAACATCCCAAACATGTGGAAAGTGACATGGTGGATCAGTCGGAAATATCCACCAGCATTCTGGACTGTCCAGCACCTGTTCCAACGCAGAATGTGCCTTTTCACCACAGGATCGAAACATGAGACAGTAAAGATCAATGGGCCTGTCAAATTTCTCCTACAACTGAAAACAGACCCCTGCCAACTCTTCCAATCTCTAGCAGGGAGCGCTGGCCAAGGTTACAACCTGAAAGACGATATAGCGATGAAACGCCTTACAAAGCAAAGCAATCTTGATGTGGAGATGTTTCCAGGAGTGGGAGAGTCTAGGACCAGAGGGCACCTGCTTCAAGAAGACCACAATCATCCCAGTGCTAAAGAAAAGCAAAATCTCACACCTTAATGACATTGACATCCACCATCATGAAGTTCTTTGAGAGGCTGGTTATAGCACACATTAATTCCAGCCTACCAAGCAGCATTGATCCATTGCAGCTCAACTACCACCACAACTGGTCCACAGCTGATGCCATCATCCTGGCCCTACACTCATCCCTGAACCACCTGGATAAGAAGGACACCTACCCCAGACAGGTCCTTTAAATGGAGGAGGAATTATTTCTTTACTTTCCATTCTAAAATTACGTCCTTTTACTCTGAGGCTGTGCCTCTGGTCCTAGGCTCTCCCAATACTGGAAAAATCCTCTCCACGTCAAAATTGCTTTGGTTTGTAAGAAGCTATTTCTTTAGCCAGAGGATGGCGAATGTGTGCACCTCATTGCCACAGACGGCTATGGAAGCCAAGTAATTTTAAAACAGAGATTCATAGGTTCTTGCTTGGTAAGGTTGTCAAAGGTTACAGGGAGGGGGATGGGGTGGAGAGGGGAAAAGTAGATCAGCCATGATCGAATGGTGGAGCAGACTGGATGGGCTGAATGGCCTCATTCTGCTCCTATGTCTTATGGTCTATCTCACCTTTATGCACCACACCACTAAATATTAGTCACCAGCACACAAGACCTCAAGAATAATCACACATATAAACCACAGAAGCCCTAACAGCCATAGAAGCCATCTGATCACCTGTGCAGGTCTCCAACCAGTCCAATGGATACTTATTGAGTGTATGTAAAAAGGAACTGCAGATGCTGGTATATACCAAAGATAGATACAAGGTGCTGGAGGAACTCAGCGGGTCAGCCAGCATCTCTGGAGGAAAAAGATGGGTGACATTTTGAGTCGGGACCTTTCTTCACACTCATTTATTGTCATTTATTGACATTGTTTCTAAAGAATTAATCATACTTGCATGGATCTCGACTCCACAGATGTAAGGTTAGGTTGTGGAGGAGTGATGAAGTGGTAGGCAGGGAAATTGTGCTTGCTTCTGATGCGGAAATAAGGCATTTCCACCCTTCCAACCCATAGTAACAGCACGGCTAAATAACTGGCTTCCCTTCACAGCTGCTACAACAGATGCCATATACACATCTTAATCTTTTATTCTCCAATGAAGACAATTTAAGTTGTTTGCTTCATTTCAGCATAAAAAGGCCAGAACCTCGGAAAGATCCTCATCGATGAACCCTCACCAATTCATTAATATCCTTTTGACATTTTTGAATAATTTTCCAACCAGGCTTGACAGGAGTTTGGTTAATGTATGTTCCTGTTGTACAGTCATGTTCTATTTATAAATGACTAACCTGCAGAGATAAGCAGAACATTTGGAATGCTGTTTCAGATGATCTTCAAAATAGGACAACATGCAGACCGTGAGAATCAATGATGGAGTGCAGCGAGAACAACAAGAAATTAAAATGAACATACACTGCAAAGGCTGGAAATACAAAACAAAAAACAACCCAAACCACTCAGAGGAACGACACTAAGAGCTGGAGTAACTCAGCAGATCAGGCAGCATCTCTGGCGAAAAAGGATGGGTGACGTTTCAGGCTAGGGGTTCTCGACCCAAAATGTCACCTGTCCATGTTCTCCAGGAATACTGCTTGACATGCTGAGTTATTCCAGCTTTTTGTGTCTTTCCGTGGTAAACCAGCATCTGCTGTTCTTCACATCTCCACATTCTTCTTTCCTACAACCATCAAGCTATTAAACACTACAACCTGCAAACTGGCTCTGGACTACATAGACTTGGGGGCATTGTTTTTATCTTTGCATTATCATTGTTATGTTTGTTCTTTTTTTAAAAAATATATGCATACACACACACACACATACATATATATATATATATATAGACATATATGTATAAAATGAACTTTTTTTGCAGTTTATTATGGTGTTTACAGAGTGCTATGTTTTCATATCTGTGGTGCTGCTGCAAGTAAGACTCAAAGTTCTGTTTCTGGCCATATGACATATGCTATCTACTGTACACTTGTAGAAGTTCAAGAGATTATTCGTTGACATACCATGCAGGTACAGTTGGAAACACAGGGCAGTATAGCAGGAAGCAGAGGGCAGTATAGCAGGAAGTATGGGGCAGTATAGCAGGAAATATGGGGCAGTATAGGAGGAAGTATGGAGCAGTATAGGAGGAAGTATGGGGCAGTATAGCAAGATGGGGCAGTACAGCAGGAGGTATTGGGCAGTATAGCAGGAAGTATGGGGCAGTATAGCCAGATGGGGCAGTACAGCAGGAGGTATTGGGCAGTATAGCCGGAAGTATGGGGCAGTGTAGCAGGAAGTATGGGGCAGTATAGGAGAAAGTATGGGGCAGTATAGGAGGAAGTATGGGGCAGTATAGCAGGAAGTATTGGGCAGTATAGCAGGAAGTATGGGGCAGTATAGCAAGATGGGGCAGTACAGCAGGAAGTATTGGGCGATATAGCCGGAGGTATGGGGCAGTATAGGAGGAAGTATGGGGCAGTATAGCAGAAAGTATTGGGCAGTATAGCAGGAAGTATGGGGCAGTATAGGAGGAAGTATGGGGCAGTATAGGAGGAAGTATGGGGCAGTATAGCAGGAAGTATGGGGCAGTACAGGAGGAAGTATGGGGCAGTATAGCAGAAAGTATGGGACAGTATAGCAAGATGGGGCAGTATAGCGAGATGGGGCAGTACAGCAGGAAGTATGGGACAGTATAGGAGGAAGTATGGGGCAGTATTGGAGGAAGCAGAGGGCAGTTTAGCAGGAAGTACGGAGCGGTATAGCAGGAAGTATGAAGCTGTAACAGGGTATAGAAACAATGTCAGATTTTTGCCTCTTTTGCTCAGGTTCTAATGCCAATCATAATATTTGAAATAACGCTCACAATTCAGAGTGCCATTTCATAATGCATGAAGGCTCGAGGAATAAGAAACAACCACTGACAAAAGTTTCAACTCTCGATATATCTATTCAAGAATTATTTGGCCATTCCTCGGGATGTTGCTAGGCATTTTACACCAACTTGAGAATTATGTACTTCTCAGTGTACTTATGTAGATTCTTGTCTCTAGTTGTGACATAAGGTTTTTTTTTAAAGCAATATTTTAACAGTTGGATAGTCCACAGGCATAATGAGTCAAGCCAGAAATTATGGGATGTAGGGTCATTACGAGACTGTTCAGTTCCTGAAAGAAAAGTAACAGCTGCATTGAGCTAATTCAATAGACATCCTTGTCATTAATTTCATCTGCCAGGAGCACATGTCAATATGCAGGTGATGGTTATGCAAATCACCCATCCAGCTCGGCGTTTTAGAATATTTTAAAACTGCCTTAATACAAGTAGTTGCACCTGTTTTGCACATTTTAAACAGAAACATCTCAAACCCCATTAAGCGATGAATTACCTTTGCGAACGCCATTTACTATTATTGTGTACTGCTAGCTATTTAGTACCTCATCTGCACACCTTCTCTATTTAAATTAACACCATTGCAGGGTGACAAGGACCTGTCACAAATAAATACAAAGCTGCTGCAAATCTGCAAATGTCACAAGGTCTCCCTGAGGTGGTTTTATAGACAGTCAAAGGATAAATGTTCCCTGTTGGAATACGAAAGAGAAAATAGAAACATAGAAAATAGGTGCAGGAGTAGGCCATTCGGCCCTTCGAGCCTGCACTGCCATTCAATATGATCATGGCTGACCATCCAACTCAGTATCCCGTACCTGCCTTCTCTCCATACCCCCTGATCCCTTTAGCCACAAGGGCCACATCTAACTCCCTCTTAAATATAGCCAATGAACTGGCCTCAACTACCTTCTGTGGCAGAGAATTCCACAGATTCACCACTCTCCGTGTGAAGAAAAACGTTCTCATCTCGGTCCTAAAAGACTTCCCCCTTATCCTTAAACCGTGACCCCTTGTTCTGGACTTCCCCAACATCGGGAACAATCTGGGGATACTCAGCAGGTCTGGTGACATCTATGGAGAGAGAAGCAGAGCTAAAGTTTCAGGTCAATGAGCCTTCATCGGAGCTGGGATGCATGCTTTAAATTGCAATGAGATAGAGGGAATGCCTGTGAGAGAGCTAAGAACAAGGATACCCAGGTGATATGATAGACAAATGATCTGATATCAAGGACAGCCATAGAAGTCATCTGATCATTTGTGCAGGTCTCCAACCTGTTCAACGGATATTTATTGAGTATATGTAGAAAAGAATTGCAGATGTTGGTACATACCAACATCAAAGATAGGCACAAATTGATGGTGTAACTCAGCGGGTCACTGACATTTCGGGTCGGGACCCTTCTTTAGTCTGAAGAAGGACTGAAGAAGACCCACCTTCAATCTGAAGAAGGGTCCCAACCCGAAATGTCACCTATTCCTTGTCTCTAGACACGCTGAATTGCTCTAGTACTGTGTGTCTATCTTTGGTATAAATCAGCACCTGCAGTTCTTTGTTTCTCCATTCTGCCCTGGGGATATGTTTGCTGTCTGAGGGAAATTAGTGCGTGTTTATTGTACCAACTGGAGAGTTTCACCAATCACACCACGCTGAATCCCATCACATTTTACGTCCGAGTCCAGATAGTTTGCTGGTTTATTGCTCCTGGCCTTGTAACTACGTGCTAATCCAGTTCTTACCAGGTATACACACAACCAGAATCCGCTCCTGATTTTCCTTCCTTCCTTCTTAAGCCAGGTCCCTTACAATAATGTCTCAGCTTCACCTACAAAGAGCAAGAGTCAAACTAGGACATGACAACAAATCTAGAGTATGGTGTGCAGTTCTGGTCGCCAAATTATAGGAAGGATGTCGACAAAATGGAGAGGGTACAGAGGAGATTTACTAGAATGTTGCCTGGGTTTCAGCACTTAGGCTACAGAGAGAGGTTGAACAGGTTGGGTCTTTATTCTTTGGAGCGTAGAAGGTTGAGGGGGGACTTGATAGAGGTTTTTAAATTTTTGAGAGGGACGGACAGAGTTGACGTGGGTAGGCTTTTCCCTTTGAGAGTGGGGAAGATTCCAACAAGGGGACATAGCTTCAGAATTGAGGGACAAAAGTTTAGGGGTAACATGAGGGGTAACTTCTTTACTCAGAGGGTGGTGGCTGTATGGAATGGGCTTCCGGTGGAAGAGGTGGAGGCTGGCTCGATTTTATTATTTAAGAGTAAATTGGGTAGGTATATGGATAAGAGGGGATTAGAGGGTTATGGTCTGAGTGCAGGTAGATGAGACTAGGTCAGGGAGAGTGGTCGGCGTGGACTGGTAGGGCCGGACAGGCCTGTTTCCATGCTGTAGTTGTTATATGGTTATATGGTTATATAATGTCATGGGAAAAATTCTGCAATATGTAAGAGTTACTGCCTCACGGCGCCAGAGACCAGGGTTCGATCCTGACTATGGGTGCTGTCTGTTTGTACAGAGTTTGCACATTCTCACTCTGACTGCGTGGGATTTCTCCAGGTGCTCCGGTTTCTTCCTGGGTCCCCGGTGCTATAAGGCAGCAACTGCATCGCAGTGCCACTGTGCCACCCTTGAGTGAATGAGTGATTGTGGTCGGCTTGAGTGGGCTGAAGGGCCTGTTTCCGTACTGCATCTCTAAATTAAACTAAACTGTTTAGATTTCTCTGGTGGCCAAACCACCATTTATCCCACAGCATGAAAGCAGATTGACCAAGCCATTTCTCTCTCGCTGTGGATGTTGCTATTTGTGGGCACATTGCTCCAATCCTACTTATAGTGACGTCTCCACTTCAAAAGTATTACATTGGCTTTGAACTACTGATGAAAGGTATTAATTAATCGCATGATTTTCCTTGCTTTGTACTCTGGGGCATGCCAGCACCGATGAATGAATTATTTATTTCTTCTGTGCCCATTGTCAATGTCAAGATTGTGAACAGGGGGATAATGATTTGCCTGCTTCTCAAGGTCAGGGCTCCATGCCCCAGCAGTCGTGTCACATCTGCAGTGGACTCCCCCACTGGCAACTTTCGTAAGGAGGTCAATTTGTTGGGACGAGGCACCGAATGGGCAAATAGCTCGAGCTACCTCACCGCCTGCAGAGGCAGCATGCACGATGTTAGTTTAGTTTAGAGACACAGTATGGAAACGAGACCTTCGGCCCACTGAGTCTGCACCAACCAGCAATCACCCCATACACTAGCACTACTCTACACACTTGGGACAATTTACAATTTTTACAGAAGCTATTTAATCTTCAAACCTGCGCGTCCTTGGAGTGTGGGAGGAAACCGGAGCACTCGGAGAAAACCCAGGGCGTCACACGGAGAACGTACAAGCTCCATACAGACAGCACCCGTAGTCAGGATGGAACCGGGGTCTCTGGCGCTGTCAGGCAGCAACTCTACCGCCGCACCACCATGCCCCCCCTCAGGGGGCACTATTCTTAGGCACTGTAAGTTTTAATCTTTTCCTTGAAAACACTTGAGAGGACTATTTCCCCACAACACCAGCTGTCATGTGGACCTCAGTCAAGAAAGACCAGAAGTGCACACTGGAGCATCTGATGATGTGCGACACCTGCCACATCTGGATGCAACAAATGGCGCATATTATTATTGCCATCCCCCAGACTTGAGCAGTCAGTCTATTTTATTCGGGATTAATGGCTACTCTCTCAAGTGGTGACAGAAACCAAACTTACTTCATTTGAAGGTCTGATATCCAGAAAAAGTTCACAACCCAATCAGTCTCATCTCAACAAGAAACAAAACTGCTGGAGGAACTCAGCAGGTCGGGCAACGTGCAGAGAGGGAAATGGACCGTCGAAGAAGTGTTCCTGACCTGAAACATTTCCAAGCACAGGTAATGCCCGACTTGCTGAGACATAGAGTCATACACCACAGAAACAGGCTCTTCAGCCCAACTTACCCATGCCGACCAAAGTGCCCTCTCTACACTAGCCCCACCTGCCCACATTTGGGCCACACCCCTCTAAACCTTTCCCACCCATGTACCTGTCCAAATGCTTTTTAAATGTTGTTATTGTACCTGCCTCAACTACCTCCTCTGGCAGACCATTCCGTATACCCACAACCCACTGTGAAAAAGGTGCCTCTCAGGTTCCTATAAAATCTCCCCCCCCCCCCCCCCCCTCACCTTAAACCTATGGCCCTTGGTACTTGATTCCCCTACTTTAGGTAAAAGACTGTGTGTATTTACCCTGTCCATTGCCCTCTTGATTTTATACACCTCTATAAGATCAACCCTGCACGCGGAGGCGTAAAATCCTAGCCTGCCCAACCTCTCTCTACCACTCAGGCCCTCAAGCCTCCTCAAATCTTCATAAATCTCATAAATCTTCTCTGTACTCTTTCCAGCTTAACAACATTCTTCCCGTAGAAGGGTGACCAAAACTGAACACAACAGTCCAAATGCGGCTTCACCAACGTCTTGTGTAAGCAGTTTCTCCAGCAGTTTGTTTTTTGCTCCAGATTTCAGCATCTGCGGTCACTCGAGTCGCATCTTCATTTGAGCGCAAACGAGAGAGAAGCAGGGACATTCACCAAACAAAACGCTCGATTCAATTTTGCCCAGAATGAAAACCAACAAAGATTATAGTCAATAACGTGGCAAATGCTGGTAATCTGAAATAACTCGTAAAAATCACTTTTGTTGTGTGAACCAAACTTGACATTGTCTTATCACCTATGTCCACACAAGCTGCCTTTAATCATTTGCCTGACAGTTTAATAAAAACGCTCCATCGCTGCTGCACAGACCAGCAAGAAATGGCACTTGTCAGCAGAGTTTCAATGAGCAGGCTCTCCTGCTTCAATTAGCTGAAGCAATGCAGGAGACATGCACAAAAACTTCATTCTATTCCAGTTCCATGCTGATGGTACACCGAATATCTACCAATCAGCAGAAATGGGATCATGCCAGCCAGATGTTCTGTCAATTAAAGTGACCGACAGGACACGTAGAGCGTTTAATCTGTGACGTTAGACGTTTTGACATGGCTGCTGGAACAAGGGGAGTGGCACTTACTGCCGAGCTGTGAAATAATTGCTAGAGCTGTCAGCCAAAGCTGCCCTCATGATTGATTGCTTTCAGGATCCCTGCTACAAAAATGGTTCCTGAACAGTAGCCCAAAAGCTTTGCAGCACCATCTCAGACAAAAATACTTCACAAGCAAACAATGCCAAGTCTATTTCTGGATCACTCCCAGTTGCCTCCGCATCCTCCTGCCAAAGGGTCCAACAATGCCGGTAGTTTAGTTTAGTTTATAGTCACGTGTGCTGAGGTACAGTGAAAAGCTTTTGTTACATGCTATTCAGTCAGCGGAAAGACAATACATGATAACAATCGAGTCATTGCGGCACAGTGGTGTAGTGGTAGAGTTGCTGCCTTAGAGCGCCAGAGACCCGGGTTCAATCCTGACTATGGGTGCTTGTTTGTACGGAGTTTGTACATTTTCTCCATGAACTGCAATAGCGATAGCACCCAACATAAATATGTAATTCTGCTTGACAATAAAAAACTCAAATCACCCACTGCACTCTGAGGCACGAAGACAAAATCTGAAATAGTTAAACCGTTTTGGAAGTATTTAGGATTTGATGTAACAAGGAACTGCAGATGCTGGTTTATACCAAAGAAAGGCACAAAGTGCTGGAGTAACTCAGCAGGTCAGGCAGCATCCCTGGAGAACATGGATAGGTGACATTTCTGGTCAGGACCCTTCTTCACACTTAAATAGTGCTATTAAAAAGGCTGCAGTAGGATTCCGAACTGAAACACTGCCTATCCATGTTCTCCTGGGATCCCGCTGAGTTACTCCAGCATTTTATGTCTTTCTTTAGGATTTGATGGTTCTATTGGCCAGCTTTTGAATGAACAGCAACGTGAACAAGATTTGCAAGCACAAGAACAGTTTATCTTCAACCTACTACCGAGCACGTGTGGGATCACTGTAAAAGAAAGGTGAGTTCAATCCAAAAAATTGGTAGTCAATGAACAAAGACACCAGAGTCAAATTAACTCCGCCATTTTGATTCCTCAAATCCACTCCGCCATTTTGATTCCTCAAATCATAGGAGTAGGAGCCCAATGCAAATAATGACAGGGATTTCCGAGTATATAACAAGCTTGTTCCAAGGGACAGGTTTCATGACAGAAAACAAGTTTTCTAAATGAACACTTTGGGAAAGTGATTTGTCTTCTGATGTCGGCACTTGTATTGCAGTGCAGAGCCCCATTGCTAGAGAGGGGGCGAGAGACTTATCCAGGTGCTATCTGGTTGTTTTGCCTGTGAATGATGAGTCAACATTAAATCCACCAAGGCCTTCGAGCCAACCTGCTCACCTCCTGCAGCAAGCTATCAGACATGAAAACAAAAGGAGTTGGCCATAGCAGAACAAATTGTCTAACCAGCTCTACTGCTGGAACAGCTACTAAGGTCAAGAGCTAATTTATAAATGTAATAATTGCCTCCAGCTATAGCTTTCTCTTCTAATGCATGATAGACCATATAAAAAATGATAACATTAATGGTATTGATCCAATTGATCTCTTCTTTGAACTTTTGGAATCTATAGATCGAACCCAGGAATATTTTAAACACAGTTAGTGGTTAATCATATTAGCAATGTGCCAGATTATGGACTAAAGCTCAAAATCCAATTAAGTCGACACACAGTCCAACACTACGCAGATTCAATTCAGACTCCAATGCAGGCTCTGCAGAGCACATCCAGCTCTGCCCCTTCCTCTGCATTCTCCTGTAACCAGAGTGCAATTCCTGCCCCAGTAGTCTCTCGACACAGAGCAGACGACAGAACTTGCCACAAGAGGTGCACGCCGTGCCTCAGCTAAACAGGCAGTGTGCAATGAACTAAAATGAGAATGCAAAATAAAGTATCATGCACACACCAAAAACACTCACACACACACACCCACATATACCATGCACACAGTCTGTGAACATCAAGAATGATCAGATTATTACTAAAGTGAGCAGTGCGCGAAGAACTAAAAATGAGAATGCAAACAAAAGTCACGCACGCACGCACGCACACACACACTAAGAAAGACCAGAAATGGTCACATTAATTCTTCATGTACAAACCATTTTGTCACTGCTGGGAAAGGAAATCTGGTAGGCTCCAAGTGTACACACATAGTGTTTACTTTCAATCCCCTGATGCATTTTCATGAAGTCTTTAGCTTTGATAATACCCAGAACAAAGTTTAAAAGGATCATTTTGAGAGAGTTACTGAGGAGCCTGCACATGGTTACATAAAACAGTCCTTGTTCCAAATATGGAACATGTTTCTCCGTCTCCACTGTGTCTGCTCCCAAGAGGAGGGTTTCCAATCTAGGACATCCAAGATGTCCTCTTTCTTTAGTAACCGTGGTTCCCCCTCCAGATTCAGGGACAGTTTTTTCCCCAGCATTATCAGGCAACTGAACCATCCTATCAACAACTAGAGAGCAGTGCCAAGCTATTATCTACCTAACTGGACTTTATCTTGCACTAAACATTATTCCTTTTATCATGTATCTGTACATTGTGGATAGCTCGATTGTAATTATGATTAGTCTTTCCACTGACTGGTTAGCATGCAACACAAGTTTTTCACTGCATCTTGGCACATGCGACAATAAACCAAACTGAACTATAGTCCCTTCCAGAACACCTTACATCAACATTGTTCTCTGATTAATAAAAGTTCACACCTTGGTCTATTTCACTCTCGAGACATACAATTATCTTTATGAAACCCTCAGACGTTCTTTATTTAAACCCAATATTCAACTATTTACAATCTGAGCAGTGGTGATGAAAGAATGCAGCAGAATGGAGACAGAGCACCATGGTGCTAAAGCATGGTGGTAAGATGAATTGTGTTTAATGCATTATATTTTTGTTGCAGCAATACTAACCATTTATCCCCGACATCAGTCTGAAGAAGGGTCTTGACCCGAAACGTCACCCATTCCTTCTCCCCCGAGACGATGCCTGACCTGCTGAGTTACTCCAGCATTTTGTGAAATAAATACCTTCGATTTGTACCAGCATCTGCAGTTATTTTCTTACATTTATGTGCAATGTAGATCTCAGGGCTGATGACCTGTTATGTGTTACTCATTCGGGAAAGAACTAACATTTAGTCTATGGTGTTGCGATGTGTACAGAGGTACCTGCTTCAACCAATCTGGGCTCAAAAGTTCCTATCACATCAGTGACAGAGGTGTAGGGATGCTGTGGATCCAATAATATCATTAGTTCTTGATTTGATATTCTCTTTCCGCCTTTGATTCCTCCATTTTGGCTTCTTCATGTTAAAGATCACCACATTTTATGTGGTTATGCCTAACAAGACCATCTAATGCTTGTTATCCCAGTGGTATGTGAAGCCTGCACAATATTGAGTGTGTAAGTATAATTGGATTATAGTTATGTATCTCTATTCTTTAATAGTAGTGTTTTTTTCTGTACCCGATATAATTTTAGGACCGGAGGCCCATGGCCTCAGAATAAAAAGGTATACTTTTAGAAGATGAGGAGTAATTTCTTTAGTCTGAGGATGGTGAATCTGTGGAATTCATTGCCACAGAAGGCTGTGGAGACCGTCAATGGATATTTTTAAGGCAGAGAATGACAGATTCTTGATCAGTATGAATGTCAGGAAGGCAGGAGAATGGGGTTAAGGGGGAAAATAGATCAGCCATGTTTGAATGGCAGAGTAGACATGATGGGCCAAACAGCAGAATTCTGCTCCTATAACTTATGAACATAATTTTGTTAAACTTTTATTCCTACCCAAATCATTTTTGTTTTAAAAACAGTTCTTTTGTATTCGGCTAACTATGCCAGAAGGCGATGTCGCTGAATGCTGAGGTGTAACCAGATCACCACAAGCCCCACATTCTCAAACCCTGGTCTCAAGTTCACTGGCAAAGATGCTGTGCCAAACAGAGCCAAATAGTTGCAACAAAGCCTATTCATATGATATCAGGTCACGTCAGTAGTCACATTAAAATGCAGTGCAGATTCAAAAAATATATTTTTGTATTGCACGAGTGAATCATGTCTAGTGACTGCAGGCATCGCTAACTCTCTCAAAATGGTACTTTTAAACTTTGTTCTGTGTATTATCAGAGCTAAAGAGTGGGAAGAGGGGGAAAAAACTCAGAAACCCAAACACCAGTGTAGGAAGGAACTGCAGATACTGGTTTACACCAAAGATTGACACAAAATGTTGGATTAACTCAGCGGGACAGGCAGCATCTCTGGAGAGAAGGAAATGGTATGTTTCGGGTCGAGACCCTTCTTCAGTCTGAAGAAGGGTCTCGACCCGAAACGTCACCCATTCCTTCTCTCCAGCGAGGCTGCCTGTCCCGTTGGGCTTCTCCAGCATTTTGTGACTGTCTTCAACCCAAACATCTGTTATGCTTTGGTTCATTTTACCATCAAAAGTACTTCACTCAAGTTTAACTTGTACTTTTGGTAATATCCTAAGAAATACAATCAAGAAGTCCAGAGAAAAGAAAGTGAATATAGATAACCCTCATTATAACAGCCCTTGGAGAGGTGGGGGGGGGGGGGGGGAGAGATTGATGTCTGTTATTGCTAATTGTCCGCTATAACCAAGTAAATATATATACAGTATTGGAAAAAACAGCCAATAAACATACACCACACAAGACACACCATAAACAGGAAATGACACAACACACCTAATACTTCAAACATTGTAAATACATTTAAAAAGTTAATATACTGTAATTTTATTTCAACTCATTTCCTTGGTTCCCGCTGTGAAGGAACTCCTCACTTACAACAGATTTTAATCGAAGGTTAAGGCTACAACTGAAATCCGTTACAAAGAGATCCACAATAACGAGGGTGGACTGTAATTGTGCTGGATCATCTCAATTCTGTCCAACCCCATCAGTTGCTATTTCAAAAATTCCTCTAAAAAGGTTTCTCTAACATCATGACAATTTAAACGTAATTCTTCAGCTTGCGCAGCTTTACAGGACAGAGGGTAAAGAAGGCAGCCTGAAAAATATAGGCAAACAATAGGCATTTCCAAAGTAGTACCAGCTGAACTAAAGAGTAAACCATAACAGTAGCACGGTAGCGCAGCGGTAGAGTTGCTGCTTTACAGCGAATGCAGCGCCGGAGACTCAGGTTCGATCCTGACTACGGGTGCTGCACTGTAAGGAGTTTGTACGTTCTTCCCGTGACCTGCGTGGGTTTTCTCCGAGATCTTCGGTTTCCTCCCACACTCCAAAGACGTACAGGTATGTAGGTTAATTGGCTGGGTAAATGTAAAAATTGTCCCTAGTGGGTGTAGGATAGTGTTAATGTACGGGGATCGCTGGGCGGCACGGACTTGGAGGGCCGAAAAGACCTGTTTCCGGCTGTATATATATGATATGATATGATAACAGAAGCACAGCCTGCATTACCTCTTGGCATTGCAGTAGGCCGATGACACAACAACTGGTGAATTGAGCAGTTTGGCTGACATGATATTTCTGCTCTACGCCTGTGTAGGTGTGTAATATCCAGTACAGATTTTACCATTGTCTTCTGTGAGAAATGAACGCATGTAATGTACATAGAGTCACACTATTTGGACCTACTAGGGCCATATCTGGACAGAGCCTGCTCACTTTCAGCCAAACTACACAATTCACTCATCAGGCCAGTTCACTTTAAGTTACACTACTCAGTTCACACTTTTAGGCACACACCAAACCACGCAGCAATGCAGCAACTAATATGACTTATTCCCTTCAAGAGGAATAATTCTCATTACAAAAGTTAAATATTTGCAGTCTTTGTCGATACAATGTACCCATCCAGAGGATGATGTCTGGATAATCTTTGAATCAATTCATTACTGAACAGTACTTATTTCAGAAGCTCCTTAAAGGATAAAATTCTTCAAATAATGCTCCTGAAAACACTCGAGTCACTTCCAAAAGAATTTAGGCCAGGGCAGAAATTGAGAACAAAATCCAACTACCGTCTATCTACCTTATTTTCCCTGGAGCAAATTAGGCCAATGCCTTCAACAAACCAACTGGGCAACGGGTGGGTTGCAGGGCGGGCGGGGGGAGGGAGGCAGCTGGGATCACACCTTCCGATTGGTGGAAGCCAGGAGCTCCATGTCAACTCTCTTTCTGAAACCAGCACAATTTCTTAAAATACTCCAGCATTCCCCTAGCCCTGTGACTCCAGCAGCGTTCACAGCAGCGACACTGATCCGAGACACTGCAGTATGTGCTTGGCAAGCATCAGCAGCACAGCAACACTGCCAAGTAGAAGCATTCATATCACTGTGCTGGGAGCCTTTCTAACCGCTGATTCTACTAACACCATCGACCAAGTGAATCTATACCATTTTACCATCCCATGGAAGGATCCACGATTTTGGTTGCAAAGATGGTGCTTGTAACTTTAATAGTTAATTCCTTATTTTTCTCCCCAAGACTAATGACATGGAATAGTGTTGCATTCAATATCTATAATTTCTTGATCAAAATGTCACATCAACATCATGAAACTCACAACTGATGACTTGCTGAAGATGCAGAAACAAGGAAGTGCAGATGCTGGTTTACAATAAAGGACACAAAGTGTGGGAGTATCTCACCGGGTTGGGCGGCATCTCTTTCTGGACTTCTGAAACAAGTGAACTGAGGTTTTGGGTCATGACCCAAAACGTCACCTGTTCACTTTCTCCATAGAAGGTGCCTAACCTGCTGAGTTACTCCAGTACTTAGTGTCCTGAGATGTTGAAGATGTTGGATCTGTACAATTTCACCTGGATACACGGTACAGGGCGGCACGGTAGCGCAGCAGTAGAGTTGCTGCTTTACAGCGAATGCAGCGCCGGAGACTCAGGTTCGATCCTGACTACGGGTGCTGCACTGTAAGGAGTTTGTACGTTCTTCCCGTGACCTGCGTGGGTTTTCTCCGAGATCTTCGGTTTCCTCCCACACTCCAAAGACGTACAGGTTTGTAGGTTAATTGGCTGGGTAAATGTAAAAATTGTCCCTAGTGGGTGTAAGATAGTGTTAATGTACGGGGATCGCTGGGCGGCACGGACTTGGAGGGCCGAAAAGGCCTGTTTCCGGCTGTATATATATGATATGATATATGATACACAGTCACAAAATGTACTGAAACTTAGAGTTTTGCCAGGAGAAAGTGGCACTGTTCTGAGTTCTGTGCAAACTCATCAACATGAAACAGAAAGTAAGACCTCCCATGAACCCAATCAGAGACATCATTGGGAATCAACTTGGGACTGAGCATCTTAAAAAGGAAAAAAAAGACACAAGGTGCTGGAGTAACTCAGCGGGTCAGGCAGCACCTCTGGTGAACATAGATGGGCGATGATTCGGGTCGGGACCCTTCTTCATAATCGTCACCAACTCATGTTGTCCAGAGGTGCTGCCTGACCTACTGAGTTACTCCACACCCTTGCTTTTTTGCAGTTCCTTGTGTCTACATCACAAAGAGGAGTTGGATCCCTGACAAATCAATTTCACACTTTCTACTTTTTAAATTGCCTTTCTTTTTACTGTTTTCATCTGCCTATTAAAGCCATTTGTATGTAAATGGTTGTAACCAAGTGACATTTAGACAAATTAACCTGATGTTTACCTTATTGTAGAGTAACTGCAGCAGTAACAATTGGAACAGAATTGGGTGAACCTTCAGTGAAGTCTTGATTACTGCAGGTAAAGATGTTTAATACCAGATTTAAACTAACTCTGGAACCTGTACTGTCAAATATCTGGGCAAAATGTGATAAATATCCTCGAAAAGGGAAGAATTAATGGAAACGCCCCAATGCCCTGAGAGGGGGGCAAACATATTTGCAGATAATGCCCACTTTGAGAAAGTGGACTTTATCTTGGATTTTAGGTGTTTTAATCAGGCATATGTTTATTATACTTACCAATAACTTACACATAAAATAGCAATCACAAGAATCATTTAGTTTGATTCCATCTATCTATCGTTAAATAAGCAAAGACCTTACAGATAACTGATCCTAATAAGCAAGGAATGTACAACTGTTTTACTGCACAGTGAATACCACCTCCTTTACTTTATAAGCAACTGTTTTTAAAATGATTCATAAGGCACTGAAAAAAACAACTAAAAGAAGCTTATTAAAAAACACGCAAGACACAGCGAAAACCTGATTCACCACAGATAAAATTGGCCTCGTGCCTTAAAAGGACTGCCCAACAGTTGTGGGTCTCAGTGCCTGAGACAAGATCTGATTACAGCAAAATGTAATGAGGGGAGGCTGCACGCTGGTGTGTAGTCTAATTGGAATCTAACCCTCTTCCCACAATGCACCCCACCAGATTAACAAAGTATTCATACTTCAGTAATGTTTGGATTTTATCAGTATTTCATGACAAACATTTTAGACTAAAATTCATCAAGTAATGCCGAGTCTTAATACTCCATTTTTATTGATGTTTATGAATTTAGTAGGTAATCCAAAATGGGTCACCAAAGCAATAATGAATAGAGGAAATAGCAACCATCTTGGAATGGTATCTGTAGGAGCCATGTGTAGTTTATTAGCTGTCTTAGCATATTATATAATTTTGTTTCTTGCTGTATTATTTTTGGACACTTGGGGGTTGTCGTGAGATGAATACATATATGGGCATATGGTCATATATGGACTGGGAGGAGCCAGAATTATGAGTACATCTGGGTGTGCGGAGATGTGATGCGTCAGACGAGGAGAAGCTGTGGCGAGATACAATTTTTACCAGACCTAAATTCAAATCTGTTTGTATCACTACTTCAATAAACGACTAATTAAACTGAAATGTCGTGAAGATCTCTCTGTTGTTGTTTGCGTCAAAGACATTCACTCCACTCCTCCATGAAGTGGTGGCAAGCGGAGAGGACTTCAGTGGGACCGAAGTTGCCACTATATATTGTAAGAACGTCCTCAGCCGGAGTGAATAACCAAGAGCTATCCTCGGTGAGTGAAGATAAAGGTAGACCTGTCTCTTAGGAGTCATTTAAAGTTATAATTGCCTCTATGAGTGAGACTGGAGCTTGTGGAGTGACTGGACGGAACAAGGATTGTTTATTGCAAAAACCTTGAAGCCGAAATTGACTGAACGGAACAGGGATTGTTTTATTTGGCAAGCCTGAACCGAATTCCACAGATGGACAGGGTCATTACCTGCACTGATCTGACTAACGGAGACTGGAAACTTCGAAAGCCTTCGCGCAGGAATTGTAAGTTCAGTATTTAGTTTTATTGAAAAGCTGCTGGATCAGAAGCTGTATTGGACAGCTGCTGAAATGAAATGCTGACAACAAAGAAGTGACCTTGAGTATCGCAAGTCTCAGTTTGTTTTGAATTCCTTTGAAGATAAGACTTTACGTCTACAGGTCTTAAAGGGATAGTGTACAAGTATGTCTGTGGTTAGATCTGATGTTCAGCCACAAGGTGGCAACTTCAGAAAAGATTCTGAAAAGGCGGAAAAGAAGATTATCAGACTCACACCCAAAGGCTGGGAATTGCTCTTTGAGGCACAAGAAGAACAATTGATGAGCTGAGAAGACAAAGAGTACAACTGGGAATAAGTAAAGAACAATTGAAAGACATAGAATTGTTAATTGAAGAGATGAAGGAAGGAAAACGGAAACTAAGAGAACATGCAAAATAGAATGAAAAGCCAATTGCGAGTGATGCTGTTCTCCCATCTCAAACGTGTGACCATATCGGGGCCGGTGATGAAACCTGCATCTTCTCCATTGTACCAGTCCAAGCTGATCCATTGGCTGGAGAATCTGGTCCTGAAAATACTTGTCTGAGCACAGAGATGACTAAGACCAACTCTGAACTAGTACCAGATATTAAACTGACTGTGTATGATGAAGCAGTTGAGAGCTTGTTCGGGATACCTAATGTTAATCCACAACCACTGTTTGAAGTGCTGGAGGAGAATGGATCACTGTTGCATTCAGTTGAAGTAGCACCCGGAAAATCGTGAATCAAGAAATGATAAGAGCAGGAAACTTCAGGGGATCCTGCACCAGAAAACCCAGCACACCTTGAAGACATTTCAACCAAAGTAATTGCTGAAAAAACTAGTTCCACAGAGAACTCTACAGTTTTTGTCGATGGTGGAAAACTAAATGAATCCATCACCGGCGAAACTGAAGATGACCATCCAGAAATCTGTTACAAATGGAACTACTCTGGATGGTGAACTGAGAAACCAGAGCACAGTGGAAGATGGACCCTATTGTCTAGACTTACCGTTCAAGCCCAGAAAACGCCAGCGAAAGTGACTAAGGCACTGTTTCATATCTAAGACTGGAAAATGATAGCAAAGAAGTGCATATTGCATTCATAATGCGAAAGTCCAGAGTGGCACCATTAAAACAAATGACGATTCCCAGAATGGAGTTTACAGCTGCAGTCCTAGCTGTCAGAGTTGACACAATGCTGCGTAAAGAATTACAGCTTCAACTGGACAAATCCATCTTCTGGACCGATAGCACAACAGTGCTTAAGTACATCAACAACGAAACCAAATGCGTTCAAACATTTGTAGCAAACATAATCTCCTTTGTAAAGGATGCTACTGATGTATCACAATGGAGATATGTTAGCACAAAGGAGAATCCTGCAGATGAAGCCTCCAGAGGACTAACAGCAGACCGCTGCTTAAGCAGGAAGAGAAGAAGATTGAAGAAGATCCTGGCTAATGGGCAGAATATTGGAGACCATACCAGATGCACAAGGTCTTGTGCGCACAGTTTGACTTCAGACTGAGAGCAACATCTTGGAAACACCGATAACGAAGATATGTCTGCTCCTAGAAGCTGAGACCCGAGTACAGCAAAGGCTGGTGGCCTTTAAGATTGAAGAATCACTTAAGTAGAATAGATGCCAATATTTGGGGCATGCTTTATTTTGATATGTGTGAAGTTTTTATGGCTCCTTTTAATGTTTATTAGTAATTATTTTGTTATATACATAGAACAATTAGGGGCTGGTGTGCAGGAGCCAAGTGTTTATTAGCTCTCGTAGCATTATATTATTTTGTATCTTGCTGTATTATTTTTGGACATTTGGGGGTTGTCGTGAGATGAATACATATATGGGCATAATGGGGATATATGGACTGGGAGGAGCCAGAATTATGAGTACATCTGGGTGTGCGGAGACGTGATGCGTCAGACGAGGAGAAGCTGTGGCTCCTTACCAGACCTATGACGGGAGAAATACAAATCTACTTCAATAAAGGACAAATTAAACTGAAAGGACATGAAGCTCTCTCTGTTGTTGTTTGCATCAAGAACGTTCACTCCACTCCTCCGTGAAGTGGTGGCAAGCGGAGAGGACTTCAGTGGGAAGGCCCAAAGTTGCCACTACCGTACCCACTCTAAGTTTGTGGTTAATTCCTCTATTCATTGCAGCTTTGGTAATATTGTAAATGTTCTACAAATAGGCAAAACATATATAAACGTGAATGAAATCTGGTGTTAACAAACACGGGGCATTATTGATGACTTTACGGGACTAAATTAAGTTGCAGGATATTGTTCAACCTTTGTGAGACCATTATATCACCAAGGGTTAAAATCATATACAAAATAAACATCTTTAAGTATTTTCCCCAAAATTAAATTGCCTCGAATCTGCTCAACTTCCTTTAATGTGACCAACTGTCGCTGTAATGTCAAACAAAACAAGTATTGAATAGTTAGTTTTCCGATTGTACAGAAACACAAAACACTTAAAAGGAACATAATGAGCGCACTACTTACAGAGTCTCGTCGTTTTTAAACTCCAGCTCCCCGTAGGTGTCCTCAAAGTCCTCGCCGCCCCCTTTCGCCGTCCCTTCTATCGTCCGAAAGGGAACAATGACCGTCCCGCGGGCCCCTGATGTTCTCAGCACTTTCACCTCCATCACCCCGACACTCTCACTCACATGGACAACATCAGTCTCAAACGTAAAGATACCCGCGTGGTCGTCATCTAAAATAGTCACGGTGGCGACAAGCGGGGAGATGATTATGGCCTTCGGGTAGGACGGTGCACTGTTGGGCTCCTGTGCGTCCTCCAGCCGCGTCACCCGCACCTTGCCGAGCCGCACAAAGAAATGCTCGTCTTCCTCAAAGATGTCATCGTCGATGATGCCCACGGTGATGTCCTTCTGCGTCTCGCTCGCCTTGAAGACCAGCGTCCCTTCGCTGAACTCGTAATCTGCCCCGGCGTTGGCCGACCCGTCCTCCGTCTTGTAGTCCACGGCCACGGTGTGCGAGATGTCTCCTCCTCTGCGGACCACGGTGAGGGACACGGCGCCGCAGTTCTCCAGGCACTGGTAGGCACAAGGGTCGAAGTAGATGCGGGAGCAGAGGTCCTCGGGGGCGTCCGGGCTCATCTCCAGCATGCTCACACTTCGTTTGGCCTGCTCGGACACGTGCTTCTTCAAGATATTGCCCGCTCCTGTCATCATCCTGGTGGCTTGGATGCGGTAGAAGGCCCTGCTCTTCTGCTGGTGGGAGAGGGCGTAGTAGTTAGCCATCTCCACCAGCTGATCCAGGTCCTTCTCGGGATGCTTTTGCTTCAGGTCTTTGAGGATGCGGATCATCTCCTTGCGGGACTCGTCCACTTCCTTCCCTTCCACAGCCACCAGCGTACCGTCCACAAAGTGCGAGTTCACCAACTTGCCGTCCATCTCGATGCCTTTGGGGTGCTCGCCCTCCGTCTCGATGATCAGCCCCCGGTTCTTGTTGGTGCGATACTTCTTCTGCACGTACCTGTAGAAGAGGAGTCGGCGGTCGGCAATCCAGGCGAGCAGCACGCAGACTGGGAAAAACACGAGGGTGACCAGCCCTTCCCACACCTGCACGACGCCGGGTGAAAAGACCGCAAGGATCATGTACAGCCAGATGTAGGCGAAGATGCTCCAAGCGGCGGTGACAAAAAACACACGCAGGTGCTTTATCTTCCTGGATTCGCCATCGGGAATGGAGTACACGCATATGGCGATAATAACAAACATATTAAAAGCAGCACTGCCCACAATGGTGCTTGGGCCCAGCTCACCCGCTCTAAACCCATGGCCACAAACCTCGATCAAGGAGAGCATGATTTCTGGAGCAGATGACCCCAATGCCATAAGGGTCAGGTTGGACACAGTATCATTCCAGACTCGAACCACCGTGGTGTTTGTCTCTCCGTTGGGCTTATTGATGGTGATTTCTTTCTCTTGTGAGGTGATCACTTCTATCGCGGCCATAAAGCGATCTGCCACAATGGAAACTCCCAAGAACATGTAAATCATTGCCACAAAGTAAACAATAACCCTGGCAATTTTATCGCCGAGAGATGGATCTTCCGGGTACCATATTGGCAAAATAACTCCTTTCTTACATTCGTAGTTCCCCACGCAAGAGTTATTTCGCTTCGGAGAACTTGTAGGTCCAGGGGTCTCAGCGTCTACAGAAGCCGGATGCATTAGCAGCATTACTGAGGCTAGGCTCAGGAGGCAAGATGACATAAACGTCTGCAACCCAAACCACGCCATGCAAACGGGTTCAATCTCAACGTCCTTTGTGAATCAAATCAGTCTTCAGAGCTGAAGGGCCTTCACTGCAGGATCTGAAACACATTTTTTTTTAAAACACACATTTTAATGAAACAGAAAAAATTACGTGGTTAAAAAGTGCACATTGTCAGATTTTAATAAAGGCCATTTTTATACATTTTGGTTTCACCATGTAGAAATTACAGCAGTGTTTATACATAATCCCCCCATTTCAGGGCACCATAATGTTTGGGACACAGCAATGTCATGTGAATGAAAGTCGTCATGTTTAGTGTTTTGTTGCATATCCTTTGCACGCAATGACTGATTGAAGTCTGTGATTCATGGACATCACCAGTTGCTGGGTGTCTTCTCTGGTGATGCTCTGCCAGGTCTGTATTGCAGCCATATTTAGCTTATGCTTGTTTTGTGGGCTAGTTCCCTTCAGTTTTCTCTTCAGCATATAAAAGGCATGCTCAATTGGGTTCAGATCGGGTGATTGACTTGGCCACACAAGAATTTACCATTTTTTAGCTTTGAAAAACTCCTTTGTTGCATTAGCAGTATGTTTGGGATCATTGTCTTGTTGTAGAATGAACCGCTGGCCAATGAGTTTTGAGGCATTTGTTTGAACTTGAGCAGATAGGATGTGTCTATACACTTCAGAATTATCAGCAGTTCTATCATCAATGAAGATAAGTGAGCCAGTACCTTCAACAGCCAAACATGCCCAGGTCATAACATCCTCACCACCGTGTTTCACAGATGAGGTGGTATGCTTTGGATCTTGGGGAGTTCCTTCTCTCCTCCATACTTTGCTCTTGCCATCACTCTGATAGAAGTTAATCTTCGTCTCATCTGTCCACAAGACCATTTTCCAGAACTGTGGTTGCTCTTTTAAGTACTTCTTGGCAAACTGTAACCTGGGCATCCTATTTTTGCGGCTAACCAGTGGTTTGCATCTTGCAGTGTAGCCTCTGTGTTTCTGTTCATTAAGTCTTCTGCGGACAGTGGTCATTGACAAAACCACACCTGACTCCTGAAGAGTGTTTCTGATCGGTCGGACAGGTGCTTGGGGATTTTTCTTAATTATAGAGAGAATTCTTCTGTCATCAGCTGTGGAGGTCTTCCTTGGCCTGCCAGTCCCTTTGTGATTAATAAACTCACCAATGCTCTCTTTCTTCTTAATGATGTTCCAAACAGTTGATTTTGGTAAGCCTAAGGTTTGGCTGATGTCTCTAACAGTTTTATTCTTGTTTCTCAGTCTCATAATGGCTTCTTTGACTTTCATTGGCACAACTTTGATCCTCATGTTGACAAACAGCAATAAAAGTTTCCAAAGGTGATGGAAAGACTGGGCACTGAGAGCTCTCTTATACCTGCATTAAGGAGGCAATTAAACACACCTGAGCAATTACAAATGCCTGTGAAGCCATGTGGCCCAAACATTATGGTGCCCTGAAATGGGGGGACTATGTATAAACGCAGCTGTAATTTCTACATGGTGAAACCAAAATGTATAAAAATGGCCTTTAATAAAATCTGACAATGTGCACTATATTGTCAAGCTTGAAAGGGTTCAGAAAGAAATTACAAGGATGTTGCCAGGACTAGAGGTAATGAGCTATAGGGAGAGGTTAAGTAGGCTGGGTCTCTATTCCATGGAGCGTAGCAGGATGAGGGGTGATCTTACAGAGGTATACAAAATCATGAGAGGAATAGATCGGGTAGATGCACAGTCTTTTACCCAGTGTAGGAGAATCGAGGACTAGAGGACATAGGTTCAAAGTGAAAGGGAAAAGATTTAATAGGAATCCGAGGGGTAACTTTTTCACACAGAGGGTGGTGGGTGTATGGAACAAGCTGCCAGAGGAGGTAGTTGAGGATGGGACTATCCCATCCTTTAATAGACAATAGACAATAGGTGCAGGAGGCCATTCGGCCCTTCGAGCCAGCACCATCATTCAATGTGATCATGGCTGATCATTCTCAATCAGTACCCCGTTCCTGCCTTCTCCCCATACCCCGTAACTCCGCTATCCTTAAGAGCTCTATCCAGGTCTCTCTTGAATGCATTCAGAGAATTGGCCTCCACTGCCCTCTGAGGCAGAGAATTCCACAGATTCACAACTTTCTGACTGAAAAAGTTTTTCCTCGTCTCAGTTCTAAATGGCCTACCCCTTATTCTTAAACTGTGGCCCCTTGTTCTGGACTCCCCCAACATTGGGAACATGTTTCCTGCCTCTAACGTGTCCAACCCCTTAATAATCTTATACGTTTCAATAAGATCCCCTCTCATCCTTCTAAATTCCAGCCTAGTCGCTCCAGTCTTTCAACATATGATAGTCCCGCCATTCCGGGAATTAACCTAGTAAACCTACGCTGCATGCCCTCAATAGCAAGAATATCCTTCCTCAAATTTGGAGACCAAAACTGCACACAGTACTCCAGGTGCGGTCTCACTAGGGTGAGAAACAGTTGGACAGGTACATGGATAGGACAGTTTTGGAGGGTTATGGACCAAGCGCAGGCAAGTGGGACTAGGGTAGCTGGGACATTGTTAGCCGGTGTGGGCGAGTTGGGCCGAAGGGCCTGTTTCCACACTGTATCAATCTATCACTCTATGACTCTAACCACATGTGATTTTTTTTCTATTACAAATCTCAAATTGTGGAGTACAGAGACAAATAAATAAATGATGGGTCTTTGTCCGAAACATAATGGAGGGCAGTGTACAACTAGATACCAAGTGCTTGCAGGCTACGCTTATCCAATTTGTTGTCAACCTGATAGTGTTACTTTGATAGGCTGATAAATCATTGCCTACTTCATTTATATTACTATGTTGCCACCACTTTCAATTCAGCACTGGACTCTTTGCCATAAGTCTATGAGACATAGGAGCATAATTAGGCCATTCAGCCATCGAGTCTACTCTGTCATTCAATCATGGCCGATCTATCTTTTTCCCTGTCAACCCCATTCTCTCGCCTTCTCCCCCTACCCTTTGTTGTACTTTTGCCAACCATGATTGGATTCGGCTTCTACTGGCCAACAAGTCATTCTGAAGAAAGGTTTCAAACCTAAACATCACCTATTCCTTTTTGCCAGCGATGCTGCCTGACCCGCTGAATTACTCCAGCATTTTGTGTCTAAGTCAGTGATAAGGATGTTTGTACCGCCATCACTGAAAACCTATCCATTCATCGATGAGCTGGAGTGCCAGCCTAAACATTCTGTCTGCTTCCACTTAAGGCAGACACAAAATGCTGGAGTAACTCAGCGGGTAAGGCAGCATCTCAGGAGAAAAGGAATGTGAGGTTTCAGGTCGAGACCTTTCATCAGACTGAGAGTCAGGGGAGAGGGGCACTAGAGATATGGAAAGGTACAGGACAAATCACACCAATACCCAAGGAAAGATGGAGCCCATAATGGTCCATTGTTGGCTGGTGAAAAGCTTATAATGAAGGGATACCAACAGTGAAACTAGCAGGATGACTACAGTGGAGGAGGGACAGAGAGAGAGGGGAATGCAAGGGTTATTTGAAATTAATATTCATACTGCTGGGTTGTAAGGTGCCCCTGCGAAATATACAAAGTGCTGTTCCTCCAATTTCTCCCCTGACTCTCAGTTTGAAGAAGGGCTTCGACTCAAAATATCACCCATTCCATTTCTCCAGAGATGCTGCCTGCTCGCTGAATTGCTCCAGCATTTCGTGTCAGTCTTCGGTAAAACCCAACATCTGCAGTTTCTTCCTGCACATTTTGCCTGCTTAAGCAAGGACAACAGGTGCATGGTGACGCCACCGTTGCAAGTCGCTACCCAGCTCTCACCACCCAGCTCAACCACATACTGGACAAGACTCCCCTGCACATCACTAGTACGACTGACTAGCATCTCCCCATGGGGAAGTGGAGATGGCCAACATTGCCCTCAAGAATAAATATTGCATAAAGTTCATTACCGATAGAGTCATGGAGTCATTCAATGTGGAAACAGGCCCAGCGGCCTCCGGCAGCTCGTTCCATATACCTAACATCCTTTGTGTAAAAAAAGTTACCTGTTATGTTCCTATTCAATCTTCCCCGCCGTAAACATAGATCCTCGAGGTCTCAATTCCCCTACTTTGGGTAAGAGACTCTGTGTTCTCACCCAATCTATTCCTCCCACGATTTGTACAGCTCTATAAAATCACCCCTCACCCTCCTGTGCTCCTGGGAATAGAGTCCTAGCCTACTCAACCTCTCCCTGTAGCTCAGCCCCTCGAGTCATGCCAACATCCTGGTAAATCTTCTCTGCACCTTTTCCAGCCTGACAAAATCTGTCCTATCACATGATGCCCAAAACTGAACACAATACTCTGAAGATAAGATTCCTTGTTCATAAGTGAGAACTGTGGTGTCCTCTTATCTGCCAGAGTTGCATCAAATGTTACAACTACGATCACAAGCGGTCGTCTCTCCCTACAACCACCCAATTGTATGGAGGGGGGGGGAGTTTGGTTTACACAAACGGCCACACAGTCCTGGGGTAATTCAGCAGGTCAGGCAGCATCTCCGGAAAACATGGATAATAGGTGTAGAAATGAAACTGCAGGTGCTGGTTTATACCGAAGATAGACATAAAGCGCTGGAGTAACTCAGCGGGTCAGGCAGCATCTCTGGAGTAAAGGGATGGTTCGGGACCCTTCTTCAGACTGATATGGGGGGGACCAGTGAACACAGCAACAAAAGACCATTGAAGACGGACGGGGTGGTTTAAATCAGCCACGGCTGTCGAGATGGGAATAAAGGCATGGGGACTGAGCTAAACAGCAGACTGAGCAGTCAGATGCCACCTTGAGGGGCAAGAAAATGCAACATTCAAACGATTCAATCACTGCGACCAATTCAGTGCAGGATTGTGGACTGAATAGCTGAAAACTGAAAGCCCCGACAAATCCCACCTTTAAACGAGCACTGGGGAAGCACTGAGAAGATAACACCAGGAGGAGCAGGTGATGCGATGGGTCGCTCTGTGATGTGCAGAATGGTGCACTCTCCTCTCCACACGGCGCAGGGACGGCAGGCACAACTGGCCCGTGGGCAAACTTCTCTGATCCCGACGGTCACGTACACAAGGTGTGCCACTTGGCCGGGCGGAGGGGCAAGGGGGGCAGGGGGCTTCCCTTTAGGTCCCGGTCAGGCAGGGAGGGAGGGTGGCAGCAAAGGCTTAGGGGCTGCAGTCCCCCTTGTCGTGTGGGCTGGAGCAGGGCGTGGAGTCCCCTTCCCTCCCCTTCCCTCCCCACCCCCTTGGCCCTGCCCCTGCCCGAACCTCCGACTGCCTTCCCGATGGCAAACGCTTTCCCTATTTAGGGAAGACCGCGGCGCGGTCGCTAAATTTGACCGAGGTAAACACGGGCTCAGCAGAAATGAATGAACGCGACAGCTGCCGGGCTGTGGAGGTGCACCCGGAATGCAATATGTGCTTATATACCCCGCATGTACATAGTAACGCAGCAACTGTCTGGTCAATACTGCAGTAACACACATACACTGGACATGCTATGCAGAATGCAACTGATTTACAAAGTGCAACACTTCTCCCTCCCTGTGTGTGTGTGTGTGTGTGTGTGTGTGTGTGTGTGTGTGTGTCTTGCTCCAAGCGAGAGAGGCTTCCCCCAATTTGCACAATTTGCAATAAGAGGAGTGGGTGAGGAGGGGGGGGGGGGGAGTGGGTGAGGAGGGGGGGGGGAGTGGGTGAGGAGGGGGGGGGAGTGGGTGAGGAGGGGGGGGGGAGTGGGTGAGGAGGGGGGGGGGAGTGGGTGAGGAGGGGGGGGGGAGTGGGTGAGGAGGGGGGGGGAGTGGGTGAGGAGGGGGGAGGGAGAGATTGAACCAGGCTGCCTTTTAGACGCTGCCACCAATCGCAAAGGCGAAAGATTTTGCAAACAGCCAAAAGAGAAACGCAGTGATTGAGGGGGAAATAAATAACAGGAGTGTGTTTGTGTGTTTGTGTGTATGTGTCCAATGGGGGGAATGTGGGGACAGAAGAGAAGCGAGCTGTATTTTCACAAGAAAACTGGTTGTTTACTCTGCATTATAAAAAGCACTGGATTAGTATGAAGTCTATGCTTTTAAAGCGATCCTGGCGTCAAATACAGGGATGGGGGGGAGGAGGAGGAGGAGGGGGGAGAGCTTGTGTTATATAATCAACGTTGTGCCTTTAAATATTACCCAAAAAAACTCATTACAATGTATAAAAATAGATGTTACCTGCTCTTTGCTTCTCTCCGCCGGCATCTGCAAGGAACTTAGCACGTAGACATTGAATGCTGAAGGCTGCACATTGTGAACGGCGGGTCCGGTGGGTGGGTGGGTTGAGGCAGCGAGATGGGTCGGGATCCTGTGCAGAGCTCGACAACTTGCAATGAGGCGGCCGCTGGCAATGCGCGGCGGCTCCACTTCTCCATGCAGGAGGTAGCCGCCTACTGGTCGGTGGCGGTGGGGCTGGGGGGGATGGGGGCTGGTGGGGGCTGGTGGGGGCTGGGGGGGATGGGGGCGGGGGGCGGTGGGGCTGGGGGCGAGGAGGGGCGGTGGGGCTGGGAGCTGGGGGGGCTGGGGGGGCGGTGGTGGGGGCTGGGGGGGCGGTGGTGGGGGCTGGGGGGGATGGGGGCTGGGGGCGGTGGGGCTGGGGGCGGTGGGGCTGGGGGGCGGTGGGGCTGGGAGCTGGGGGGGCTGGGGGGGTGGTGGTGGGGGCTGGGAGCTGGGGGGGGGCGGTGGGCGGTGGGGGCTGGGGGGCGGTGGGCCTGGGGGCGGTGGAGCTGGGGGCAGTGGGGCTGGGGGCGGTGGGGGCGGTGGGGGTCAGGGGGCGTGGGGGCGGTGGGGGCGGTGGGGGCTGTGGGGGGTGGGGGCTGTGGGGGGTGGGGGCGGTGGGGGGTGGGGGCTGGGGGCGGTGGGGGCTGGGGTCAGGGGCGGTGGGGGCTGGGGGCGGTGGGGGCTGGGGGCGGTGGGGGCTGGGGGCGGTGGGGGCTGGGGGCGGTGGGGGCTGGGGTCAGGGGGCTGGGGCGGTGGGGGCTGGGGGCGGTGGGGGCTGGGGGCGGTGGGGGCTGCGGGCGGTGGGGGCTGGGGGCGGTGGGGCTGTGGGGGCTGGGGGTGATGGGGGCTGGGGCGGTTGGGGCTGGGGGTGGTGGGGGCGGTGGGGGCGGTGGGGGCGGTTGGGGCTGGGGGCGGTGGGGGCTGGGGCTGGGGGCGGTGGGGGCTGGGGCGGTGGGGGCTGGAGGCGGTGGGGGCTGGGGGCGGTGGGGGCTGGGGTCAGGGGGCTGGGGGCGGTGGGGGCGGTGGGGGCTGCGGGCGGTGGGGGCTGGGGGCGGTGGGGCTGGGGGCTGGGGCTGTGGGGGCTGGGGGTGGTGGGGGCTGGGGTGATGGGGGCTGGGGGTGGGGGCTGGGGGCGGTTGGGGCTGGGGGTGGTGGGGGCGGTGGGGGCGGTTGGGGCTGGGGGCGGTGGGGGCTGGGGGCGGTGGGGGCTGGGGCTGGGGGCGGTGGGGGCTGGAGGCGGTGGGGGCTGGGGGCGGTGGGGGCTGGGGCTGGGGGCGGTGGGGGCTGGGGCTGGGGGCGGTGGGGGCTGGGGGCGGTGGGGGCTGGGGCTGGGGGCGGTGGGGGCTGGGGCTGGGGGCGGTGAGGGCTGGGGGTGGGGGCTGGGGGCGGTTGGGGCTGGGGGCGGTTGGGGCTGGGGCTGGGTCGGTGGGGGCTGGGGCTGGGGGCGATGTGGGGGCTGGGGCTGGGGGCAGTGGGGCTGGGGGCAGTGGGGCTGGGGGCGGTGGGGCTGGGTGCGGTGGGGCTGGGGGCGGTGGGGCTGGGGGCGGTGGGGCTGGGGGCGGTGGGGCTGGGGGCGGTGGGGCTGGGGGCGCTGGGGGCTGGGGCTGGGGGCGGTGGGGGCTGGGGCTGGGGGCGGTGGGGGCTGGGGGCGGTGGGGGCTGGGGCTGGGGGCTGGGGGGGCTGTGGAGGCTGGGGGCGGTGGGGCTGGGGGCGGTGGGGCTGGGGGCGGTGGGCCTGGGGGCGGTGGAGCTGGGGGCATTGGGGCTGGGGGCGGTGGGGCTGGGGGCGGTGGGGCTGGGGGCGGTGGGGGCTGGGGTCAGGGGCGGTGGGGCCTGGGGACGGTGGGGGCTGGGGGCGGTGGGGGCTGGGGGCGGTGGGGGCTGGGGGCGGTGGGGGCTGGGGTCAGGGGGCGGTGGGGGCTGGGGGCGGTGGGGGCTGGGGGCGGTGGGGGCTGCGGGCGGTGGGGGCTGGGGGCTGGGGTCTGTGGGGGCTGGGGCTGGGGCTGGGGGCTGGGGCTGGGGGTGGTGGGGCTGGGGGTGATGGGGGCTGGGGGTGGTGGGGGCTGGGGTTGGTGGGGGCTGGGGGCGGTGGGGGCGGTTGGGGCTGGGGCGGTGGGGGCGGTTGGGGCTGGGGGCGGTGGGGGGTGGGGGCGGTGGGGGCGGTGGGGGCTGGGGCTGGGGGCGGTGGGGGCTGGGGGCGGTGGGGGCTGGGGCTGGGGGCGGTGGGGGCTGGGGCTGGGGGCGGTTGGGGCTGGGGGCGGTGGGGGCTGGGGGCGGTGGGGGCTGGGGCTGGGGGCGGTGGGGGCTGGGGGCGGTGGGGGCTGGGGCTGGGGGCGGTGGGGGCTGGGGGCGGTGGGGGCTGGGGCTGGGGGCGGTGGGTGCTGGGGCTGGGGGCGGTGTGGGCTGGGGGCGGTTGGGGCTGGGGGCGGTGGGGGCTGGGGCTGGGTCGGTGGGGGCTGGGGCTGGGGGCGATGTGGGGGCTGGGGCTGGGGGCAGTGGGGCTGGGGGCAGTGGGGCTGGGGGCGGTGGGGCTGGGGGCGGTGGGGGCTGGCGGCGGTGGGGCTGGGGGCGGTGGGGGCGCTGGGGGCTGGGGCTGGGGGCGGTTGGGGCTGGGGGCGGTGGGGGCTGGGGGCGGTGGGGGCTGGGGCTGGGGGCTGGGGGGCCTGTGGAGGCTGGGGGCGGTGGGGCTGGGGGCGGTGGGGCTGGGGGCGGTGGGGCTGGGGGCGGTGGGGGCTGGGGGCGGTGGGGCTGGGGGCGGTGGGGGCTGGGGGGCGGTGGGGCTGGGGGCGGTGGGGGCTGGGGGCGGTGGGGGCTGGGGCTGGGGGCGGTGGGGGCTGGGGGCGGTGGGGGCTGGGGCTGGGGGCGGTGGGGGCTGGGGGCTGGGGGGGGCTGTGGAGGCTGGGGGCGGTGGGGCTGGGGGCGGTGGGGCTGGGGGCGGTGGGGCTGGGGGCGGTGGGGGCTGGGGGCGGTGGGGGCTGGGGGCGGTGGGGGCTGGGGCTGGGGGCGGTTGGGGCTGGGGGCGGTGGGGGCTGGGGGCGGTGGGGGCTGGGGCTGGGGGGCCTGTGGAGGCTGGGGGCGGTGGGGCTGGGGGCGGTGGGGCTGGGGGCGGTGGGGCTGGGGGCGGTGGGGGCTGGGGGCGGTGGGGCTGGGGGCGGTGGGGGCTGTGGGGGCTGGGGGCGGTGGGGGCTGGGGGCGGTGGGGGCTGGGGCTGGGGGCGGTGGGGGCTGGGGCTGGGGGCTGGGGGGGCTGTGGAGGCTGGGGGCGGTGGGGCTGGGGGCGGTGGGGCTGGGGGCGGTGGGGCTGGGGGCGGTGGGGCTGGGGGCGGTGGGGGCTGGGGGCGGTGGGGGCTGGGGGCGGTGGGGGCTGGGGGCGGTGGGGCTGGGGGCGGTGGGGCTGGGGGCGGTGGGGGCTGGGGGCGGTGGGGCTGGGGGCTGGGGGCGGTGGGGCTGGGGGATCTGGCTGGTGGTGCAAGGTGAGTGCGAGTGGGGGTGCAGCAGACGTGAGGCTCCAGACTGTTCCCCACAGCACACACTGAGAGAGGGAGGGAGAGGGAGGGATGTGTCGGCCGAAGCGGAGCCTCTCTCAGCCTGTGCTGCCCACCTTGACATCAGGCTGTCAGCTGGGCTCCACTCTGGCAGCGGGGGGTGGCAGGGTGCAGCCACTGACAACCCCAGACCCCCACCCTCCCACCCTCCCACCCTCCCCCGGCCCTCTCAGCGGGACAGATGCAGGGGACAATCCCAGCTACCCTCTCCCCCCGATCCCCTACACCTGCTCCTCACTATCTCTCCCCCCCTGCTCCCCACTCTCCCCTTCTCCTCCCCACTCTCTCCCCCATCCCCCCCCACCCCCCCCCCCCCCACTCTCTCCCCCTGTTCCCCACTCTCTCCCCCTCCCCACTCTCTCTCCCCCTCCTCCCCACTCTCCAACCCCCCTGTTCCCCACTCTCTCCTCCACTCTCTACCTTCTCTTCCCTGTGCTCCCCACTCCCCTGTTCACATTCTCCCCACCCCTGCTCCACATTGTCTCTCCCCCCTGCTCCCCACCCTCTCTCACCAGGCTTCCCATCCCCTCCCCACCTCCGCTCCCCCACTCACTCCCTCTTGCACCCCAACCACTCCCTCTTCCCCCCCATTTCCCCTCCTCCCCACCTTGCATTCGCTCTCTCTCCATCCCTCCCCCACCCTAGTCGTCCTGCTAGTTTCACTCTTTGTATCCCTTCATTATCTCCTCTTCCACAGCCAACAATGGACCATTGCGGACTCCACCTTTCCTTGGTCATCGATGCTGGCTTCGATTAGTTCTCATCCTTTCCCCTGACTTTCAGTCTGAAGATGGGTCGAAATCCCAAAAGTCACCTATTCCTTTCATCCAGAGATGTGGCCTGACCCACTGAGTTACTCCAGCATTTTGTGTCTATCTTGGATGTAATCCAGCATCTGCAGTTCCTTCCCACCATTTGGTTTTTCAGCCACCTGTTCTACTTCAGATGAATCCAATCCAATTTTTCGAACCACTATGCAGCACAATTAGTAAACAAATTCATTCAGGTACCTAGCAAGTTTTTTTTGTTGAGAGACACAAGGAACTGCAGATGTTGGTTTACAAAAGAAGACAAAAAGTGCTGGAGTAATTCAGCTGGTCAGGCAGCATCTCTGGAGAACATAGAAAGGTGACACTTCAGGTCAGGACCCTTCTTCAGACTGCAGACTTTGTTTAGACAGTCTGCAGCATTCACACTACCACGGTGCAAGGAAAATAAACAAATATAGTGCGTAGGCAACAGTGAGGAGAGCATCATGGGCTTATGATTCCTCACCCTTTGTAAAGCCTGGATTTGGACATTCCTGTTTTCAGTGGATGTAGCTGAAGACATTAATTGCCAGTGTTGGTATATCTGTTTGAGGTGGAAACATGAAGAATACGAAGTGGTATTAGAGGGGAAAAATGTAAAGGAGATGCACTGAACAAGTATTTTACATAGAAAGTGATGGGTGCCTGGAACGTGCTGTCAGGGGTGGTAGTGGTGGAGGCAGGTAGATTGTGGTACTTGGACAAGCACATGGATATGCTGCGAATGTTCTGCACAGACATTGTGGGCTGAAGGGCCTGAGCTGTCCTGTTCTATGTTTGAGTGGAGCCAGCCCTGCCATTCAACATGATCATGACTGGTCATCTATCTCATTACATTATTCCAGCTCTCGCTCCTAATCTTTGATTAGTACAGGTGTCAGAGTTTATGGGGAGAAGGCAGGAGAATGGGGTTAGGAAGGAGAGATAGATCGGCCATGATTGAATAGCGGAGTAGACATGATGGGTCGAATGACCTAATTCTACTCCAAATATCACTTATGATCTTACGATCTTATGACCCCTCAATTCCAAGGTTGAGAAGGCTATCCTATCCTTATTTAAACGTACAAGATCCAAAGGGGCTAACAAGAGATTGAAATGTTTTCACGAGTGGGAAAGCCACAAACAAGGGAACGTATCTATGAAATAAAGAGGCCAGTTATTTAATACTGAGAGGCGTAAGAAATGTAGTTTTTTTTTTGAGATACAACGTGGAAACAGACCAGAAGGGCCCACCCAGCACCAACCAGCGATCACCCCGTACACCAGCGCTATTCTATACACCAGGGACAATTTACAATTATGTTTACCAAAGCCAATTAACCTCTTTGGAGTGTGGGAGGAAACCAGAGCACCCGCAGAAAGCCCACGTGGTCACAGGGAGAACATAAAAACTCCGTACAGACAGCACCCGTAGTCAGAATGGAACCCCAATTCTCTGGCACTGGAAGACAGCAACTCGACAGCTGTGCCACATTTTGCATCCATGTAGAATTTGAATTCACAAATTATTCAGCATGGTATTGATAAGAATTATCTGATTTGTTTGTCTGGTTTAGGATGTGAAGAATATTACTTCAGGATGCAAAATTGTTCAATTCTGTATTGGTGGTTTGGTATGCAAGTTGCCGAGGGAGGCGAATAATTAGGGATAATTGTCACAGTTTTACCGAAGCCAATTAACCTACAAACCTGTACGTCTTTGGAATGTGGGAAGAAATTGGAACACCCGGAGAAAACCCACGTGGTCACGGCGAGAACATACAAACTCCATACAGACAGCACCCCGCAGTCAGGATTGAAGCTGGGTCTCTGTGGTCGTAAGGCAGCAGCTCTGCCCCTCTGCCATTGTGCTTCCCGTAATCTTTTTTCTATAAATAATTTTCAGATTGTTACTGCTCCATCATTCAATAAGATCGTGGCTGATCCTTCATCACGCTGCCACTTTCACGTACTAGGCCCATATTGCTTGATTTGAATATTGTCTAACAACTTATACATCCTTCTCGAATATCTTTTGTAAGTAGGGCGGCACAGTGGCAGAGTTGCTGCCTCACAGCGCCAGAGATCCAGGTTTGATCCTGACCTCCGGGGTGTGTATGGTGCCAAAATATGGAGACCATGCCGCCCCATAGTATTTGCCATACTTGTCTTCATCGGTCAGGGCATCGGCACTGTGGCATCACGTCACAGTTCCATAAGATGTCAGTGAGGCTGGCCATGGAGTATTGTGTACTGTCAGTGGGTGTCAGTGCAGATACACTCCACTGTGAGCTCTCCCCAGAGACCAGCTCCAACCTGGATCGTCGAACCAGTGGAGTGTAACGTGATGCTCCAAGGCTGAAGCGTCAGCCACCAATGAAGCAGCAGAGGGCACGAGAACTCTGGGATCCATCCAGCAACTTGAGCTTCTTGTATTTCAGGTCCCTGAATGTGCTAAAATGCTCAGCACTAATACCCAGGGTCTCATGGCAAAGCTAATCCTGCAAGAAGCAATGCACTGACCAGCGGCAGCACTGGGGTATTAAGCAGCTCCTAAGGTGCCTACGTCTGAACTTTCACATAGTATAAATAAATCATGGCTTTCTGAAGAGCTGATGAAGTCAGCACTTATTGTTCTTCCCTCGTCATCCTTGGGATGAGACCGAGAAACACTCCAATCCATAAAATAAAAGAAAAAGAAAATATCCAATAAGTTTGTCCGGTATTTAATTCCATTATATCATCCCTATTTTAATGAGAGGACAAATATATGTTCCCACCAAGGTGATTTGGAGGGAAATTTGCAGATGAAACAAAAACACAAAATATTGAAAATAAACTCAGTAAGTCAGGCAGCTGAGTTGATCCAGAAACAGTTAACACTTCAGGGAAATTTGAGTTAACTCAAGATAACACTTGAGAATGAATAGATGAGGGAAATGCACAGAGTCTCTTTCAGAGAGTAGGGGAATTGAGAACCAGAGGACATAGGTTTAAGGTGGGAGGTAAAGATTGGGAGGTAAACCTGAGGGGTGACCTTTTATACACAAAGGGGGGAGGGTATATGGAATGAGCTGCCAGAAGAGGTAGTTGAGGCAGGTACTATTGCAATGTTTAAGAAACTTTTAAACAGGTACATGGATAGGATAGATTTGGAGGGATATGGGCCAAGAGGGAATAGGTGGGAGTAGTGTAGATCGGATATGGTGTACATGATAAAGGGAATAACATGAATAACGTTTAGTGCAAGATAAAGTCCAATAAAGTCGGATTGAAGATAGCCCGAGGGACTCCAGTGAGGTAGATCGTAGTTCAGGAATGCTCTGTAGATGTTGGTGGGTGGTTAGACTAGAAGTCTTTGTAGTCCTGATTTGCTTTATATTATATCCTTTAAAAGGATGTACCTTCAGAAAGGAGATGGAGCCTGGATAGAGTGGATGTGGAGAGGATGTTTCCAATTTGTTTTAGTGCCAGAGTCTAGGATCAGAGGTCACAGCCTCAAAATAAAATGATGTACCTTTAGAAAGGAGATGAAGAGGAATTTCTTTAGTCAAAGGGTGGTGAATCTGTGGAATTCATTGCTACAGAAGGCTGTGAAGGCCAATTCAATGGGTATGTTTCAGATGATTGACAGATTCTTGATTAGTATGGATGACACGGGTTATGGGGAGAAGGCAGGAGAGTAGGGTTGAGAGGGAATGGTAGATCAGCCATGATTGAATGGTTCTTGATTAGTATGGATGACACGGGTTATGGGGAGAAGGCAGGAGAGTAGGGTTGAGAGGGAATGGTAGATCAGCCATGATTGAATGGTAGAGTAGACTTGACGGGCCTAATGGCCTAATTCTGCTCCTGCAACTTATGAACTTTACATTATCACCGGTGCTGTTAAAAACTGTTCTGAACTGCCTAACTACCCCAAAATCATATCACACCTTTGCATGACCACCTGAATCCAAATAAAGCATTCAAGTAGTTGGCGCTCCTACTTGTACATTTTCATGGAAACATTTGACACAATGGTCTAAACATTTTTTTTTAAATCCCAACAGAGAACTATTGGAGCAGTATAATATAGATACAAGGAACTGCAGATGCTGGTTTTTAAAAAAAGACGCAATGTGCTGGAGTAACTCAGCGGATCAAGCAGCATCTCTGGAGAACATGGACAGGCAATGTTTCAGGTCACAATCCTCCTTTTGTTTAGTTACCTATGGGGCCAATAATCAGATGGATATTGCAATTTGATTTTTTTTTTAATCCTACAGCTCGATGTAATAAAAATTAAATTTGACTTATTCTATAATCATAAACCAGTAATCAGAGAATCAATGACATGCGAGGCTTACTCTGGTAACAAGCTTCCATTTCCCTTTGAATGCAATTGGATCCTTATTTAAACAAATGAGAGGGAAGCTCTGGATCATCAATAATGCCCTGCCTATCTGACAATCTTAACAACATGAGATAGCAGACAGATCATGACTCAGATTTCTCAACTGTAATGGTGTACATTGCTAAGTTTTCCATCATTTCACTACGAAACTGCCACCAGCAACTTGTACAGCATGCATAAGCACAGTTAGAAATGGTGGTGCCAGTGAATTCTTGCTCTTTCAAAGGGTGTGCTGTCTGCAAGCTTCTCCAATGATTTACTGGGATTCTAAGCTGTACTTAGCAGCCTAACCTTATGCGTAGACTATAATTCTCGTTTTTTCTTTAAACCGAATATCTATATATTTTTTAATGTTTATGCTTTAGATTTTATTTCGGAGTCACGTGAGTGACTACGTGAAGACCCCGTCCAGCACGCATGCGCGACATTAGCGTTCATGCAGTGCACCCGCGACGAACGGGAGTTCAAGGTGCTCCCGCTACAAATTGAAAAGTCGGGCCGACAGGTAAGTTACCGTGGCCGTGAGTATTTTCTCTGTGGTCTGCTTTATTTCCAGTAAAATGAGCAAGACCAGAGGGAAGAAATCTGCAGCTCGCCCCCGTTCGTCTTCCGTTGAGGAACGTTCTTTGGAGGGAGGGCAAGAGGCGGCAGGAATAGCTACCGAGCCGAGCCCAGCACCGCTAGTGCAGCCTGAGCAGCGAGCTGGAGGTACCTACAGCCAGAACCGGGCGGTAGTATCCGACGATTCGGATGAAGATGCCACACCGCTCGAGAGCGACACTGGCAGCCGCCTAAGCCGAATGGAACGGCTTATGGAGCAAATGCTCCAGCGAGATCTGCTGAGAGAGCAGCAGCAGACTCGCCAAGGGAGCTCAGGCACTCCCGCAGTGCCCTTTACGGCACTGGCCATTGCCTCACCTTCTTTTGAAGGCAGCATTGGCGACCAGGTCTGGGCTGGTCAACAAGAGGGGTTGTTGGCTGAAGATCTCCGGAGTACGCAGGGTGTACAGGATCAGGAAGAGCTGCTGGGTGTGGTCAACCGCTACGTGGTCTTTCCACAAGCGGGTCGGCTTTTAGAGCCAAAACTTGCAGCCAGCATTGACCACCTGTCCTCAAAACCCCTACAAGAACGGGTGGTCAATGAGGCCCTTGAACTATATACAGCCCCAGAAAATTGTACATCATTGAATGTACCAGCTGTAAACAGCCAAATTTGGGGACATTTGGGGCAGAACATCAGGAACCTGGAGTTGAAGCTCCAGAAAATCCTTAAACTCCTGACTGCAGGGATGACATCATATGCTCGGTCCATTGATGGTGTGGACATCTCCACAAATCAGCAAGATACATTAGCTCTGCTGTGCACCACTCAATATGAGATAAATAATTTACGCAAGGAAATCATCAAGCCTGCCCTCAACCCTAAGTTTGCAGGACTTTGCAAAACACCGGGTTCAGAACCTCCAATTCTGCTTTTTGGAAAGGACCTTCCAAAAAAGGTGAAAGACCTAGAGGAAGAGTCCAAGACCTTTGGTCTCGTGAGGGCAGGTTTGGGACCGAGCAGACCCAACAAACCCAGGCGGCAGTACCCCACGGCGTCCACCAGTCGTCGACCACCATATGGGACTGGTGAAAGCTCGGGGCCCGCAACCATTCCCCGTAAGCCTTTTTTAGGCCCGGGCCCAGAGCGGACCCCATGGAAAATGCGCCACCCCCAACAACATCAACGCCAACAGCAGGCCTCTACAGCCCAGCAGACACCTCATCGTCCAGCGAAGAGGCAGAAGTAGCACCAGTAACCATGGAGGTAGGTGGGTCTGGTTCCTCTCAGCATATGAGCAGTACGGGCTCTATACTATCAGGGGGGAGATTGCACTGGTTTTTGGATGCATGGGAAACCATCACTAATGACAAGTACATACTAAGCTGCATTCATGGCTATAAAATTGACTTCGTTCATAAAAACATTCCGCCAGTTCAGCATATACCCCAAAGGGTATTCACCCTCTCACTCAAAGAGAAACAAGAGGGTCAAGCTGAACTTGTGAGGCTACTAGCAAAAGGTGTCATTGAAAGAACAAAACATGAACCTTTGGAATTTGTGTCTAATATTTTCACTAAAACTAAAAAAGATGGTGGATGTCGCATCATCATTGACTTAACTACGTTAAACGAGTCAGTTAAGTATACACATTTTAAGATGGAAACTTTTGAAACCGCCAGACTTTTGATTTCTAGAGGGTACTTTCTAGCAGGCATTGATTTAAAAGATGCCTACTACTCAGTACCCATACACAAGGAGCATCGTAAATACTTAAAGTTTATCTGGATGAAACAGCTATGGCAATTTAAAGCCTTACCAAATGGACTAACCTCCGCTCCAAGGTTGTTCACTAAAATCTTAAAACCCGCCTTGGCATTATTGAGGAAACAAAAGCATATAGTCATGGCATACTTAGACGACATTTTAATAGTAGGGAAAACCTTGGAGACAGCTATTTTGGCAGTAGCAGCCACCAAACGTTTGTTTGAAACTTTGGGGTTTGTCATACATCCAGATAAATCCAATTTTACACCGTCCACTACCATGGACTATCTTGGATTTACGATTGATACTGTTCGCATGTTTGTAACTCTGCCGAAGGGGAAAGCATCAGAATTGGCACTATCATGACAATAGACAATAGACAATAGGTGCAGGAGTAGGCCATTCAGCCCCTCGAGCCAGCACCGCCATTCAATGCGATCATGGCTGATCACTCAATCAGTACCCCGTTCCTGCCTTCTCCCCATAACCCCTCACTCCGCTATCCTCAAGAGCTCTATCCAGCTCTCTCTTGAAAGCATCCAACGAACTGGCCTCCACTGCCTTCTGAGGCAGAGAATTCCACACCTTCACCACCCTCTGACTGAAAAAGTTCTTCCTCATCTCCGTTCTAAATGGCCTACCCCTTATTCTCAAACTGTGGCCCCTTGTTCTGGACTCCCCTAACATTGGGAACATGTTATCTGCCTCTAATGTGTCCAATCCCCTAATTATCTTATATGTTTCAATAAGATCCCCCCTCATCCTTCTAAATTCCAGTGTATACAAGCCCAATCGCTCCAGCCTTTCAACATACGACAGTCCCGCCATTCCGGGAATTAACCTAGTGAACCTACGCTGCACGCCCTCCATAGCAAGAATATCCTTCCTCAAATTTGGAGACCAAAACTGCACACAGTACTCCAGGTGCGGTCTCACCAGGGCCCGGTACAACTGTAGAAGGACCTCTTTGCTCCTATACTCAACTCCTCTTGTTACGAAGGCCAACATTCCATTGGCTTTCTTCACTGCCTGCTGTACCTGCATGCTTCCTTTCATTGACTGATGCACTAGGACACCCAGATCTCGTTGAACTCCCCCTCCTCCTAACTTGACACCATTCAGATAATAATCTGCCTTTCTATTCTTACTTCCAAAGTGAATAACCTCACACTTATCTACATTAAACTGCATCTGCCATGTATCCGCCCACTCACACAACCTGTCCAAGTCACCCTGCAGCCTTATTGCATCTTCCTCACAATTCACACTACCCCCCAACTTAGTATCATCTGCAAATTTGCTAATGGTACTTTTAATCCCTTCGTCTAAGTCATTAATGTATATCGTAAATAGCTGGGGTCCCAGCACCGAACCTTGCGGTACCCCACTGGTCACTGCCTGCCATTCCGAAAGGGACCCATTTATCCCCACTCTTTGCTTTCTGTCTGTCAACCAATTTTCTATCCATGTCAGTACCCTACCCCCAATACCATGTGCCCTAATTTTGCCCACTAATCTCCTATGTGGGACCTTGTCGAAGGCTTTCTGAAAGTCGAGGTACACCACATCCACTGACTCTCCCTTGTCAATTTTCCTAGTTACATCCTCAAAAAATTCCAGTAGATTTGTCAAGCATGATTTCCCCTTCGTAAATCCATGCTGACTCGGAATGATCCCGTTACTGCTATCCAAATGCTCAGCAATTTCGTCTTTTATAATTGACTCCAGCATCTTCCCCACCACTGATGTCAGACTAACTGGTCTATAATTCCCCGTTTTCTCTCTCCCTCCTTTCTTAAAAAGTGGGATAACATTTGCTATCCTCCAATCCACAGGAACTGATCCTGAATCTATAGAACATTGAAAAATGATCTCCAATGCTTCCACTATTTCTAGAGCCACCTCCTTAAGTACTCTGGGATGCAGACCATCAGGCCCTGGGGATTTATCAGCCTTCAGTCCCATCAGTCTACCCAAAACCATTTCCTGCCTAATGTGGATTTCCTTCAGTTCCTCCATCACCCTAGGTTCTCCGGCCCCTAGAACATTTGGGAGATTGTGTGTATCTTCCTCAGTGAAGACAGATCCAAAGTAACGGTTTAACTCGTCTGCCATTTCTTTGTTCCCCATAATAAATTCCCCTGCTTCTGTCTTCAAGGGACCCACATTTGCCTTGACTATTTTTTTCCTCTTCACGTACCTAAAAAAACTTTTGCTATCCTCCTTTATATTATTGGCTAGTTTACCCTCGTACCTCATCTTTTCTCCCCGTATTGCATTTTTAGTTAACTTTTGTTGCTCTTTAAAAGAGTCCCAATCCTCTGTCTTCCCACTCTTCTTTGCTATGTTATACTTCCTCTCCTTAATTTTTATGCTGTCCCTGACTTCCCTCGTCAGCCACAGGTGTCTCTTACTCCCCTTAGAGTCTTTCCACCTCTTTGGAATAAATTGATCCTGCAACCTCTGCATTATTCCCAGGAATACCTGCCATTGCTGTTCTACCGTCTTCCCTGCTAGGGCCTCCTTCCAATCAATTTTGGCCAGCTCCCGCCTCATGCCTCTGTAATCCCCTTTGCTATACTGTAATACCGACACTTCCGATTTTCCCTTCTGCCTTTCCATTTGCAGAGTAAAACTTATCATGTTGTGATCACTGCCTCCTAATGGCTCTTTTACCTCTAGTCCCCTTATCAGATCAGGATCATTACACAACACTAAATCCAGAATTGCCTTCTCCCTGGTAGGCTCCAGTACAAGCTGTTCTAAGAATCCATCTCGAAGGCACTCTACAAACTCTCTTTCCTGGGGTCCATTTCCAACCTGATTTTCCCAGTCTACCTGCATGTTGAAATCTCCCATAACCACAGTAGCATTACATTTTTGACACGCCAATTTTATCTCCTGATTCAACTTGCACCCTATGTCGAGGCTATGTCATGCCACGAACTAATGGATAAACGTCAGCCAACCATACGGCAGGTAGCTAGAGTTATTGGTAAAATGGTAGCAGCTTTTCCAGCTGTACAATTTGGGCCTTTGCACTACCAAAATTTACAAAGAGCAAAAGTGCACGCACTAAAGCAAAACTCAGGTCACTTTGACCGAGCTATGTATTTAACTGCTGAATCCATTCCAGAGTTACAATGGTGGACAAGGAACATTAGGCTCAGTTCCAGTCCCATAATAATCACCAACCCAGTATTAAGCATTCAAACGGATGCCAGTGCTTTGGGCTGGGGAGCAACTAACATGCAATCCAGCACAGGGGGCAGATGGACTAATTCTGAATCATCTTGCCTACAGACACGGGGTATCAACTATTTAGAAATGTTGGGTGCGTTTTATGGTTTAAAAGCATATTCATCTAATACGCATCATGCACATGTCCGGTTGCAATTAGATAATACCACGGTGGTGGCTTATATCAACCACATGGGTGGTGTAAAGTCGATATCGTGTGACAAATTGGTCAACCTAATCTGGCAATGGTGTGTCGAAAGACATACTTGGTTATCAGCAACTTACCTACCAGGTAAGCAAAATACAGTGGCAGACACCAGGTCACGCAAATTTAACGATAACATCGAATGGATGTTAAATCCCAAAGTATTTGCCGAAATTACAAAGCAATATGGCACACCAGATATCGACCTATTTGCATCCAGGCTGAATCACCAAGTACCAACGTATGTCGCTTGGGAACCAGACCCTGAGGCAGCAGCAGTTGATGCATTCACGCTGCATTGGGGGAAAATGTTCTTTTATGCTTTTCCTCCCTTCTGCCTCATCAGTCGGGTATTACGCAAGATTCAATTGGATTCCGCTTCAGGAATCTTGATAACACCCGACTGGCCTACACAGCCATGGTTCCCAGTGGCCCTCGACATGGCTGTCGAAACACCGTTGGAATTCCCCAGCAGTCCGGAATTATTAATCCACCCAGTGTCAGGCATTAGTCACCCGTGCCATGACAGAGTCAATCTCCTGGCTTGCAGATTCTAAAAAGACCTCTACTGGGCCTGGGACTGTCTGAGGACGCCATCAACATGATGACCGCATCCCACCGGGAGTCCACCAGGAGACAATACCTGACCAACATAAGAAAATGGGAACGGTATTGCTCCAAAACAGGAACTACCTACACTACAGCGACAGCCACCAGTGTAGTGGAGTTCCTGGTTGGATTACATCGGGAAGGACTCAGCTACAGCGCCATAAATACAGCCAGGAATGCGTTGTCAGCTTATTTGGTTCCAGCAGCAGGACAACTGACTTTGGGGTCCCATCCACTAGTGGTAAAAACCATGAGGGGCATTTTTAACACCAATTCCCCCAGACCAAGGTACACTCAGATCTGGGATGTCAGCATTGTGCTGACGTACCTTAGGGGATGGCCACCGCCCAGGGCACTCACGCTGGAACAACTTACACTGAAATCAGTCATGCTCATGGCACTAGTGTCAGCTCAAAGGGTACAGTCCCTCCACCTTCTGAGGCTGGACAGCATGACAGAGTCATTGGACTGTTTCACATTTCATATTCAGGGACTGGTCAAACAAACTAGACCAGGTACCACGCCTCCAGTCATGGAGTTCTGGGCATATTCATCTGACCCACGGCTGTGTGCCAAGACCCATCTCGCCAATTACATAGACACAACATACAAATTAAGAGGGAGAGAAAAAGCCTTATGGATAAGCCACAAGAAGCCTCATCGTCAGGTGACGAGCCAAACCATTTCAAGGTGGCTCAAGCAGGTGCTTAAGTCCGCAGGAGTGAATACTAATGTTTACAAATCTCACTCCACCAGGGCTGCATCTACGTCGGCGGCTAGTCGAATGGACGTGCCTATCGACCATATTCTGACCAGAGCAGGATGGTCCTCGGAAAGAACTTTCCAAAGGTTTTATAATAAGCCGCTGGCGCAACCTGCTACATTTGCAGACAGAATTCTACAGTCTGCAGATAATATTTAATTTAAGCCCTGGGGAGCTCTCTGTTTTTTGTTGTCATTAATAAACCTTTTTTGTTCACAAACGGGTTTTTTGATTGTGATAACATACTTCCTCCCTCTAAAGTCTTCAGACAGTGAGTGAAGCATGAGCTGGTACACGGTTCGGAATCACAGAGCTTTGAAGTCTTCACGTAGTCACTCACGTGACTCCGAAATAAAATAGTAAGATTAAATGAGAACTTACCAGTTCGAAGTTTGATCTGTATTTTATGAGGAGTTACGATGAGGGATTACGTGCCCTCCGCTCCCACCCTCTATTATACAGATCAACTGGTAATTAAATTCTTATTTTTTCTTTACTATATTTATTTCAATCGTTGTGTTTTTTCTGTGAATCCACACCGCTGCTTTGAAGAATGTCGCGCATGCGTGCTGGACGGGGTCTTCACGTAATCCCTCATCGTAACTCCTCATAAAATACAGATCAAACTTCGAACTGGTAAGTTCTCATTTAATCTTACTATTCTACTGTGATCACATGTTCAACTGTTTATTTTGTGTGATTTAAATAATCTCAAAAGTTACCAATAAAATGGGGCGAGCTCAGGTGGGCAACCTGGTGTGTATGGATGAGTTGAGCTGAAGGAGCTGTTTACGTGCTATATGCATCTACACTTCCAGTGGTGTTATCTGTTAGAATTCTCCATTTCAATTAGTGCCTTCACCAAAGTACAAGGATAGGTACATGGATAGGAAAGATTTAGAGGGACATGGGCCAAACATGGGCAAATGGGACCAGCTTAGACAGGCATCTTGGTCGGCATGGACGAACTGGGCCCAAGGGCCTGTTTCCAAGCAATGTGACTCTTTGACTCTGACCTGACAGCATCAGTGTTATCAGCTGCCATGGATCCCCCCAAAACTGATGATCAACAATGGCCCACATTGTTAAAAGAGAAATCCACCACAGACACTGCTTTGCTCACATTTTGTCATTAAATTCAGGGTAATAGCGACTCACCTTCTCTAATCCTTGCACTATTTAGTATCACTGATGCTTCTAGTTTTGTACGTAGCCCTCACCCCACAAAGTCATAAATTCATTGAGAGACAAAGCATGGAATCAGATCCCTCGGCCCAGCGAGTCCACATCGACCATCAATCATCCATTTACACTAATACTATGTTAAACCTATATTTCCCCTCCCCATTCGTATCAATTCCCCCAAGATCCTATCAATCAGCAGTTTAGTGGTGCAGTGGTAGAGCTGCTGCTTTACAGCGGCAGAGACCTGGTTTTGATTCTGACAGGACCTCATATTTTGCTTGGGCAGATTCCAACCCAGCAGCATGAATATTGATTTCTCTAACTTCAAGAGATGCTCCCTCCCCCCTCCCCCTCCCCCCTCCCCCTTCCCCCAGTCCTCTTGCTAATTTCACCGCTTGAATCCCTTTGTTACCACCGTGTCCACAGCCAACAATGGACCATTGTGGGCTCCACCTGTCCTGAGTCATCAATGCGGACTCTGCTTCGTTCTGTACCTTCTCATACCACTAGTTTCCCTCTCCCTGACTCTCGGTCTGATGAAAAGTTTCGACCCAAAACACCACCTATTCATTTTCTCCAGAGATGCTGCCTGACTCGCTGAGTTACTCCAGCATTTTGTGTCTATCCAAGCAAAATTCAATGATGTTGACAGTAAGAGTCGCAGGAATAAGAAGTGACAGAATCAAGGTTGTCACTGTACATGACTTTGAAAATAACAGTCTTAAATAACTTAGTACCATTGAGGAACAAAATGAGACACAAACAATCTCCCAGATCTACTAGAGGACAGAGGATCTAGGGAGACAGAGGAACTGAAAGAAATTTGCATTAGGTGAGAAATAGTATTGGGTAGACTGATGGGACTGAAGGCTGATAAATCCCCAGGGCCTGATGGTCTGCATCCCAGGGTACTCAAGGAGGTAGCTCTAGAAATCGTGGATGCATTGGCAATTATTTTCCAATGTTCTATAGATTCAGGATCAGTTCCTGTGGATTGGAGGGTAGCTGATGTTATCTCACTTTTCAAAAAAGGAGAAAACGGTGAATTATAGACCAGTTAGCATGACATCGGTGGTGTGGAAGATGCTGGAGTCAATTATTAAAGAAGTGATAACGGTGCATTTGGATAGCAATAAAAGGATTTATGAAGGGGAAATCCTGCTTGACTAATCTTCTGGAATTTTTTGAGGATGTGACAAGTAAAATGGATGACGGAGAGCCAATGGATGTAATAATAACAATAATAACTTTTATTTATATAGCACTTTTCATGCAATTTAATGCAGCCCAAAGTGCTTTCCCCAAAAACAAACACATGTCTAAACAAAGATACAATTTAAAACAGTAAGGACATAGACATACAAAACACAAATTTATATAAAAATATAAAATGTAAAATTGGGAGTGTAAAAGAACAAAGGAAGTAAAATCAGTTAAAAGCTTTAGTAAAAAGATATGTTTTTAACTGCCGTTTAAAAATCTCAACTGAGTCTGCATCTCTCATGGCCCAGGATAAAGTATTCCACAGGTTGGGGGGGGGGGGGGGAGTTCAAAAAGCTGCTTCTTCAATTTTCTTACTGTTGTGGCATTGAGTGGCCAACCAGCCAGCATTAGAAGACCTGAGCGCTCGAGTAGGGACTCTGTAAGAAATGCCGCTGCCAAGCCATTTAGGGCTTTGTAGACTATGAGGAGGACCTTATAGTCTATCCTGGACCTTACAGGGAGCCAATGAAGGGAGTATAATACTGGGGTGATATGTTCTCTTTTCTTGGTATTTGTTAAAAGCCGGGCTGTGGCATTTTGAATGAGCTGTAACTTGTTGTGGCATATCTGGACTTTTAGAAAGCCTTTGATGAGGTCCCACACAGGAGATTAGTGGGCAAAATTAGACCACATGGTATTGGGGGTAGGATATTGACATGGATTGACAATTGGTTGGCAGACAGGAAACAAAGAGTAGGAATAAATGGGTCCTTGTCAGAATGGCAGGCAGTGGCGAGTGGAGTGCCGCAAGGCTTGGTACTGGGGCCGCAACTATTTACAATATATATTAATGATTTAGATGATGGAATTAAAAGTAATACTAGCAACTTTGCAGATGACACAAAGCTGGGTGGCAGTGTGAACTGCGAAGAGGATGCTAGGAGGTAGCAGGGTGACTTGGACAGGTTGAGTGAGTTGGCAGATGCATGGCAGATGCAATATCATGTAGGTAAACGTGAGGTTATCCACTTTGGCAGCAAGAACAAGGAGGCAGATTATTATCTCAATGGTGTCAGATTAGGAAAAGGGGAAGTGCAATGAGACCTGGGTGTCCTTGTACACCAGTCACTGAAAGTAAACATGCAGGTACAGCAGGCAGTGAAGAAAGCTAATGGCATGTTGGCCTTCATAACGAGAGGATTTGACTACAGGAGTAAAGAGGTCCTTCTGCAGTTGTATAGGGCCTAGGTGAGACTACATCTGGAGTATTGTGTGCAGTTTTGATCTCCTAATTTGAGGAAAGACGTCGTTGCTATTGAGGGAGTGCAGCGTGGGTTCACGAGGTTAATCCCCGGGATGGCGGGACTGTCATATGAGGAAAGATTGGAAGAACTGGGCTTGTAATCACTGGAATTTAGAAGGATGAGAGGGAATCTTATAGAAACATATAAAATTATAAAAGGACTGGACAAGCTAGGTGCAAGAAAAATGGTCCCTATGTTGGGGGAGTCCAGAACCAGGGGCCACAGTTTAAGAATAAAGGGGAGGCCATTTAAAACTGAGATTTTCTCCCAGAGAGTTGTGAATTTGTGGAATTCTCTGCAACAGAAGGCAGTGGAGGCCAATTAACTGGATAAATTTAAAAGAGAGTTAGATAGAGCTCTCGGGGCTAGCAGAATCAAGGGGTATGAGGAGAAGGCAGGCACGGGTTACTGATTGTGGATGATTAGCCATGATCACAATGAATGGCGGTGCTGGCTCGAAGGGCCGAATAGCCTCCTCCTGCACTTATTTTCTATGTTTCTATGTTTCTATGTTAAAATGGAGTACTGCGAGTCTGTTGGGAGATAGCTTAATTCAATCATTACTTAAGAATGATACACTTTGATGGTAAATCTTGCTGACAAGATGAGAGAAGAATTGGGCTGAACTGTCCCATGCAGACAAAATAAAAGTATCAGCTGCGCACAGCCCATCTACTATGGGGACTTGGGTTATGTTATTAGATGCAGACAGCATCAGGAGTTCAGGTAGGGATATCAGTCGTTGTGTCTCGATATCAGGCTTCAGTCGCAGATGAATTGAGCAGAGTTCTAATAATAGACATAAAATGCTGGAGTAACTCAGTGGATCAGGCAGCATCTCTGGAGAAAAAGGATGGGTGACGTTTCGGGTCTGGGGCCTTCTTCAGACTGAAAGTAGAGTGGAGGGAACTGGAGGAAAGAAAAGGCCAGAACAAGGCAGAGCCGGCAACAGAAACCAGCCCTGCTTTGTTTTGGCCCTGTTGCCAACCCTGCTTTGTTCAGCCCTTTTCTTACCTCCTTCTCTACTCTAATCTAGTCTGAAGAAGGGTCCCAACCTGAAACGTCACCCATCATTTTTTTTCCGGAGATGCTGCCTGACCCGCTGAGTTACTCCGAACATGATGCCATGTTAAATTCATCTCTGCTGCCTGCATGTTATTCATATCCCCCCATTCCCTGCATATTCATGTGGCTGTCTAAAAGTCTCTGAAATGCCAGTATCGTATCTGCCTTCGCCACCTCAATCCTGGCAGTGCGTTTCAGGCACCCACCATTCTCTATGTAAAAAAAACGTGCCCCACATATCTGCTCTGCCTCTCTTATCTTAAAGCGATGCCCGGTAGTCTTTGACCTTTCCACCCTGGGAAAAAGGTTCCGACTGTGCCTCCCTTAATTTTACATATGTACTTCTTTCAGGTCTGATTTTGTCTGATAACACTCCATCAGAGTGCCTTTGGAGGGTTTTCTTAATTAAAAGACAATACATAAATGTCACTGACATTGCTAAGCAGATCAATTTTAATACACTCTTACGAAAACATTCTTTTTCCTTTGTACCAGTCTTGTGAAGCATCCTAGTTACGATTTTCCCCATTTTCCACATTTACAAGGATGTTGCCAGGACCAGAGGGTCTGAGCTATAGGGAGAGGTTGTGAAGGCTGGGTCTCTATTCCTTGGAATGCAGGAGGATGAGGGGTGATCTTATTGAGGTGTATAAAATCATGAGAGGAATAGATTGGGTAGATGCACAGAATCTCTTGCCCAGAGTAGGGGAATCGACGACCAGAGGACATAGGTTCAAGGTGAAGGGGAAAAGATTTAATAGGAATCTGAGGGGTATCTTTTTCACACAAAGAGTGGTGGGTGTATGGAGCAAGCTGCCAGAGGAGGTAGTTGAGGCAGGGACTATCTCAAGGTTTAAGAAACAGTTATTTTATTCACAAAATGCTGGAGTAACTCAGCAGGTCAGGCAGCATCTCGGGAGAGAAGGAATGGGTGACGTTTCGGGTCGACACCCTTCCTCAGACCCTTCCTCAGTCTGAGGAAGGGTCTTGACCCGAAACGTCACCCATTCCTTCTCTCCCGAGATGCTGCCTAACCTGCTGAGTTACTCCAGCATTTTGTGAATAAATCGATTTGTACCAGCATCTGCAGTTATTTTCTTAAGAAACAGTTAGACAGTTACATGGATAGGACAAGTTTGGAGGGATATGGACCAAACGCAAACAAGTGTGACTAGTGTAGCTGGGACATGTTGGCCAGTGTTGGCAATTTGGGCTGAAGGGTTTGTTTCCACACTGTATCACTCTATGACTCGATTATATCCTAATAATAATAATAATAATAATAATAATAATAATATTCATTTATTGTCATTGCAACGAGTACAACGAAATTTAAAAAATAGCCAATCCTGACGGTGCGTACAAACATATATGCAATAAATGCAAAAACAAATAAATACATAAATACAATTAAATACAATTATATTAAGCACAAGATTTTTTAACGGTGTTGCCTAGTGCAAAGGTAGTGTTCAGTTCTCGTATGGCCCTGGGGTAAAAACTGTTCTTAAGTCTGTTTGTTCGGGATTTGATCGACCTGAAACGTCGACCAGAGGGCAGATGAACAAACAGACGGTGGCCGGGGTGGGATGGATCTTTTATTATTTTGCCTGCTCTACTGAGGCAGCGTAGGCTGAACAGGTGCTCCAGGGAGGGCAGTGAGCAGCCGATGATCTTCTGGGCCGTCGTGATGACCCTCTGAAGGGCCTTCCTGTCCTTTTCTGAGCAGCTGGCATACCATGTGGTTATACAGTATGCCAGCACACTCTCGATGGAGCAGCGATAGAAGGACAACATGAGCTTCTCCTGCAGGTTGGTTTTCCTGAGGATCCTCAGGAAGTGGAGTCTCTGCTGTGCCTTCTTTACTGTGGTGATGGTGTTGGTAGACCAGGTAAGGGACAGGTTGCTGTGGGACTTCTGCAGCTTGAGCATTGGAGTGGTACCTGTTATAGTTGTCAAGTTAGGAAAAGGGGACGTACAACGAGATCTGGGTGTCCTAGTGCATCAGTCACTGAAAGGAAGCATGCAGGTACAGCAGGCAGTGAAGAAAGCCAATGGAATGTTGGCCTTCATAACAAGAGGAGTTGAGTATAGGAGCAAAGAGGTCCTTCTGCAATTGTACAGGGCCCAAGTGAGACCGCACCTGGAGTACAGTGTGCAGTTTTGGTCTCCAAATTTGAGGAAGGATATTCTTGCTATTGAGGGCTTGCAGCGTAGGTTTACTAGGTTAATTCCCGGATTGGCGGGACTGTCATATGTTGAAAGACTAGAGCGACTAGGCTTGTATACACTGGAATTTAGAAGGATGAGAGGAGATCTTATCGAAACGTATAAGATTATTAAGGGGTTGGACACGTTAGAGGCAGGAAACATGTTCCCATTGTTAGGAGAGTCCAGAACAAGGGGCCACAGTTTAAGAATAAGGGGTAGGCCATTTAGAACTGAGATGAGGAAAAACGTTTTCAGTCAGAGAGTTGTGAATCTGTGGAATTCTCTGCCTCAGAAGGCAGTGGAGGCCAATTGTCTGAATGCATTCAAGAGAGAGCTAGATAGTGCTCTTAAGGATAGCGGAGTCAGGGGGTATGGGGAGAAGGCAGGAATGGGGTATTGATTGAGAATGATCAGCCATGATCACATTGAATGGCGGTGCTGGCTCGAAGGGCCGAATGGCCTCCTCCTGCACCTATTGTCTATTGTCTATAGTTGGAGTTTATGAAGAGCAGGGCCACATCCACACCCAACCTATCAATGTATAACATGAGACCTAGGGAAGGGCTCTGGCTCAATGGACCAAATGGCCTTCTATAGCAATGGTGAAAACGATTTCAAACAAAAAAGGATTCAGAAAATATTTCTGTAGTCCACCAGTTTTATATTCCTGCAATCTGACCATTGTATTGGCGGTAAAGCCAATACTTCAGCCTTTCAGGGAGAATATCTAAAAGTAAGTGTCATATTTTAAAATACAGTACATCTATTACACTCATCTCAGAGCCAAACAGGTCAAACAGAGGTTGGGAGAAATACTCCATAGGTCAGGCAGCAACTATGGAAAGAGAATCAGATTTAATGTAACAAGGCAGTGACCATTTTCGAAAATCAGTTTCTGGTTGAAAGAGCAGCAGCTAGAAATATTAAGTGTTTCTCTCCTATAATGTGTTGGCCTGAGAATAGAGTAAGTTCAGCAGTTTCTGGTTTTATTTCAATATTACAATCTCCACAGCATTTGGCCTTTGGTTGAGAGAATGTAAGAATTGTATTGGCTATAAGTATTCCCCACTTTTAAAACAGGGATGGGTGCTTCCACCTAAACAGGTTTAGTTTAGATTATTGTTACATGCACCGAGGTATAGTGAAAAGCTTTTGGTTGTGTCAGCAGAAAGACTATTCACAATCACAATTACAATTAAGCAGTCCATAGGGTGCAGACGAAATGTGTAGGAAGGATCTGCAGATGCTGGTTTAAATCAATGATAGTCACAAAAAGCTGGAGTCAATCAGCGGGTCAGACAGCATCTGTAGAGGAGGATGGGAATTTAAGAGCCACATAGACTTCCCCCCCCCTTAGGATCCCCATAGGCCCACAGATCCTTGTGAATAGAACAGCCTTGCCAGATACGGGAGAGGTTAGGGCTTTGCAGAGGGACGCCTCTGCTGCACAACAGGATTTATGGAAACGAGAAGGATGTGCCAATAGATACCTGCACTGATCTTTGGCTCACCCCTCTTGGACAAGTTTGTGTACCTGCCTGTTCTCCTTAATTATATACCATTTGCTAACACACGCTGGAAAGGAAGGAATGGTGATAATGGCAAAGGAAACCTGGTGGCATCCGAATGTGAATTTGTACACAAAACAACCCAGGGAAAGTGTTAAAATGCCCAAAGGGATTGACGGCAATGCTTTGGGGTGAGCCAATGCCAGGCAGACCCTTGGAGTGTATATAAATAGATTTTATAGAGCTAACGCGGATGCAGTGCTATAAGTATTGTTTGGTAATTGTGGATTTATTTAGCCGATGGATAGAAGCTCTGCCAACTGTAAATGCTACAGCCGAAACCACAGTGAGAATCATTCTGAGGGAAATTATTCCCCGGTTTGGATTGCCTGCAACTATCAGCTCCGACAATGGCCCCCATTTTATGGCAAACATAAATGAAGAGGTCTGCCAACATTTTTGCATTAGCCAACAATTCCATTGTGTCCACCATCCACAGGCTGCCAGCATAGTTGAAAGGGCAAATGGGACCATGAAGACTAAACTAGCAAAGCTGATGGAGGAGACTGAATTGGATAAAAGTACTCCCATTGTCTCTCTTTGAGGTGAAGGTGACCCCACATAGTGCCACCGGGCTGACACCTGCGGAACTTGTTTACGGGCGGCCATTGCAGACTCCTTGGGGAGCAGACCATAGTGTAGAGGTTGGCTTCGACCTACATGCTCTCAGTGATGAACTATAACTCATGTGCAGCAATTAACAAATCCACTATCAGTCCCAGGTTCGTGAAACACAAAGGGCGACAACTGACACCCCTGAAGATCGAACGATGATGCTTTGGACGAAGGGATCTGCCTGGACAACAATAGTACCAGTGGTAAGACATCAACAGCAGGGAACAAAAAGAATGGTTGGATCTACGAACTCTTTTCGGTAATGGTTCATTCAGGGAGCGCTGCTGGTGGACATTACTACGCCTATGTAAAATCATTCGGTGACGGACAGTGGTACAGTTTCAATGATCAACGTGAGAGTAGGATTACTCAAGATGATGTTAGGAAAACATACGGTGGCTCCCCAGTGACCAGAGGTTATTACTCCAATGCCTTTGCCAGCTCAACCAACGCGTACACGTTAATTTACAGACAAAAGAAGAATGCAAAGTTCTTGGAGGTGCATGATTTTCCAAAGCACATTGAACACCTGGTCCAAAAGGAGAAGGAATCAGAAGAGCAAGAAAAAAGAGACAGAAGGAAATTGAACGCAATACATGCAAGATCAAGCTGTTCTGTATTCACCCCATGAGAGACAGTGATGGGGAACAAACTGGAGCTCCACAGGGACAAAACGTTACGGGAAGCTGTGGAGATAGCGTACAAGCTGATGGGACTAGAGGTTGTGCTTCCACTCGACTGCTGCCGGCTGGTCAAGCACGACGAGTTTCACGATTACCTGGAGCGGTCGTACGAGGGAGAAGGGGACACCCCTGTGGGGATGATGCTGCTGGGTGGAGTCTTGTCATCTTGCATGTTTGACTTGCTGCTGGAGACGAGGTGACCCAGAGCAGAACTTTCAACCGTACAAGTCGGGGGAAGTGATGGTGAAGGTGCACGTGGTTGACCTGAAGACAGAAACTCTGGCTCCACCCGACAATGTTCGAGCCTACCTCGACCAAACTGTGTGGCCGAGTTCAAACAGATCATTTCCCAGGCAACGGGACTCACCGCTGAACACATGCGCATCGTACTGGGGCGCTGCTGCAACGATCTGTGGCTGCTCCATGTACCCAGCAAAACACTGAAGGCTGAAGGATTCTTCAGGAGTAACAAGATATTTGTTGAAAGCTTGGACATGCAGGATAATCAGGCATCGCTCACTGAATCACAGCTCGGGCATCTACTGGACCAGCATGCCAACACCATTCGGCTTTACGTGTCTTTGCCAGAACAATCTCCAGGGTCCCAAGGGCTAAGGTGCCTGCATCAACAAGCTGCCAGGGACCCAGTCAACCAAGAAGCAGCTGTGAGTCTGCAGGAGCTCCTTTTGCCAGCAGGAAGCCCATGGAAGCCATGTTGGAGGAGAGCACAGAGACACAGAAGAACCTTTCACTGTTGCAGCACCAGCGACAGTCGTCCTGCACTTTGGGAGGGAATGGCGATGGGATGAAAAGCGGGGAAGGCAGTGACTTTGAGACCACCGAGACCCCGTCGCAAGAGACCGAATTGTCGGCCTCTGTGGACAACAGGGAATTGGAAAACCGGATTCCCTCCTCCGATGCCGAGGCCCCGCTGCAGTCGGAGGAGAGGTCCGACTCCGACGTAAACGACAGGAGCACCAGCTCCATGGATAGCGACACCTCCACATTCAGGGACAGTTTCTTCCGAGCTGCTATCGGGCAACTGATCCATCCTATCACCAACCCTAGAATTGTCCTGAGCTGCCATCTACCCCATTGTCATTGAGATAACCTAAATGTCTGATAGAATGGCAGTTATTAATTACCACACAAGCTTGACAATAAAGGTTTCACGGCATGATTAAGTGAAATCATGAAAATGAAAATCTTTGACAAATCTTGAAATTAATGTGCAAGCTATTGGGTTGATGGAGTGTTGGGGCGGGAGGGTGGTAGCTAAGTCAGTGGATTAGGAAGTCAACAAAATGTCTTTAGGATAGCATTACACAAGATTAAGTCTGGTGATCTTAGGAACAATATATTAGTATGATTGGTTAATTGGCGTAAGGCAGAGGGGAGGAATAATTGTATCACTTTCAGTAATTCACGATGACTTCTGCTTGGCCGGCAGCTAATTACAATCCATGATCAATGACAGGAGAAACCAAGTATAATATATTCAGAAAATAGACACAAAAAGCTGGAGTAACTCAGGGGGACATCGCTGGAGAGAAGGAATGGGTGACATTTGGGTCGAGACCCTTCTTCAGACTGGTTAGGGATAAGGGAAACGAAAGCTATAAACGGTGATGTGGAGAGATAAAGAACAATGAATGAAAGATATGCAAAAAAAGTAACAATGATAAAGGAAACAGGCCATTGTAAGCTGTTTGTAGGGTGAAAATGAGAAGCTAGTGCGAATTGGGTGGGGGAGGGATAGAGAGAGAAGGAATGCCGGGGCTACCTAAAGTGAGAGAAATCAATATTCATACCACTGGGCTGTAAGCTGCCCAAGTGAAATATGAGATGCTGTTCCTCCAATTTGCGTTTAACCTCACTCTGACAATGGAGGAGACCGAGGACAGAATTTCGCCTGAGCAGCTTGCAGCCCAGTGGTATGAACGATGACTTCTCCAACTTTAGATAGTTCCTCTGTCCCTCTCTTCCCCTCCCCCTTCCCAGATCTCCCACTGTCTTCCCGTCCCCACCTATATCCTTCCTTTGTCCCGCCCCCCTGACATCAGTCTGAAGAAGGGTCTCGACCCGAAACGTCACCCATTCCTTCTCTCCTGAGATGCTGCCTGACCTGCTGAGTTACTCCATCATTTTGTGAATAAATACCTTCGATTTGTACCAGCATCTGCAGTTATTTTCTTACACAGAATATATTCAGTTTGCTGACAATACAAAGGTAGGTAGGAATGTAATGGCAAGGAGGACACAAAGCAAAAGAGATTAGATCAACAATCAGGCAAGAGGGGGGGGGGGGGGGGGAGATCTGAGAGACTCGGGAGAAGTGATAACTTATCCCCTCCAGTAGACAAGAATAGAAAAACTATTTTTTTCTGCACAAAAGTCAAGTGAATCTTCATGTGCAAGGATTTGCTGCTAATTATATAGGTCTTCATTGACACTGCACCTGTAATACTGAGTGCAGTTTCCTTCTCCTTAATTACCAGCATCCTTAACAACGCATGAATGGTTCACCACATTGTTCCTGGATAAAGAGGTTGTCTAGGAGAGAACTAGAAAGGATTACACCCTTTGGAGCTGAAGGAAACACGTGATCTTCTCGAAAGGCACAAAATCTATGACAGAATGCCATGTTCCCCAAGCTGTAGGGTCCAGGAGAGACAAGTGAGATCTGTGGAGATTGGTATTTTTGAATGAAGACGACTATTTGGGGCTGAGACAGGAAGAAATTCCTTCACTCAGAGATTTGACGATCTTTATAATTTTCCAGCTACAAGGGTTGTGGATGCCCAGTTACTAAATATAATAAGGACAGATTATATACTTCAGGGATAGGGCAAGAAAGTGAAATGCATGAAGACTATCAATCAGGTGAAGGAATTGGATGAGCTGCGATCACATTTCCTAAGTTCTCATATAAATCCTGGGCCTATAGGACAAAAGGTCTACAGGAAATTGACATATCTGAATGTTTCTTTTGGATGATCCTAAATTTCCTTGAAGACAAATCTCTAAAAAAAAACAAGTAACATGCTCTGAGAATCTTTAGTATGCACGCTCTGCTCTAATACTTTTATGTGTACGTGTTTAGATAAAGACATACAGGGTCTTTTATCGCCACTTTCTTAGATTGCTCTGCACATCAATCATGGCAATGTGTGCAGTGGCTAAATAGTGCTTTAGCAACTATTTTTACCAAAGAAAACGCAGTCTAATCAACAATCCAAGTCGAATCAAAGCTCAAATTCTGCATTTTATTTGGTAGCAGGTTCTTTGCTAGCTAGCTTGTGTGGCTGGATCAATGTTACCAAAGTTAGTCTCATTAAACTTTTTTGTTTAACTTAAGGGGTGGCATGGTGGCACAGCGATTGAGTTACTGCCATGCAGCACCAGAGTCCCAAGTTTGATCGTGATTACGGGTGCTGTATGGAGTTGATATATTCTCCCCATGACCCATGTGGGTTTTCCTCGGGTGTTTAGTTTTTAGTTTAGTTTAGAGATGGAGCCCTGTTACAGGCCCATTGGCCCATCGATTCTACGTCAACCAGCGATCTCCACACATTATCCCACACACACTAGGGACATTTTTTATAATTTTACCAAGCCAATTAGCCTACAAACCTGTACGTCTTTGGAGTGTTGGAGGAAACTAGAAAACCCGGAGAAAACCCACACAGGCCATAGGGAGAACGTACAAAGTCCGTACAGACAAACTCCGTACAGTCAGGATCAAACCCGGGTCTCTGGCACTGTAAGGCAGCAACTCTACCACTGCGCCACCATGTTGCCTGCATTCCAAAGACGTACAGGATTGTAGGTTAATTGGCTTCAGTAAAAATTGTAAATTGTCTCGTGTGTAGGATAGTGCTTATGTGCAGGGATCGCTAATCGGCATGGGCTCGGTGGGCATAAGGGCCACGCGGTACCTTTAAACTAAACAAAACTAAAACTAAAGACTCCTCAGCAGTCTTTCCTATTCAAATATTGAACTATAGCAGTTTGCATTATTTCGGATAAAAAAGACACAAAGTGTTAGAGTAACTCACCGGGACAGGCAGCATCTCTGGAGCACATGGATAAGTGACGTTTCATGGATAAGGGGCCCTTCTTTGTGTCTATTTTTGCGTAAACCACCAACTGCAGTTCCTTGTACGGTATGATAGAATTTTATTTATCCCTGGAGGGGAATTGGTCTGCCAAGAGTCATAAAGCACAACAAGATACATGAAATTAAAGTGTTGAGTAGTAAGTCCAGGATTGGGGATGTGCAAAGAGTGGGGAGGGTGGGGTGAGGGGGGTGGGTGGGGATGGTAGTCAGTCTACCCCATGACAGAAGGGCGATGAGTTGATAGCTACAGTTTGATAGCTACAGGGAAAAGGGATCTCCTGTGGCGGTTGGTGCTGTTGTACCAAAATATCTGCATTATTTCTGTATTCATTTCATTGTCAGTTACCTGATAATTTCCCCATCTCTCTTCATTTGTTTCCTCTCCATGGAAATAGAATACTTCCTTGTGGAAGCTGGTGAAGCATAACATAAGATTTAGATTTATATATACATTGCTCTAAATTCCATGGCTTTGCTAAATACTCATTAGTGCAAATGACCCAAAAATCAGTCTGATTTTCACAACTCTCACCAACGTCTACGGGTGGAATGGTGGCGCAATGGTAGAGATGCTGTCTCACAGCGCCAGAGACCCTGGTTTGATCCTGGCCTCAAATGCTATCTGTGCCGAGTTTACACGTTCCCCTTGTGACTGCGTGGGTTTTCTTCGTGTGCTCCAGTTTCCATCCACATCTCAAAGACATGCAGGTTTGTAGGTTAATTGGCTTCTGTAAATTGGCCCTAGTGTGTGGGATAGAATGAGTGTACGGGTGAGTGATGAGCGGCGTGGACATGGAGGGCCGAAGGGCCTGGTTCAACACTGTGTCTTTAAAACTAAAACTAAAACTAAGATGTACCATGGAAAGCATTTTATCAAGATACATCAGAGCATGGTTTGGGAACAGCTCCATCAAAGACCGCAATAAATTGCGGAGAGTTGTGGACGTAGCTCAGACCATCACTCAGACCAACCTCCCTTCCACTGGCTCAAATTACACCACGCTGCATCAGTAAGGCCACCTGCATAATCAAGGACAAGTCTCACCCCCACTTCTCCCCTCTCCCATCAGCCAAGAGGCATGTAAGTGTGAAAATGCACACCTCTAGGTTCAGGGACAATTACTTCCCAGCTGTTTTCAGGCAACTGAACTATCCTATTACCAAGTAGAGAGCAGTCCTGACTCACCATATACCTCATTGGAGACCCTCGGACTATCTTTAACCAGGCTTAATCTTGCATTATTCCCTTTACCCTGTATCTGTGCACTGTAGCGGCTTAATTGTAATCATGTATGGTCTATTCTCTGACTGAATAACACGCAACAAAAAAGCTTTTTACTGTACCTCGGTACACAGATAATAAACTAAGCTAATAAATGAAATTATAATTTCTGATTGTAAATATAAACATGGAAATATACCCAAGTGCATCTAGATTAACATCTCAAGTGAGCCATCAAACTCTTCACTTCATTAGGGGACCTGTATCAACCATGAAATGTTGGCAATTCAATGTTTGAAGCTAAAATTAAGAATTAGGTATTTTGTAAACCTTTGTTGGATGAGTAACAAGGGAAGTGATTTTGTTTGTTGTGTATTAAATAATCCAAAGTTTTATTAAATATGTAATTTTGCTTACTGGACATATAATGGCACATCCAAATTTTACTGAAGAATAGCGTTTCAATGGCTTCTTGTTCCATCTAAATTTTACATGGACATTTCTGCCACCTTTGTGAACAGATGTAAAAAAGCAATAAAAGCCCACGATTCTCATTAATATTTTGCCTCGTTATTTGTTGATGAAACATTGTGTGTCACATTGCCCCACCACAACTGATAAAGTAGGTTGGAGAAACAAAAAACAAACCCATGAAACAATGGTGGACAATCTCAGAAAAAAACAAAGTAAAATTCCGCTCCAACTCCCTAAGGCAAACAAGGTAGGTATGAAAGAGATTACTAGATATATTTAACCCAGGCCATCACATTCCCACGTTTGGTACAATTTCCCTAGAAACACAAGACTTGCTGCTTATTCTGCATTTCCCAGAGCAAACACTATAAATGGAGATCAGAATTGGTGCTGTTAAATTGCATCATTTCCATTTTCACACAGTGGGAGAAGGTGGTGGCAACAATAATACCAGGCTATCTTTCCCAGCTGAACAGCCATTATTAAACCCACCTCAGCTCCTTCATCATCATGCCAAGAGCCCAGATCTTTACTAAAATTACCCCACCATTCTGCTGGCTCTACTGCTAATGGCCTCCCCACTGATAGAATATTTGAGCAAACTCTGAAAGCTACCAACCCAAACCCAGCCTCAAATTTGGATCTTTCTGTTTTCTCTCCCCTCATCCCATAGCCATGGTCATTGTTCATGATAGCCATCTCCCCCCCTCATAATAATAATAATAATAATAATAATAATAAGCATTTATTTTATATAGCGCCTTATCAGGTGCTCAAAGCGCTTTACATAAACAATCAAACATAAAAACAAACAGACAAACTATCCTAACGGAGAAGCGGCGAATAAACAACGCCAGCGTCCTCTCACGTCAGGGTCCGGCAGTAGACAGCAAAAAGCACAGGACACACAGATACAATTTTTACACAATTTTTACACAATTTTTATACAAACAGCCATCACAGTGATTGCTCTAGGCATACCCTCACTGTGATGGAAGGCAAAGTCTTATCTCCTCCTGATTTCTTCTCCTGTGGTGCCACGAGGTGATCGAGGCTCCCAACTTTTTGAAGCCCCCACCGGGCGATGGAAAGTCCCAGGGCCGAGCCAAGCAGGCCGATGAAAGTCCTGAGCCCCCACCGGGCGATGGAAAGTCCCAGGGCCGAGCCAAGCAGGCCGATGAAAGTCCTGAGCCCCCACTGGGCGATGGAAAGTCCCAGGGCCGAGCCAAGCAGGCCGATGAAGGTCCTGAGCCCTCACCGGGCGATGGAAAGTGCTGCGGCCGAGCCACGCAGGGCGATGAAGGGCCTGCGAGCGGGTCGATCGTACCTCGCGCTTCGGGGCGGTTGAAGCTGCTACGGCTGGAGCTCCCAAAAGCCGGTCGCCAGCCAGGGACCTGCGAGCTCCCGATGTTGCGGTCTGCAGGGCCCACGGCCGAAGCCTCCGAGATGGTAAGTCCAGGCCCTGCGACCGGAGTCTTCAAGGTCGATCCCAGCTGGAGGCCGCCGACTCCACGATGTTAGGCCGTAGCGCGAACGGAGATACGACACGGTAAAGGTCGCATCCACATCCACATCCACATCCACTCATGCCACATCCATGGTCATTGTCTATGATAGCTATCTCCCCCCCTCATGCCACATCCATGGTCATTGTCCATGATAGCCATCTCTCCCCCTCATGCCCAGTCCATGGTCATTGTCCATGATAGCCATCTCCCCCCCCCCTCATCCCACATCCATGGTCATTGTCCATGATGGCCATCTCCTGTTCCCGTGACCCTATTCTCACTAAACTACTGATCACCCACATTTCCCTCCTGATTCCCATTAGCTTATTTGGTTAATACTTCTACACTGACACATATCTGACTGCCCTACCCTTCATCTTCAACTCCCTTTCCTTTCCAGAGTGTGTGTGAACATGTTGCCAGATTTCAGAAATACATCGTTTGATGCCCTTCTCACCCTGTAGTGCTGAACTGGTGGGTTTCATTGTAAGTATTCATCTCATTGTGACCAAGCATAGCTATCCCTGCTTAACCTGACTAAAACCTTTGTCAGTTAGATACAAAATCCCGTTCCAATGCTTCTCCCATGTAGTTCAGCTGAGTGGGAGCACACAATCCTGGCTACAATTATTGTACATCAACATAACCATTGAACAGGAGTGACCCAAAATAGTTCCTTGATAAAATACCATTAGTGGCATTTAAGAGATTTTTGGATAGGCACATGAATATCCAGGGAATGGAGGCATATGAATTATGTGCAGGCAGATAAGAGTCAGACATAGATCAGCTACAGAAATAGGTAGATAAATTGCAGATGGAGTTTAATCGGAGCAAGTATGAGGTGTTGCATTATAGGAGGTTGAATGCAAGGAGGAAATATCCAATTAATGACAAAACCCTTAACAGCATTAATGTAGAGGGATCTTAAGTTTAAGGAGAGAGGAAACATATTTCATTGGTCAGGGCATTGAGTATGAGTTATGATGCAGCTTTATAGGACTTTGGTTAGAACACGTTTGGAGCAATGTGTGCAGTTCTTGTCACACCCAATACAAGAAGGATGTGGAGGCTTTGGAAAGAGTACAGAAATGGTTTACCAGAATGATGTCTGGTTGAGGGGGTATTAGTAACAGGGAGAGGTTGGACAGATTTGTAGTTTTCTTTGAAGTGCCATAGGCTGAGGGGAGACCTGATATAAGTTTGTAAAATTATGAAGTTTAGTTAGGGTCAGAGACTCCTCCTCACTCACCACATGCAAAACATCACTGAAGTCTCACCTGTTCAGCACTGCCTTCAACCACTGAAGGTCACCTCACCTTCTGTCTCCTTTTTCTGTTTGTTTACTTATTTATCTATTTATTCACTTCTCTATGTTCTAGAAATCCCTGTAAAGCATCTTTGAGTGTTTGAAAAGCGCTATATAAGTGTAACGCATTATTATTATTATTATTATTAAACAGAACCTTTTGCCCAGGATGGAAATTTCAAATGTGAGAGGGCAGAGGGGCTACGTTAAATGCGGGGCTAAGGTTTTCAACACAGAGGGTGGTGACTGCCTGGAATGGTGATAGTGGACAGTTGAGAAAGTAGCATTACAGGGACTTTTGGATTAATGCATAGATATGCAGGGAATAGAGGGATATGGATTGGGTACAGGCAGATAAGAGTTGGTCATGGCATCATGTTCGGCATAGACATTGTGGGCTGAAGGGCTTGTTTCTGTATTGTAGTTTAGTTTAGAGATACAGCGCGGAAACAGGCCTTTTGACCCCACCAGTGATCACCGCATAATGCCATTATCCTGCACACACAAGGGGCAATTTACATTTATACCCAGCCAATTAACCTGCAAACCTGCAAGTCTTTGGAGTGTGGGAGGAATATGAAGATCTCGGAGAAACGCCATGCAGGTCAAAGGGAGAACGTACAAACGCCGTACATACAGCAGCCATGGTCAAGATCGAGCCCACATATCTGGTGCTGTAAGGCCGTAGCTCTGGTGCTACGCCACCATGCCGCCCTGTTCCGCCATTCTCTTCTACTTACCATTACCTTATCATTATCTCTGCAGATTCCCCTAGTATCTACCCTTGTCCTATTTTTCTTTACAAATCTCTTGATATTAAACATGAGTACATGCCACATACACATGCATGGATGTCAACCATCACATCCACCTCCCCCATCCTTTCACAATATCTAAGTTGCCAAAGTGACATATGATACTGAATGAAGAGAAACATTCCCTCACCATACACTGGGAAGACTGCCCTTGGTTCAAGCCACAAGCACCGTAACCCGGTCCATCACACCCAAGTGCTGCAATTGTGCCCAAGAAGAGTTCCAACCAATCACTGCTTCATTAGTAAGACCACCTTCTTCCAACTTCATAAAATGAATTCCACAATTTTGCATGGGTAGCTTACAACCCAATGTTATGAACACTGAATTCACCAGTTTTAGGTGACTTCAACAAACACCTCCACCTCCTCTCCTCCCTCCATTAAAAACCCATTAACCAGTTCCACAGTTCGCAATACGTATCCTCTCTATCCAAAAATTGGCCTATCAAGGAACCTCCTTGCCTCCGGCCCTGTTTACTTTCTCGGTTCTAGTTTATTTATTCCCACTCTCCCTGCTACAATCAGCCTGAAGAAGGGTCCCAACCCGAAAGGTTACCTATCTATTTTCTCGTGATGTTGTCAGACCCCCTGAGTTACTCCAGCAGTTTGTGTCAATACACAGTTCATTTGTTGCTAAATCCCTCACTCGTACACTTGTCACTTAGATTAGACTATTCTAGTCAACCTCTCATCTTCTACCCATTCTAAAGGGCGGCACGACGCCAGAGTTGCTGCCTTGTAGCGCTTGCAGCGCCGGACACCCGAGTTCGATCGGGTGCTGTCTGTCTGGGGTTTGTACATTCTCCCCGTGACCATGTGGGTTTTCCCCAAGATCTTCGGTTTCCTCCCACACTCAAAAAGACGTACAGGTTTGTAGGTTAATTGGCTTGATATAAAAGTAAATTGTCCCTAGTGTATGTAGGGTAGACCTTGGAGGTGAGAGGATAAAGTGGATTTATAATGTTTTCTTGTGGCCTTGCAGCGAATGAAGAAATGCTATGCCTTTTTTTAGTTTTATTCAATGCTGGGACTTCACAAAGAGAACCCCTCGAGATCTTGGTCACATTCATTTTCTTCATGCCAGGGCCTTATCTGCTGACAAAATAAAATCCTTCCTTGTGAGTAAATTGAGTTTCCTAATGAAAAGCTTAAGAATATTCTAACTGCGATTAAAGACACAAAAAGCTGGAGTAACTCAGCGGGTCAGGCAGCGGTTCAGGAGAACACGGACAGTGAGGTTTTGGGTCAGGTCCCTTCTTCAGACTGATTGTGAATCATTTCCGAATCAATCTGAAGAAGGCACCTATCCATGTTCTCCAGAGATGCTGCCAGACCCGCTGAGTTACTCCAGCACTTTGTGTCTTCTTTTGTAAACCAGCTTCTGCAGTTCTTTGTTTCTAACTGTGATTGTTAGTTAAACCACTCAAGACTCTCAACCTTAAATGTCTGAAACTATGCTGCTGATCCAAACAGGAGGTACGAGTGGATTTTAAGGTTACTTCATAAATTTTAAATCTTCACACTTAGCGGCACGGTGGCGCAGCGGTAGAGTTGCTGCCTTACAGCGAATGCAGCGCCGGAGACTCAGGTTCGATCCTGACCACGGGTGCTGTACTGTACGGAGTTTGTACGTTCTCCCCGTGACCTGCGTGGGTTTTCTCCGAGATCTTCGGTTTCCTCCCACACTCCAAAGACGTACAGGTATGTAGGTTAATTGACTGGGTAAATGTAAAAATTGTCCCTAGTGTGTGTAGGATAGTGTTAATGTGCGGGGATCGCTGGGCGGCGCGGACTTGGTGGGCCGAAAAGGCCTGTTTCCGCGCTGTATCTGAAATATGAAAAATAATATGAAATTAATAGTCAGGTTCCTGACTCAATTAGATCCTGGTGCTTTGATTAACGATTTCACAAGCACGGTGGCATTTATTTTAAAGGGAACCTTTCCAAACCAAAACAAAAACAAATATGAAGTATAGATGCAAGTAAGACTAAGATGCTTGGACAATGAGCACCAATTGGCCAAGATTGGGATGTGACAAACCAAAAGTTATGAACCCAGGAATGCACTGCTTACTCATGGAAAAAATCTGGAGGAAGTCTTTCTGCAGTGCTATCTTACCCTACTGGTTAAATGAAGCGTCAGCAATGGCTGCCTCGCCAACAGTCTGGCTCTTTGTTGTTTTTTTAATATGTGTTAAATGTATGTTTTTAGTGTTCTTTAGCTTGTTTTATGTGACGGGGTTTGAGGGAACTTTATTTAATCTCTAACCGAGACGGAGATGCGATTTTATTCCGTATCATATCTCCGTCCACACTGCGGCCTAACATTGAGGAGTTGGCGACCTTTGCTGGAGATCGATTTCGAGAGCTCCTCCACGGGAATCTAACATTGCACAGCCCGCGATCCCTTTGCCAGGGATTGACCTCTGAGCTGCAACCGTGGGTGCCTGTGGACTTTAAAATTGTGGAACCTGCGGTCACTGGTCAGAGACCGACATCGGGAACTCCAGGCTGCAGGAGCTTCGACCGCCCCGACGCGGGAGCTTGGATCACCCCAACGCCGGACCTTCGATCGCCCCAACGCGGAGTTTTTGACCGCTGACTGCGGCAGCTTCGATCTGCTGGATGGATGGTTCGACTGCCCTGACCACAGGAGAAAAATGAGGGAAGAAGATTAGACTTGATTGCCTTCCATCACAGTGAGGAATATGGGGAATCTGCTGTGGTGGATAGTTATGTTAACTTTTATATAGTTGTGTGTCTTGTTGCTGTTTTGGTATGGCTGTGTGGTAATTCGCATATCACTGTACCTTAATTGGTATATGTGATAATAAAAGACTTTGAAACCGTTGAAATGTAAAATGGCACTGGAGCGGTTCAGGATCAGGGTACTTATTTATTGATTGCCAAATATTTTTTCATATTTCAGATACAGCGCGGAAACAGGCCTTTTCAGCCCACCAAGTCCGCGCCGCCCAGCGATCCCCGCACACTAACACTATTAACATTATCCTACACACACTAGGGACAATTTTTACATTTACCCAGTCAATTAACCTACATACCTGTACGTCTTTGGAGTGTGGGAGGAAACCGAAGATCTCGGAGAAAACCCACGCAGGTCACGGGGAGAACGTACAAACTCCTTACAGTACAGCACCCGTAGTCAGGATCGAACCTGAGTCTCCGGCGCTGCATTTGCTGTAAAGCAGCAACTCTACCGCTGCGCTACCGTGCCGCCGATGCAACCAAATCTTTTAAGACAAAAGGTTAAAACAAAACCTAAATAGACATTGACGATGGAAGCAAGAATTCCAGCAGAAACTTAGATCAGCTGGGCAAGTGGGCAAAGGAATGGCAAATGGAGTTTAATTCAGATGACTGCAAGGTGTTGCAATTTGGAAAGTCAAACCAGGACAACACCTTTACAATGAACATTTAGGCCATGGGGTTGCAGAGCAGAGGGATCCAAGCGTACAAGTACATAGTTCCATGAACCATTTAACCAGTAGGGGCTGCATGGTAGCACAGCAGAAAGGGTGGTTAAGGCAGCTTTTGGCTTGCTGGCCTTCAACAGTCAGGTTATTGGTACAGATGTTGGAACGTTACAGCTGTACAATGTTGTTGAGGCTGCATTTGGAGTATTGTGTTCAGCTTTGGTCACCCAGCTATAGGATTGACACAATTAAGTTGGAAAGTGCGCACCGGATGTTGCAGGACTTGAGAGCCTAAGTTGCAGGGAGAGGTTGGGCAAGCTCGAGCTTTATTTATTGGAATGCCTAAGGCTGAAGGATGACCTTATCGAGGTGCATAAAATCACGAGGTAAATTGATAGTGTGAATGCACAGTCTTTTTTTCCAAGGTAGTGAAATCAGTGAATTAAGGTGAGAGGGGAAAGGTGTAATAAAAACCTGAGAGGCATCTCTTTCACAGAGGGTGGTGGGTATATGGAATCAGATGTTGTCATATACCTAAACATAGCACAAAAAGTAAGGAAATTTGTGTTTGGTAGATTATTTCTTTGTTGTAACAATGCTTCTTGGCAATAAATCTTATACCGTTGGAAAGCCTGTTTATTTCCCTTTTAAATGGTGGCACATTTGTAAGGAACATGCATTTGTGGGATGAGCAGCAGAGCTGAGTATATGGGTTGCGCCCATGAAAAATGTGCCAAATCTTCTCTGCCAATGCCAAACAGCTTATTCTGCCATTGACTCTTGTTCGGTGTTGTTTGGTGGATTGGATGATTGAAGTCCGAAGAAACAAGACATATTGGCAATTTAACAATTTATTCATTTAATAAACAGGAGCCTCAGTAGCGTGTGGAAGAACCATACACAGCCACAACAGCCTGGCACCTCCTCCTCATGCTGGTCACCAGCCTGGTCACACACTGTTGTGGGATGGCATTCCATTCTTCAACCAGCATTTGTCGCAAGTCAGCCAACGTGGTTGTGTTGGTCACTCTGGCACGAACAGCACGCCCAAGCTGATCCCACAAGTGTTCAATGGGGTTGAGGTCAGGACTGCTGGCAGGCCATTCCATCCTCTCCACTCCCAAATTCTGGAGGTAGTCTCTGAGAAACCCTGCTCTGTGGGGGCGAGCATTGTCATCTTGGAGGATAGAGTTCGGTCCCAGACTGTGGAGATATGGGATTGCCACTGGTTGCAGAATCTCATCTCGATATCTCTCTGCATTGAGATTGCCTCCAATGATGACAAGCCTCATCTTTCCAGTGAGGGAGATGCCACCCCACACCATCACGCTGCCTCCACCAAAAGATGTTACTCTATCGGTGCAGCAATCAGCATAGCGTTCTCCGCGTCTTCTCCACACTTTGACCCTATGATCCAACTGCCGTAGGCAGAATCTGGACTCATCGCTGAACATAATGTTCCTCCACATGTTCAGGTTCCAGTGCACGTGTTGCCGACACCAGCGCAAACGGGCCTGACGGTGAAGGGCAGTCATGGCAGGCCTCCTGGCAGCCCTATGAGACCGGAGATCGGCTGCGTGCAGTCTGTTCCGAATTGTCTGGGCAGAGAGCCGTCGGCCATATCGTCCTGCAAACCTTGACTGCAAATCTGTAGAAGACAGCCTACGGTTCCTAAGTGCTGACAGGGTGAGGAAACGGTCTTCTTCGGGTGTCGTCTTCTTGGGACGCCCACTTCGCGGCCTGTCTCTGTCATCCCCCGTTATATGGAACTTGGCCTTCACTTTGGAGATGGTACTAGGGCTCACTCCAAATAATGCCGCAACTTGGTTTTGCGGAACACCAGCTTGAAGTTGCCCTATTGCACGGGTCCTATCCAGATCAGTCAAACGTGGCATGCCAATTCTTGGAGCAGACACCTACTGACCACTGTAGCAGGGCCCATGCTCACAGATGCTGCCAATCAGGTGCCAATCAGTGACCTGATTGTCAGCACCTGGGGGTACCAGAAGCTCAAAACAAGAGTCAATAGCAACAGCAGAATAAGCTGTTTGGCATTGGCAGAGAGGATTTGGCACATTTTTCATGGGCGCAACCCATATACTCAGCTCTGCTGCTCATCCCACAAATGCATGTTCCTTACAAATGTGGCACCATTTAAAAGGGAAATAAACAGGCTTTCCAACGGTATAAGATTTATTGCCAAGAAGCATTGTTACAACAAAGAAATAATCTACCAAACACAAATTTCCTTACTTTTTGTGTTATGTTTATATACTTGATTAACAATGGCATGAAATGTTACCAGGGGCAGGTGGGAATGCAAAGATAAGTCTCGATACAGATCAGTCACGATTTAATTAAATAACAGAGCTAACTCTTAATTCATTTATAAAGGGGTAAGAGGCAGGAAAAGGAAAAGAAGTGCTTAAATGTCAAAGCAATGATTAAAGTGGGAAATAGGTATTGTTAGGGAATAAATGATAGTGCCAAGAGATATAAATGTGAAATATGATTCAAAATTAGATAAATCAAAAGCCACTGCTGTAAATCAGCAATATTGCTGGCAATATCAATTAATTGCAATTATTGAATTCAGAAGGCAATAATGTGTTTGATTGGCAAATGCATAGTATATTTTAACATGAAACATGCATATAACTGCAATCTCTGACATTATCAAGTGAAGGAACATTAGTGTTGGGTAATGTATCTTTTAATTCCCAGAGCCAACGTTAAATATATTTAGTTATGTAAACCGCTCTATTTTGCTGTCCATTTGCACTGATAATGTAGCCCTATAATTTAAGCAGAATTAATTTTAGTTTTGGCATGAATTACTTTAATTATATTAGCAATGCCTCTTGCACACGCAGTTAGTTGCTTTTACAAGTAACACAAGGGCAATACAGGGACACATATAGATTTCAGAGGTAACTACAGTGTGGTATTATCTAATGGCTACACCCAGTTGGTAAAGAAAATTATTATTTCATCACAGGATAGAGCACAATAATATTCAATAATATATAATCCAGGAAGATGCTATGTATGGACTTGGATGATTTTATTCCTTTCACTCAATAAACCGGCGCTTGCCTTCAATCTCCAATTCATTGTTTTTATTTTAGTTTAGTTTAGAGATGCAGCATGGAAACAGACCCTTTGGCCCTCCGAGTCCACATCGACCGATCACTAGACTTTAGAGATATAGTGCGGAAACAGGCCCTTTGGCCCACTGAGTCCACACTGACAAGCGATCACCCTGTACACTAAGGACAATTTACAATTATATCAAAGCCAATTGACCTATAAACCTGTATGTCTTTGGAGTGTGGGAGGAAACCGGAGCACCTGGATAAAACCCACGCGGTCACAGCGAGCATGTACAAATTCAATACAGACAGTATCCGTAGTCAGGATCAAACCAGGGGCCTTGGCACTGTAAGGCAGCAACTCAACAGATGCGCCACTGTGCCATCTGTTCACACTAGTTCCACTCCCTACACATTAGGGGCAATTTACAGAGGCCAAACAAACCAACACATCCTTGGAGTGTGGGAGAAAACCAGAACATCCAGAGGATACCCCACATGGTCACAGGGAGAACTTTTCAACGTCCACAGACAGCACCTGAGGTCAGAATTGAACAAGGGTCTCTGGCGCTGTGAAGCTCTACCAGTTGTGTCACTGTGTCCGCCTTCTTTAGTCTGCCTTCCTCCATCAAAGGGGAAATCCGAATACATCGGTGTGCAACAGCAGCTCAGCCACTTGCCATGTCAGTGCTACAAAGAGTATGTTGAGATGAAAGTACTCCGTGCTGCCATCTCATTCCCCCCCCCCCCCCCCCCCCCCCCATGCATAATGGAGACGTTCACAAGTTATAGGAATAGAATTAGGCCATTCGGCCCATCGAGTCTACTCCACTATTCAATCATGGCTGATATCTGCCTCCTAATCCCATTCTCCTGCCTTCTCCCCATAACCCTTGACACCCTAACTAATCAAGAATCTGTCAATCTCCGCCTTAAAAATATCCATTGACTTGGCCTCCACTGCCGTCTGTGGCAATGAATTCCAGGGATTCACCACCCTATAACTAAAGAAATCCCAATTCATCTCCTTTCTAAAGGTACATCTTTTTATTCTGAGGCTATGGCCTCTGGTCCTACTCTCCACATTCACTTTATCCAGGTCTATCGCTTGGTTACTCTTGGTGGCTCCTTGAATCCCAAGTTACTCATCTGCACATTATTGGTCGAACCAATTAGTTTTCCTGCCTTCTCCCCACAACCCTTGACATCCATTCTAATCAAGAATTTGTCTATCTCTGCCTTAAAAATATCCACTGACCAGGCCTCCACAGCCCTGTGGTAATGTGTTCCACAGATTAACTACCCTCTGACTAAAGAAGTTCCTCCTCACCTCCTTTCTAAAAGAGCGCCCTTTAATTCTTGACTCTCCCCCAGTGGAAAGATCTTTTCCACATCCACTTGTTCTATGCCTTTCATTATTCTGTAAGTTTCAATTAGGTCCCCCCTCAACCTTCTGAACTCCAGCGAGTACAGGCCCAGTGCTGTCATCGTATGCTAACCCACTCATTCCTGGAGCCATTCTTGTAAACCTGACCATCTTGTAGACAGTCATCATTGAGGCAGAAACTCACCTGGTGGAAAGTTGCAGAGTTTGGAGAAACACTGAAGTCCAATTCCCCTGCAATGTAGTCCTCTGACTAATTTGCAACCCATGCTGCAATGGGCACACTGCTGCAGTAAATACATCAGATACACATTTAAGTGGATGATCAGGAAGCTACTTGGTGTGGCCCATACAACATGTCAAGTGACAGTGTGTCCATCTATTACAAAAGGTTGAAAACCATTGGTCTCAACCATCTTTCAAGATGGCGGTGACAGATGGAGGAACAGAATACCGGTGTGCAGGCAGAGGGCTCAGCTCCCCTGCCTTCGGAGGGGCTCTGGGTCGCTACAGGAGGCGCCCCTGGGCACGGAGGCTGAGCAGTGGCAGTGTGCGGTGAGGGACGGCGCGTCGGAGTGGCCAAGTCGGCGGATGGGCCGCAGGAGTCCTAATGAGGTTGAGATCGTTTGCCTCACCCTGCCTAGGCACCACATGTTTGGGGGGGACTTCCGGGTTAAAGGGGTAGCCGGACCACCAGTTGCTGGAAAATTGGTGGTGGCCCTGTAGTATGATTGTGCATAATGTATAGGATTGTCACTGAACTTGTGTGCACGAAAGAATTTTACCGTACTTAGATATACGTGGCAATAAAGTACCATTGAGAAATTGCCTAATGCAAATGCACATTTCTATTGGGAATAACTGGAGGAATCAGGTTTATTGGACCTATCGTTTGAAGCAGATATCAGAAGCTTCCATTTCAATCAGAATAAAGTCAAGAGTGTTTAATTGTCTACATACTGGCAAGGAACATTGAAATCTCTAACTGCTGTAGCTTTAGAAGGTCAACATAAAACATAATAAATAAATATACAGCAATCAATAATACAATTAATTGATAATCACTAATAGTGGGTAATCAGACCACAATGGTGCAAAACTGAAGCATGCAGTGCAACCAAAACAAAGTCCACAGTCAATCGTTGATGAGATCGAGTTGTGGTTAGAGCTGTACAGTGCTCAAGAGCCAGATGATTGATGGGAAGGAGCTGTTCTTGAACTTGGAGGCCATGTTCTCAGGCTCCTGAACCTCATTCCCAATGCTGGTAACAAGGTGAGAGTGTGGCCAGGGAAGCCTTGGTCTTTGATGATATCAGATGGCCATTTCAGGCAGCTCTTCCTATGGACCCCTCTCATGTTTGGGAAGTTACTTTGATAGTGGGGATAACCGGGCAACATCTGCGACGTTCTGAAGCCTCCTTCATTCCTGGACATTCGTTACCAAACTAGGCAATATGTTCTCGACCGTACACCCTGTAGACGTTCAATAGAGCACTCGACGGCACACCGAATCTCTTCAATCTTCCAACAAATCCAAGTGCCCTTTCTCAAAAGCAATTAATTTTAGTGTCACATCATTTCCAGGAACACTCAATCATGCCAGTCCAATAAGAATGCCACATCATGAAACTCAATAATTGTACACCTAATTGCCACAGCAATCATTTCACATTCCACATCCAAGCCGACATACCAGAGAAGTAGATAAAATATACTGTAAGGATACACTCAGCAAAGAGTTGTACAAAGGTAGATGATTGCTGCCTCATTATAAAATGTCGTTGCCATATTTAGAACCCATGACGCAAACAATAAAAGAACAGTTCTCATGCGCAGGTGATGTTGTGTTAAAATATACTTGACATCACCCTCTATTTATATTGGTCACAAATTGAACCAGGAATAAATGCTCCTGACTCAACATGCAGATTGACTGGAACCTAGAAATAAGAAATGCCTATAACAAAGGAAATGCAATAATCATTGGACATTTTAATCTTTATTTACGACGGACATATTAATTGGGGGGTAGTTTGGAAGGCAGGTTCGCAGAATACATTGAGGCCATTTGCCTCGAACAATGCATCATGGAACTTGTACACAAGAATAACGAGCAATCTCTGAACAAAAGATTCTCTAGCGAAGCAGAATAAAACAAAGATTCCACATGGTTCAAGAATGCTCTCTTTGAACTATCTTTAATCGGACTTCAATGTGATATCTTTCAATAAATGTTGTACCATTTATCCTTTATCTGTGCAGTGTGGACGGCTTGATTATATTCATGTATAGTTTTTTCTTTGACTGGATAGCATGCAAACAAAAGCCTTTCACTCTACCTTGGCACACGTGACAATAATAAAGTAAAAAACCAAAGGCTTAAATAAAGCCAATCACATGAGCAGTGAATGAGTTTAGTGAACATTGATTAGGAAATTAAGTTAAAATGCATTGATGATATAAGCAATAGGAAAGGACAGATACTCAGATAAGAAAGGCATAGCATTCTGATAAAGCCCAATGAACACTTTACCAGAATGATACCAGGATTAGAGGGTTTTAGCTACAGGTAGAGGTTGGACAAACTTGGATTGCTTTCTCTGGAACGCCAGGGATTGGGGGAGATCTGAAAGAAGTATATAAAATTAGAAGAGGCACAGATAAGGTAGACAGTCGGAAACTTTTTCCCAGGATGAAAAAAATCAAATATTAGGAGGCATAGTTTTAAGGTGAGAGGGGCAAAGTTTAAAGGAGATATGGGGAGCAAGTTTTTGTTTTACGCATAGAGGATGGCGAGTGCCTGGAACGTGCTACATCGGGCGGTGGCTGAAACAGATACGTTAGTGCAATTTAAAAGACTTCTGGATAGGCTATGGTATGCAGGGAATGGAGGGATATGGGTTATGTGCAGATAGATAAATGATAGCCATGGCATCATGGTTGGCACAGATATTGTTGGCCGAAGGGCCTGTCCTTGTGCGGTGCTGTTCTATGTTGTAAAGAAGGCATCAAAGGTTGCTGGGATGAGCACTAAAATATCCACAAGAAATATGATCCATGGACAGCAAACTAAAGACATGGAAGATAGATTTTGGTCAGAATGTGTTACTTAATGTTGACAGATTAAGCTTGAAATTTATGAGAATTTTAGAAAATAAAGGAAGACATTGATAAAGGAGAAGCTATAGTAAGAAAGTAAACTAGCAAATATAAAAGAATACAAAAAAGTCTGATGAAAGTTAGCTTTCATAGTAAACTAATGAAAGTCCACTTTGAAGCCAATATAAATGGAATTACATTGGCTAACTGAAAATGGAGAGTTATTAAACATATATATTTTGTAACAAAGGCAAAGTGCAGGAGTAACTCAGCGGGTCAGGCTGCATCTCTCATGAATATGGATAGGTGATGTTTCAGATCAGGACCTTTCTTCAGACTGGTCCCAATCCGAAACGTCACTTATCCACGTTCTCCAGAAATGCTGCCTGGCCCGCTGAATTACTCCTGCACTTTGCATTTTTTTAAAATTAAACCAGTATCTATAATTCCTTGTTTCTAAATATATTTTTGTATTTATCTTTGCAATGGGAATTAAAGATGCAATAATGGGGAGGAGCGTAATGAAACTAATAATAGTAAAGGAAATATACTGAGGAAGTTAATGGTATGGTTAACAAAGGTGATGGATATTTTTGATAAACAGTCAATGTTTCACCTTTTTCCACAGATGTGGCCTGACCTGCAGAGTACTTTCCGTTTTTGTCGCAGAGACAGTAGACGTGTCAGCAGACACAGGGAAGTGGGTTCCTTGTGAATGAAATATGGGGACCAATGAGGCATGAAAAATAGGAAAATGTTTTTTCAAAAAGTGTGAGAAACTATTAAATATGGATTTTTGGAGGGATGTATACGATGCATTAATAGTGAGAAATTTGGATGTCGAATGTTACGTGGCATACAATTCAGCAAGCTTACAGCAGTCATGCAGGACTTCAAAATGACAGTATCCTTTTATAAAGATTCAGAAAGATTGTATTTTTAACAGAGAGAGGAATAGGGGCTAAAATAAAATTTACAAGGTGCTGGAGTAACTCAACGGGTCAGGAATGGATTAGTGATACCTGGGAAACATGGATTAGTGATGTTTCGGGTTGGGACCCTTCTTCTGACTGAGAAATTTGGAGAAATAGTAAGGATCATCTTTCTTATTTTATGTTCCCAGGTTCAGAGTGAAGTACGCAATTCGCTATTTATTAATGCACACTTACTCTTGTTTTCATCAATTAATTGCATGTTCACCTTGCTTTTTGAAGATAGATGCACAAGACAGCAGGTGATAAATCAAGCTCCTGGCAGTCTAACCAAACTCCCGTGCTGGACTGTATCAATATCACTCAGGATAATTAGGCAGGTTTAAATAAACTCTGGATTATAAAAGGCACTAAATGTTTACATTGACAGTGAATCCAAACCCATGTTGCCATCAGGTTTAGAAACCTAATCTTCTGAAAAATATTTAGGTACAGGCTTACCTGGCAGTTGTTGGTCTTGTCACCAAATGGCATAGACATGGTGACCGGCTCATCATGAGTATTCACCATTCCGGGCGGGACAGCAGTAGAGTTGCTGCCTTACAGCACCAGAGTCCCGGGTTTTCTCTGGTTGCTCCAGTTTCCTCCCTCATCCCAAAGACATGCGGTTTTGTAGGTTAATTGGCTTCTGTAAATTGTCCCTAGTGTGTGGGATAGACCTAGTGTATGGGTAATCGTTGGTTGGCTTGACTTGGTGGGCCGATGGGCCTGTTTCCACACTGTATCTCTAAAACTAAATCTCATGTGCAACAAGGCAATAAAACTTGCCTCCTCAAAAACAGAATGGTTACCATGAGTTAATCGCTTTGGGCTGCTTCTTAAAAAATAATCAAATTTTATTGCTTTTCATTGAAAAAAATTCCCATACATTTGACAAGAGAGAAATGTAAAGTGGATCAGGCACCTAAAATTGTTTGGGCCAGTAAAATGCACGGCAAGACATTTTCTGAAGGTTAACTTTCCTTATAACAATGCCAAATTATTTACATGCTACTAGCTTGCCCCAGGCCATTTTGGATATTACAGTTCTTCAATTTCCTGATGAAGAAATGGTTGTGGGGATGCCGAACAAAAAAAGTTGCAACTAGCTTTCACTGGAGGGATCAAGAAATTGAAATAAAAACTGCGGTAAGGGTTCTGTCTACTCAATGAAATTCCTCAAGGGGTAGCCAGAAAACCCCTGGGGATGTGCAATTATAGACGCATTTATACTAAAGCAGGAAACGGACTTAGCCTGCTACCCGGGGCTCGACAATTGAAAGTCGTCATGAACAGGCTCACAAGAAGCAGCATCTTTCACAGGCCTCATGCAAGGACCAATTCAGAGCTGCCAGAAGTGGTTGCTAAGGAACAGAAACTGCTGTTTGAGAGCAGTGTTCCAACACTAAAATATAAGGGTAGCATTTGGCTGTAATTTCTTGCCGCAGTAGTTCAAAGACTACTTCGCCTTGTTGAAACCTTCAAAGATAATTTCAAAGGAAATGTCCTTTCTCATATATTGTAAGAGATTGGCAATACAATCAGTGGGTCCTTTCACATTCTCTCTGAGCTGCCATTTTATAGTTCTCATGTCAGTAAATCAATGTAAAAACACAAACATGCAATGCAATAATAATATTTTATATTATGGTCCATTCTTGGATGTAAATTAATAATAATCAGTGATCGATGAGATTATTTAATGCCGTTTCCAATCTCAATCTTCCTTTGCTGATCTTGGACAGCTTTCGAATCTTCCCAGGGGCGAGGTCCTCTGATGTTTGCCCAGTCAGAGTTAGGATCTTGAAGTTTCTGTATTTTGTTTAGAAAACAAAGTTGGACATCGTCACTATCTCACATCCGAAAGTAGAAGCGATACATATCTATCCAAAATGAAAAATAAATCCTATGCACTTTGAAACAGATACAAAATATAAACAGCAATAATTCAGTGGTTTGAAGAGCTTATATTAATACTTGTACATTTTTTTGGTTTAGTTTAGTTTAATGATACAGCATGGAAACAGGCCCTTCGGCCAAATGAGACCACTTCAACCAGCGATCCCCGTACACTTGCACTATTCTATACACTTGGAACAATTTACAATTTTTATCAAAGCCAATTAACCTACTAACCAGTGCGTCTTTGGAATGTGGGAGGATGCCTGGAAAACCCCACGCAGTCACGGGGAGAACGTGCGAACTCCGTACAGACAGCACCCGTAGTCAGGATCAAACCCAGATCTATGGCAGCAACTTTATACCGCTGTTTCTCTAAACACTTTGCACCACTTTTCCTGCAGCTGCAGTGCCATCCTTGATGAGAACTCCTTCAGATCCAAGTGACCCACTGTTCCATGTGCACTTTTGCAGGAGATTGCAGTGCCAGAATACAAACACTTCCTTTTTTCTCATCAACTAAATTGAGGGATTTCTACCAGAAGAGTTGTGTGCTTCACACTAAGCTTTCCCTTGTGCTAGGGATTCCTAGCTTCTGGAGAATCAAATACAGGTCTAGCACTGATTTTCCGGCACCCTTGGTTCCTGAGCCTTTCTGGATTATCTGTTTTGCTGGACCAACAGAGGTCACGGCCTTTGAGGAGTTGAACGGTCTCCACCTAGGCCGCCGAGGGACCAAGATACCAGCTCACAAATTCGGCCTCAGAAATCTGCTATGAGAACGGATCTGCCAGCTGCAGTTGAGCCAGAGTTCCAGAGCCCTGGTTGGAGGGGACAAATTCGACCCACCGATAGGATGCGGAGGTCCTGATGAGGTCGAGATCGGCCGCCTTACCTAGCGTATGTGCCACATTTTCAGAGGGACTTCTAGGAGGGGGGGTATTTTAAGTGCGCTCTCTTAATTTTGCCCTGATTAAAGAAGGCGGCAGACCACTAGTTGCCAGAAAATCGGTGGTGGACCTGTCCTTCCAAACAGAAATACATTTGCACCTCTCTGAACAGCATGAGAGTTTCTCCTCAATTCTCTAATTTCCCTCCAAAAAATCTAATAGCTGAAATATTATCCAAGATGGCGTGACTGCTTTCCACTCCATTGACGCAGGTAAGTAGCACCAGCAAGATGTCTTCTCTCCAGCCTTGGTGGGAGTTGACTTCTCTAGCTGATAATTCCCCACAACCACACAGCTGCAGCCAGCACCGCTCAGTCTGGGAATCCCAGAGGCTTCGCCACTCTGGTGGAACACTGCATGGAGTTCTGTGAAAGTGCCCCTGAGCAAGAGACGTGCTTGGAAATGCAGCCCTCAGCAAACAGCAAGAGCCTAGCACTGCGTCAGAAAGCAGATATAAAATGTCTCATGCACAGCAGAGGCGTGCCACCTGTGCAACATGGGTCTAATTAATCAGGTTGCATGTTAATTCAAGATAGAAACCAAAATCTAGAGCGCGGCAAATTGCAAAGTAAAATCCAAATTAATCAACCATTCAAAGATGTCTATTCGCAAACACCTTGGATAAGTGAAAATCATTGTGTGCAGTCACAGGTTTTAATGAGGGAGAAACAGGGCATAATTCTAGCATGGGCTATAAAATCATGCGCTATAAAATAGAACAGATCGGTTCTGTCTCCTTTCTTTCCCCTGACTAAGAAATATCACAAAATCAAAATGCGCTGAACCAACACCAAGGTAAGTTGGCTCCCACGGTCCCAAAGCTTCACAGCACAGAACAAAAAGCACTGCATTAAAATTATAATTAGCAAGAGCTGAGGTAGTCATTCATCTGTAAACTTAAGACTGTTTTATACTAATGATTACTTTTATTTCAGATCTCGTATTTTCACATCCCATGGGGAAAGAGGGCTTTAGCCTGTCAATTTGGGCTACAGCTCAACTTGAGGGTCGTATATGTCAGGGCAATGCTTCAGCTGCTGTTTCTGCAGCTTGTTCCTGCACCCTGCTGTATTACAGATGTTAATAACGGGAAGGTTTCATCCTCTGCACCCGAGGAATCGAAATGTCCACGAGGAAAAATCCTGAAAAGTTTCTGGATGGAAGAAACCCAATTATCGGCATCAAGAATTTAGGACTGCTTTGCAAAAATGGAAATGTTCTCCCTTTAACTTTCAAATAGCAAGCCCTTTAAATAGCACTGGATTTTTTCAGCCAAACATATCTTGCATACCACAGATAATCACACAAATTTGTACCGTAGTCAGCACTGGAACAATGTCTGCAGATGGGGCCACGGGTTAAATTAAATATATTTTTAGAACCACTTCAGAATTAAAAAGATAATATATTTAAAAATATGTTACAATGTTAAATGTTGCACGTTAAATGAGATTGTGGCTGAGAGACTTACCTTGGTATTGATACACGTTATATATTGGCAGGTTGAGATGCATATTTTAGACATTATATATATGCTCTTGCATATTGTGAAAAGAATTTGGACTAAAATCTATACTTTTACATTTGAAGATCTTTGCCCTCCCCTTCCTCCTGAAGAATTGTAGCTGCACCTTTATGTAACTGCAGCGCTTACGATGGTCACTGGCTTAATTTGGGCCCCATATCTGAGGAAGGATGTACTGGCATTGGAGAGGTCCAGAGGAGGTTTACTAGAATGATCCCGGGGATGATTGGGTTAATGTACTGTAAATGATGGGTCTTTGTCCCAAACATTATGGAGGGCACTGCATGATGAGTGTTTGACGGCATTGGACCTGTACTCGCTGGCGTTTAGAAGGATGAGTGGACCTCATTGAAACTTACCGAATAGTGAAAGACCTGGATAGAGTGGATGCGGAGAGGATGTTTCCACTAGTGGGAGAGTCTAACCCCAGAAGCCTCGCGAGGGCGTAACCCCAGAATAAAAGGACAAACCTTTAGAAAGGAGATAAGGAATTTCTTTAGTTAGAGTGAATCTGTGGCATTCATTGCCACAGACGGCTGTGGAGGCCATCTCTGGGTATTTCTAAGGCGGAGATGAACTGATTCTTGATTAGTAGGGTGTCAAGGGTTATGGGGAGAAGGCAGGAGAATGGGGTTGAGAGGGAAAGAGAGATCAGCCATGATTGAATGGCAGAGTAATCTTGATGGGCTGAATGGCCGACCTCTGCTCCAATGACTTATGAACTAAATAAGACTGAAAAGTCTTGTTGCCTGCAGGACGTTCAGACAAATCTCCATTTTCTCTTGCTCTCAATGAATTCTCCAAGCCATAACAACTTGTCCACTCCTGAAAATGGAGAGCACCACGACTCAAAATCTAGAAAGAAGCCTTGCACAGCTGGAAAAAAAACCCCTGCCTGATAGCTACAATGACAATTTTGATGCACTAAATTTTCAACGCTCCTATCCCAATCTCAGAATTCTAGTTTATAAAACCCCAGAGAGTGATTTGTGACCCTCAAGTCAGAAATTGCCTTGCACGTCAACTTTATCATATTGTTGTAACTATTTTGTTTGGTTCTTTTATTGCATTTAATATAACGGGTCCAGTGGAAAATTAGCTTTCAGAATCGTAAATAAGATTATTTCGCAGCTGCAAGACAGAGAATCTTTGTTGCCTGTAAAAATGAAATGTGGAAAATGTCACGACGTTGGCTTCTCTGCACAGTACACGTCACTTGGCTGGGAGATAATTAGGCAGAATAAGAATTCCCAATGGAATGGACAAATCCTTCTTGTGGTACCGTGCTGACATAAAGGGCACTCTAATCAATCTTACGGCTTGCTGTAGTCCAACATTAATCATGGTGCTAACTCCAGTCAATCTCAGCTATATCAGTCTTCCCACACTGATTTCCCCTTCTTTCCTTCTCAATGTCATTCTAAGTAATATTTAAATAGTGAACAATACTAAACAATTTTGTGATGGATGGCCTTTCCAGCAGCTAAAGGAAGGTCACAGAGCTGAAGAAACAAACCACTCAGAAAAACAATGAAACATAAAAACTGGCTGAAGTAAAAAGCGACATAGAGACTGGGAATTGCGCAAAACCGAAAAAAAAGAAAACACGGTAGCGCAGCGGTAGAGTTGCTGCTTTACAGCGAATGCAGCGCCGGAGACTCAGGTTCGATCCTGACTACGGGTGCTGCACTGTAAGGAGTTTGTACGTTCTCACCGTGACCTGCGTGGGTTTTCTCCGAAAGCTTCGGTTTCCTCCCACACTCCAAAGACGTACAGGTATGTAGGTTAATTGCCTGGGTAAATGTAAAAATTGTCCCTAGTGGGTGTAGGATAGTGTTAATGTACGGGGATCGCTGGGCGGCACGGACTTGGTGGGCCGAAAGGGCCTGTTTCCGGCTGTATATATATGATATGATATGATATGATATGGAAACCAATGAGTATGAATGATGAATGAATACTTTGTCACATGGGACAAGTCACAGTGAAATTCTTTGCTTGCATACCCAAGGAATGCAAATAGTCGCCACATAAGGGCGCTGGCAAAGTTACAAAGTTTACAAAGTATACACAGTATCCATGCCAAGTCCCCCTGTGTTCTCCCCCTCCCCCACTCTCCCCACCCCCCCTCCTCACGGCGCCCCCCCCCCCCCCACTCCCCACTCCCACTCATGCTGGGTCCTTCATTGTTCATTGTTCTTCCCCTCCTTCACGGTGGTCCTCCCATGCTGGGTCCTCCTTTGTTCCTTCCCTCGGCAGCCTCCATGTGGTCCATCCTCGTCCGACGTCCGGCCCTCATCGACCGCCTCACCGGCCTCTCCACTATCGTCGCCGGGTCCTCTCCGGACGCCTCAGTGGTGCCGACCCAGGACCCAACCACGTGGCTCCGTCGACTCGTGGCCTCCAACCTCAGCTGCGGGTTCTGCTGACCCAGGCTCCGGCAGCCATGTGCTCCGTCAGCCACGGGCTCTGACCTCGCCGACTGTGCCGACCCAGGCTCCGGCAGCCATGTGCGCCGTCAGCCGCGGGGGCTCCGGCCTCAGCTCGCCGGGAGGCGTCTGCCGCCAGCGGCTCGACGGGAGGCTTGACCTTTCAGTGAGCATATTGGAACCAAGTCATCAGAATCATAGAGTTGTACAACAATAGAAACAGGCCCTTTGGCCCATCGCATCCATGCCAACCGTCACGCGTACAATAAAATCCATATCCCACTCTGGCTTGCCTTTCCAGTACCTGTCCAGACAATTGTTAAGTACTATTCTGCCTCCACCACCTCCTCTGGCCGCTCATTCTAGATACCAACTGCTCTTTGTGTGAAGAATGTTTGGCTCAGATCAGCTGTAAACCTCTCACCTTAAACCGATGTCCTCCAGTTTTAGAAACTTCAACCATGGGAAACAAACACAGGTTATATACATCTCATAATGTTATATACCACTATCATGTCAAGTCTGTTTCATTCACACCAGGGAAAACAGACCTAGCCCACCCAATCTCTAACTGAAGCGAAGAGGATTCCAGGGATTTGTAGTCTGCGTTGTTATTTTTAATTTTCTGAATTTATCTTTCTAGCTATTGTTTATTTGCAGAAACCGGTGGACATTATCATCACCTCACTGCTTGCTCTTCTCACCTGACTTCATTCAGCTCCGTTCAGTGCATGAAGTCATGTTGCAGCTCTATACGTCTTTGGTTAGGCCGCGTTGGAGTATTGCAAGCAGTTCTGGTCACCCCATAAGGGGAAGGATGTGGAATCTTTGGAGAGGGTGCAGAGGTGGTTTACCAGAATGTTGCCTGGATTAGAGGGTTTCAGCTACGAGGAGATGTTGAATAAACTTGGGTTGGTTTCTCTGGGAGGTTGAGGGGAGACTTGATAGTATATAAAATTATGAGAGGCATTACAATAGGGTAGACAGACAGAACTTTTTTTCCCCACCATGGAAATGTCCAACACTAGAGGGTACAGATATAAGGTGAGAGGGGATAAGTTTAATGGAGATGTGCGTGGCAAGTTTTTGTTTTACACAGAGAGTGGTGGGGATCCAGAATGCATTGCCAGGGATGGTGTGGGGGCAGATACAACAGTGATGTTTAAGAGACTTTTAGATAGGCACATGGAAGTGCAAAGAATAGAGGGATTTGGATCATGTAGAGGCAGATGAGATCAGTTTAAGATGGCATCATGATCGGCGTAAACATCGTGGGCCGACGAGCCCGTTCCTGTGCTGCACTGTTCCACCTTGGAGATGTTTGAATTTCCATGTTTTATTGTGGTGTTGCAATTTTCTAAACTTTGCCTTATCCCCGGTTCAGTGGACAGGAGAACTTTTTACTGGAAATTCAATAAGATGGAATTTGATCGCTTTCTATCTGCATCGTATCCTAAAGAGCTTACAGCAGCTAGAATCACCCAAGCCACTGATCTACAGGACCAGAGTAGCGTAGAAGCGTGCAAATAGTCAGGTGAACACCCCTAAGACAGGAGTGATGAAGTCGATTTGTCTGGTTAATTAATCAACAGCACTCAAGTATATAGCAGAAATGCCCATCTAATATATTAGCTTAGTAAGACTATCCAAGGATACACGTAATTCCAAACATTAATCATCAGAACAGTGTGGCACCAGAGAGTTTCAGTTACCTTCAAAGGAAAATAACTGAAGGTATAAAGAACATTCTGTGGTAATCAAGGCCTGAAGAAACGAGCATGATTTTATAAAATTTATGCCGTGCACATTTTCCTTCATCAATTTTCTAAATTAAAAGGAAAAAATTACAAGCTAACATTGCTGTGGTCAATTTTCACATGCACAAGCCTATTAGCACTTCATTCGATTGCACAGAATTCACAGCCCAAATGCTCTGAACTGGTAGATAAGCTCTCCTCAAGTTTTTGTCCATGCCTCTTCACCTAACCAAGCAAAATATCCTGCAATTCTTTGCACCCACACTGTTTTTTTCTGGTTTAATCATCGGGTGGCATAGAGTTGCTGCCTTACAGCGCCAGAGACCTGGATTCAATCTTAACTATATGTGCTGTCCGTATGGAGTTTGTACGTTCTCCCTGTGACCATGTGGATTTTCTATGGGTGCTCCAGTTTCCTCCCACACTCCTATGGCACGCAGGCTTGCAGGTTAATTGGTTTCTGTAAATTGGCCTGAGTGTGTAGAGTAGAACTAATGTACGCTGGTCGGCTGGTGGTCTCGCTGAGCTGAAGGACCTGTTTCCACTCTGTATATATTTAAAACTAAAACTAAAGTTTAGTTTAGTTTAGTTTAGAGATACAGCGTGAAAACAGGCCCTTCAGCCCACCAAATCTGCATTGACTAACGATCACTAGTTCTATATGTAGGAAAATAACTGCAGATGCTGGTTCAAATTGAAGGTAGACACTAAATGCTGGAGTAACTCAGTGGATCAGGCAGCATCTCAGGAGAGAAGGAATGGGTGACGTTTTGGGTTGAGACCCTTCTTCAGACTGTGTCAGGGAAGGGGGCGGGACAAAGATAGGATGTAGTAAGAGACAGGAAGACAGTGGGAGAACTGGTAAGGGTGAGGGGAAAGAGAGGGACAGAGGAACTATCTGAAGTTGGAGAAGTCAATGTTCATACCGCTGGGGTGTAAACTGCCCAAGCGAAATATGTAACTAACACTCAGACTGCTGGTAAGGAAGATAGGCAGATTAAAACAAATAGATGCACAATAACAGATCAAGATATTTACAATTTAATAGCGTACGGGCTGAATATGGAGGCGCAGGGGAAAGGTTTGGGGAGGTATGATATACCATCAAACAGTGAGATTGAATGAATATTGTGCATTGCCATGCATTCAAGAATTTTGAACCATAATCCTGATTTCTGAGATTTGTTGACCAGCTTCTTCCCCTCCATTGTCAGGCTTCTGAACAGTCCTTCCATAAGCTGGGATACTGTTCGATTCACCTCTATCCCAGTGTGGACATTGGACTTTGTCTAAGGAGCCGATACGCTACAATGCGGAGAACTATATTCTGCACCCTTTGCTCTATCTATTGTACTCGAGTCTGGACTGTTTGTGTGGTATATCTGACCTGTTTGAATAGCATGCAAAACAAAGCTTTTTACTCTACCTCAGTACATGTGACAATAATAAACCTAAACCTAGTAAACCTAAACCTAAAGGACTACACAATTTTAATACTCCACCTGATATTCTGATTCTATTGTAATTTTGTTTTTATTCTTCTTCAACTGCGCTTCAAGTGCTGGATCCATCTGGAAAACAAAAATAGGAAGAAAAAAAGGACAATTAGATGAACAATTTCAAAAATAATCTGTTCAAAACCTAACTAGGCTTAAAAAATTATTTGGACCAAATTTAGTTCAAGCTAAACCTCCACGGCATACTGAAAATTATTCAACCACCAGGAACTTCAGCATTCTACTACTGAATAACATTTAAAAACAGATTGCTTCAGTTACTCGGCAGCTACTCATGTGTGTGTTTCAACAGCTGGCATCAGCATGTCATTTGATCATGCAGGCATCCAATCTGAGCCAAGCCTAAGCCAGTCATTGCTTAAAGTCCCCGTGTTATCACCTTACAAAAGAGGTTAGTGGAAGGCAGGAAGAAGCAGTAACCCGTGTCAGCCCAAACTGCTCTTAAAGCAAGTATTTGCAGCCAATCGGAACAAAACCAGTTTTGGCCTTTGGAATGAAATAGGGGTCCGCAATTCCATATAGCTCGGCGATAGAGAAGGTACTGCTTTTAATCTTTCGGAGATTGAAGGGGAAACGCCCATTTTAATTCCATATAAAGCTCTTATTTACAGAATTATATTATGACAGTTTTTATACCATAAATGCATTAATGCATGTCGTCTGAACATCAAAGACAATAATTACGAGAAATTATGCACTCAGCTATTTTGATGAAACGTGCTGGCAACATGGCTTGTAAGAACATACTCCACTCAAACTAAAGCCCCAGTTTTAAGTCCAAATGCGGCAGCATGTTTCAAATGATAGCTGGACTGGCAGAGAGAGACACTGAACATGAGCAGGTTGCCAGTTTAAGTAGAGTCTCATGTGACCCAAAAAGCTACCGAGCACAACAAAAGTCATTTGCCTTTGTTTCAAGGAAACTTGGATATAATGCAGGTATCAGCCCCGAACTGTAAATGAAAATGGTGGGAACACTCAGCAAGTCAGGCAGCATGTATTGAAAGAGAAATGGAATTAATGGTTCAGGCCTTTAACCCTTCATCAGAACTGGAAAAGAGAAAATATCCATTAACAGTTAAACATTCAAGTGTGATTGCAAATTTCATGAGTTAGAGATTTCAGGCAAAGACATTTTAGATTTAAATAAATGCCGCGATTGCCCAAGTTTGCATTTAAATGAAAAATCCTTTCCAAGTTTAAAGATCAGAACTAATGGTAATACCAAGGACTGATTAGGGATGATCAACATGGCTTTCTGCATGGGAAATCATGTCTCATGAATTTGATGGAGTATTTTCAAACAGGTCACCGAGATGATTGAAGAGGCCAGTGCAATAGACGTTGACAAAGGGTCCCGACCCAAAACGTCACCCATTCCTTCTCTCCAGGGATGCTGACTGTCCCGCTGAGTTACTCCAGCATTTTGTGTCTGTCTTCTTGTCTACATGGACGTTACCAAGGTCTTTGACAAGGTAACGCATGGTCGCATTGCCCGGAAGCTTAGATCACATGGATCCAGCGCAAGCTAGTCAACTGGATACAAAACTGACTTGAAGGTAGGAAGCAGAGTATGTGGCAGAGAGTTGTTTTCCAGACTGGAGCGAGTGGTGTAGAAGAAGGGTCAGTGCTGAGATACCACTGTTTTTTTATTATTTATATTAAATTTTTGGATGTGAATGTACAGAACTTCATTAGTAACTTAGCAGATGGCATTAAAACTGTTGGTACTGTCGACGGTGAAGGATACCTAATATTACAATGGCACCCACATCAACTGGGCTGAGGAATGGCAAATTAAGTTTAATTCAGATATTGAGAGGTGTTGCATTTTGGCAAGACAACCAGGGCAGGACTTACACAGTACATGGTAGGACCCTACGCATTGTTGTGGGACAGAGAGACCCAGGGGAGCAGGTATATAGTTATAAATAAGAAAGTGGGAATATTGGTAGACAAGGTGCTGAAGGCAACATTTGTTACACCTGCCTTCATTGGCCAGGATATTGAATATAGGAATGGGGATATCATGATACAGCTGGGCAAAACGTTGGTAAGGCCACATTTGGAGTACCATGTACAGTTATGGTTGCCCAACTATAGGAAGGAAGGCATTAAACTGGAAAGGATGCAAAAAAGAATTTATGGAGATATTAATGGATCTGGAAAGTTTGAGTTATAAGGTTTGCGTTATAATCTATATTTCCTGGGAGCATAGGAGACGATGGGTGACATAGTAGAGGGTTATAAAATCACGAGGGGCATAGAAATGATGGACTGTTGAGGGTTTTTTCCAGCACATGGGAGTTTAAAATTAGAGGGCATAGCTTTAAGGCGAGAGGGGAAAGATTTAAAAGGGGACTTGAGGGGCAACTATTTCCACACAGAGGGTGGTGCATGAGCTGCCAAAAAAAGTGGCCGAGGCGGATATAATTACACATTTAAAAGACACTTGAACAGGTATATTGAAAGGAAAGGTTTGGAGGCTTATGAGCCAGGTGTAAGCAAATGGGACTAGCTCAGTTCGTCAACTTGGTTGGCACGAATGAGTTGGGATTGTTTCCATGCTGTATAGGTCTATAGCTCTATAACATTTCAGATGTCAAATTTAGGTAAGAACGCATACACACCAACTGTTTTACTTAAATTGAGGGATGGCAATAAAATCTAGAGCACATAATTTAGAATATCTTAAATACTGTCAGTAATAGCAATCATCTGAATGTGACAATCTTAATGGAAGTATTGAAGTGTATTTTCCGAAGGATCAGCTGGATTCTTGGAATTGAATTTTTTATATTTTATCTATTTGTCTTCAGGAGCGTAGTCCTGACCAAAACCTGGGCATTGGATAGCTTCCTGATCAAACCTGGAGGTAACCAAGCTGTTCTCTCTCCTCTGACCATTGAGTCTTTTGCTGAGCCTATTAGGATGGACAACACAAGGCAGCAGAGGCACTCAGGTTAATAGACAATAGACAATAGGTGCAGGAGGAGGCCATTCGGCCCTTCGAGCCAACACCGCCATTCAATGTGATCATGGCTGATCATTCTCAATCAGTACCCCGTTCCTGCCTTCTCCCCATACCCCCTGACTCCGCTATCCTTAAGAGCTCTATCTAGCTCTCTCTTGAATGCCTCCCTGTATATGAATGCTATCAGTCTTCATCTCCCACTTATCTGCATTAATCTCCATCAGCTGTTCCCCATCCCACTTTCCCATCTGATCAAGATCCAGTTGCAATATTTGACAACCATCTTCGCTATCTGCGATACGACCCATTTTAGGGTCATCTGCAAACCTACTAATCATGCCTTGTATATTCTCATCCAGATCGTTGTAATGAACCACAAACAGCAAAGGGCCCAGCAGTGATTCCTGAGACACACCACTTGTCACAGGCCTATGGCAGCTAGACTGACCAATGCTTTGGCCCCTCCATAGTATCATCTGACTACCATAAAATGCTTGTAAATGTGAATTGGAGGAGATGAAGCGTAGACAATAGTCAAGGCAAAGAACATACAGCATCAGCACTCTCGAAGGAAAGATTGCAGCATCCAGTGCACGGAGTTCTGGATTTCGCTCTAAACGAGGCGACTGTGGCAAATATTCAGCACGAGCATGACCACATTTTCTACCTTTACTTCCGATTTCCAGCATCTGCAGGGTTTTTATTATTTTAAGTTTATCTGAAGTTCCAAAACAGACTTGTTGCAGAAGTACAATGAAAACTCTGCGGAGAAAAGTGGAGAAATGCACTCAAAATGGCAGCCCTCATCCTGATGTCTACTTTTGCAAGTTGCTGCATAAAGTTGTGCACAGATCCTGGGTACACAGAGGCCAAGAGTTACAATGAGGTCAGCTTCTATTTGTCCCTGCCATTGCAAAGCATGTGTTTTGCCATGATACCACGGAACATTTGTTCCAGCTGCACTGTGCCAAATCACCAATTCCTTGCAGGTCATTTTTATCACAAATCAGTTAGGCAGTGATCGACGTGAAAGGTCATCAAAACACTATAGGGAAAGGATAAGGTGAATTCTATGGTCTGTTCCCCCAGCTGGCAGTCAAAATCACTTAGCAGAATGCTACATCACCAGAACTGTCAAACAAGCTCCCAATACTTTTTTGGACTACTGGTGTAAAGGGCACACACTGCCGGAGTCTCACTGTCACCTCACATTACCCTCAAGATGGTTGCAGTTCTCTGAACAGCATGCTTGCTGGGAATAAATAAAGAGGAACTGCAGATGCTGGTTTCTACCAAAGATGGACAAAATGTACTGGAGTAACTAAGCGGGTCAGGAAGCATCTCTGGAGAAAATGGAAAGGTGAGTCCCTGAGTTACTCCAGCATTTTGTGTCTATGCTTGTTAGGAATGTCTGGAAAAAGATTCAGCATTCATTGACAAGGTTTATCCTGGAAATCTGCAGAAAACAGGATCTTGCATTTTACATGTGCAGATGCTGATTTAAACCAAAGATAGACCTAAGAAGCTGGAGTAACTCAGCGGGTCAGACAGCATCTCTGGAGAAAAGGAATAGGTGACGTTTTGGGTCAAGACCCTTCTTCAGACTTCAGACCCTTCAGTTTGAAGAAGGGTCTCAACCCGAAACATTACCTATTCCTTTTCTCCAGGGATGCTGTCTGACCTGCTGAGTTACTCCAGCTTTTTGTGTCTATCTTGCATTATACAGGTATTTCCCAGGGATACTCACTGAGACAATTAGCTATTACTGTTGGAGGATCATCAGCTTAGTGCAAAATGCTGAACGATCCACCAAAAATTCACTGGCTCTTCCAATGGAAGGTGCTGTCCAGAATCAAGTGCTGTAAGCCAACATGTGGTCCATGTGGAGACATGCTGAAGCAAGGTGAAACCACTGCAAAGGTAACATGGGGAAGGGCCACAGTTTAAAGGCCTGAAGACACAAGTTTCAGCAGATGCTAGAATCGTGAGCTAAACAACAAAGTGATGATGAAACTTCAGTCTGAAGAACGGTCCTGACCCCCCCCCCCCCCCCCCCACCTCACCCCACCCCACCCGCTCCCCACTCCCTCCAAATGCCTGCCCGAACTTAAAATGAGCCAGAATCAATGGAAAAAGCTTACTGGACAATTAGAATGTGGCTAATACACAAAAGACTGGACAAGATTTGTTTTCCCAACAATGGCAAACCTAGATCTCCTGGCAATGATAGATATAGAGCCAAGGAGACCAGAGTTCCAATCATTAGTGTTGCACAAGAACCAAAACTAGCAATATTTAGAAAAACCTGATAAATCGAATATAGTGTCAAGATATATTTTAGATTTGAGCGGCTCTTGTTTATTTTGCTTAAACATCAGCTAGGCACTGCAGATATCGGTCACATTTCAACATTTTTTTGTAAACCTTCTCTGTGCCTTTTCCAGCTTGACATCTTTCCTATAACACTGTGCCCAGAACTGAACACAATACTCTAATTGTGGCTACACTAAAGTCTTACACAACTGCAACATGACTTCCCAACTTCTATTCTCTTGATTTTGTTGATCATCGTCTGCTTTGATCTGTCGTTTTCACACCTTACATTCTCTTTGTACCCATCCATATCTCCAGTTTCCCTTACCCCGGACTCTCAGTCTGAAGAAGGGTCTCGAAGGACAAAACGTCACCCATTCCTTCTCTCCTGAGATGCTGCCTGTCCCGCTGAGCTACTCAAGCATTTTGTGTCTATCTTCGGAGCCCCAAGGGAAAATAGATTGTCCAATGGGAGTGTAGGTTGACCAAAGGAAGAAAAGATTATCCAGCGGGAGATTGGTTACATTTAAAAAAAATAGTCATATTAGTTTAACCAGAGAGGGTTGGAAGCAAGAATGAGAATGTCTTTCATTCACCGAGTACTGAAGGGAGTTCTAGCTGGCCAATGTGCTGCAGTCCCGCAATGGTCCACATGAAATATTACAGCTCTGCAGGAAAAGAAGGCAGTAAATCCTCTGCCAAAGAATGTATCTGGTGTGCCGTTTTCACTGACATGGTGACGTACTTAAAGGTTATCAAAAGAAAATTCTGTTCTCTCATCGAAGTTGGATTTTGAATGATGGTAAGGGAAAGAACTCCTCTCTGCACTTTTTAATCCATTCAGATCTAGATTCCATTGATAAGGCCAGCAGAATCTAGATGCCACTGTTAAGACCGGCATTTATTGTTCTTCCATAATTGCCTTTCAAATAGGTGGCATGCCAGGCCAATTCAGAAAGCAGCAGGGGTTCTGCCACCTTGCTCTGGTGTCATATATTTGCCCGACAAGTGCTAGATCAGATTTGTTCCCAAAAAATAAATTAATGAATAAGATGTTAGACACAAATGCTGGAGTAACTCAGCGGGCCAGGCAGCATTTCTGGAGAGAAGGAATGGATGACATTTCACGTCGAGATCCTTCTTCAGACTGAGAGTCAGAGGAGAGGGAGTCCATGACAATAGACAATAGGTGCAGGAGTAGGCCATTCGGCCCATCGAGCCAGCACCGCCATTCAATGTGATCATGGCTGATCATTCACAATCAGTACCATGTTCCTGCCTTCTCCCCATACTCCCTGACTCCGCTATCTTTAAGAGCTTTATCTAGCTCTCTCTTGAAAGCTAGAGATATGGAAGGGTAAGGTATGAAAACGGCAGATCACAGCAGGCGCTGATAAGGAAATGTAGAAAGGTTCATTGTTAGCTATGGGGAAGGTGGCATGCAATCAGTAAAATTAATCAGAAGGACAATGAAATTAATCTGAGAACTAGGATGGGGGAGGGATGGAGATAGAGGAAAACTTGAAGTTAGAGGTCAATATTCATACCGCTGGGTTGTAAGCTGCCCAAGCAAAATATGAGGTGCTCTTCCTCCAAATTGCATGGACCTCACTCTGACAGCGGAAGAGGTGCAGGACAGAAAGGTCAGTATTGGAATGGGAGGGGAAGATGAGTTTTTTTTATAACCGTCCAGTAGCTCCATTATCACAACAGTGACTGGCTTTTTATTCCAAATTAACTGGTCAATACCATTTAATAATAACCACAAAAATCCTACCACCATCTCAGCAAATAACAATTTGTGAAATAAAGTTCCATTGATATCAGGTGCTAGGCTTTGCACAATTTAGTATTTATGATGTTATGAGTAACAATAAGAAATGAAGTCAATTGACTCAAAAACATATACTGGTCCATTTTTTTCACCACCGACTAAAACAAAACAGTCCTCAGTTTACAAATTTCCTCAGCACACCCTGTCTGCCCTCTGCAAGATGGAATACTTGACAACAAAGAATCCAGTGTGCAAACAGAATAGTTTATTTTGTTTGTTACAGTTTGTGCAACTGTGCATTTATGCATTGGAAGGAAAGAGTACAATATACTCCAGACCACTACAGGGATTCTTTATGGAATGGCCAGTGGAGTGAAACCTGAATAAAAATTACAGCAAAGGTCAACGTACCCACTGCAGAAAGGATCTTGATGTTGTGGTACTGTAATGAGTGGTTCTGCCAATGCCCCAGCAAAAACTTTATCTCCAATTAGCATCATCAAAACAAAATCATTTTGTCCAACTGGTGCTATCCAACAAGATGCATTAACATATTCCAATTTAGTGGGCAGATGCATGGCAGATGCAGTTTAATCTGGATACATGTATGGTTATCCACTTTGGTGGCAAGAACAGGAAGACAGATTATTATCTGAATGATGTCAAGTTAGGAAAAGGGGAAGTACAACGAGATCTGGGTATCCTTGTACATCAGTCACTGAAAGTAAGCATGCAGGTACAGCAGGCAGTGAAGAAAGTTAATGGCATATTGGCCTTCATAACGAGAGGTGTTGAGCATAGGAGCAAAGAGGTCCTTCTGCAGTTGTACAGGGCCCTGGTGAGACCACACCTGGAGTATTGTGTGCAATTTTGGTCTCCAAATTTGAGGAAGGACATTCTTGCTATTGAGGGAGTGCAGCGTAGGATCACAAGGTTAATTTCCGGGATGGCTGGACTATGTTGAACAAATGGAGCAACTGGACTTGTATACACTGAAATTTAGAAGGATGAGAGGGGATCTTATTGAAACATATAAGATTATTAAGGGATTGGACAAGCCATGGCAGGAAACATGTTCCCGATGTTGGGGGAGTGCAGAACCAAGGGCCATAATTTAAGAAAAAGGGGTAGGCCATTTAGAATGGAGATGAGGAAAAACTTTTTCACCCAGAGAGTTGTGAATTTGTGGAATTCTCTGCATCAGAAGGCAGTGGAGGCCGATTCTCTGGATGCTTTCAAGAGAGTTAGATAGAGTTCTTAAAGATAGCGGAGTCAAAGGATATGGGGAGAAGGCAGGAACAGGGTACTGATTGTGGATGATCAGCCATGATCACAGAGAATGGCGGTGCTGGCTCGAAGGCCCGAATGGCCTACTCCTGCACCCATTGTCTATTGTCTATTGTCTATAATGTAAGTAATTAATTGTATGAGGCTCCTGGATGAATTATTAAAACATGCCATAAAAAAGATTGGTCCTTCAAGATGGAGGCGTTGGTAGACAGAGGAATAGAACGATGTCGCTGATCGAGCTGGGGACTTACCTATCATGCCCTCAGAGCCACTCTGGGTTGCTTGCAGAGGGTGCCCTTGGGCATGGAGCTGAGCAGTGGCGTGCGAGGCGAGTTCTTAACCCGTGCCGCAATCGGCACACTGCTGCAGTAGATACAACATCAGATACATATTTAAGTGGAGAACCAGGAGGCTACTTGATGTGGCCCATACAACACGTCAAGTGACAGTGTGTCACTCCATTACAAAAGGTTGAAAACCATTGGTCTAAACCATCTTTCAAGATGGAGGTGACCGATTGAGGAACAGAATGATGCCGGTGAGCGGGCAGGGGGCTCAGCTCCCGTGCCCTCAGAGGGGCTCTGGGTCGGCTACAGGAGGCGCCTCTGGGTACGGAGGCTGAGCAGTGGCAGTGTGAGGCGAGAGACAGTGTGTTCACCATCTGATATCAAGGGGGCATCGGAGTGGCTAAGTCGGCAGAGTGGGCCGCTGGAGGCCCTGCAGCAGCCTGGGGCTCGATTAGATCGGACGCTGCTCCAAGTACCCGGGCGTGCAGAACGGACATGGCACGGAGCAGTGGAGGAGAACCTCGACATATTTCCTATTCAGGAAGACCCCTACAACTCTGACACAGTGCCGCTGCCAGGACAACAGGTCTTTATGGCCAAGCTAAGACTCTAAATTCTTTTTTAAAAATTCAGACTTGAAGTGTACAAGATGGCGCCTAAAATGTGGCGACTCTTGTGTAGGGACTCAATGTGGTCTCCTATCTTATACTCTTATACTTAGTATGATTGTGCCTGATTTATAGCAGGGTTGGCATTGAACTGTAAGCAAAAATGGAATTTCACAGTACTTTGGTACACGTGACAATAAAGTACCATTGATTCTCCTTCCCAGCTTGGATCTTTGGATTTTATTTTTTCATTCTACTGTGTGAACAGGCCTCTTATGACTGAAAGCAGTGGGACGCGAGTGAGTGGGGTGGATATCATTCTACTGCCTTGCACTCCGACATTGATGAATGAAAGTGCTAGATTTAGAAATTAAATTCTTCAAAGATAGCAAAGGAAAAGTCAACTGCTTTCGATGGTTGTGAAACAAAATCAGTGACAGAGACCTTTTGATTACAGCTACAATGTGCCAACCGAACTGAAAGGAGCAAAGATAATCTCAAGTCAGTAACAGTTCTACATCACAAAGCTGCCAATATTTGGAACAAATCAGAATATTGCAGCACAGGCACTGCCCCATCAGTCTGTTGAACCTTTCAGGCATCAGATTGTTTTATCAAAACAATTTGCAGTGTTAAAAATCGACCTGATCGAGGGGAGAGGGGAGTGTGCTGCACCAATACAGGAGAGGTTTAGGCCCAACAGGTCCACTTGGTCTAGTATGGATTAAACATGGAAAGTAGGTGCAGGAGTAGGCCATTCAGCCCTTCAAGCCAGCAGCACCATTCAATACGATCATGGTTGATCATCCAGAATCAGTACCCTGTTCCTGCTTTTCCCCCCATATCCCTTGATTCCGTTAGCCCTAATCTAGCTGCATCTAACTTTCTCATGAAAACATGCAGTGAATTGGCCTCACTGCCTTCTGTGGCAGAGAATTCCACAGATTCACAATTCTCCGACTGAAAAAGTTTTTCCTTATCTCAGACCTTTCAGGCTGGGACCACTGCAGCCTGAATGAGTAATGCCGTGACTGACTTCATCAGCAAGTGAGTGAAAGACTGTATGCTGACGAAGACAATCCGTGTGTTCCCCAACTCTATTAAAGGTATCATCTACAACTTAATCCCAAATTTGGGTGTATATATATTACTTCTATTATCAGTAAGCACACCCATTGTACATACTTCTAAATCTAGAAATGCAAAACCTACAGCTGAAATGATGGGTTATAAGGTCATAAGTGATAGCAGTAGAATTAGGCCATTCGGCCCACCAAGTCTAATCCGTCATTCAATCATGGCTGAACTATCTCTCCCTCCTAACCCCATTCTCCTGCCTTCTCCCCATAACATCTGACACCTGTATAATCAAGAATCTATCTATCTCTGCCTTAAAAAATATCCACTGACTTGGCTTCCACAGCCTTCTGTGGCAAACAATTCTTCGGGTCCCAGGAATTAAAAAAAATATCTGGAAGAACTATTCAAAAACCATTGTGTGTCTGGTGTCGACATTCAACACGACAAGAAGCCAATTAGCTTGGAAACCTGCACGTCTTTGGAATGTGGGTGGAAACTAGCGCACCCAGAGAAAACCCACGCAGTCATAGGGAGAATGTACAAACTCCATACACGTAATACCTGTAGTCAGGATCGAACCAGGGTCACTGGCGCTGTAAGGCAGCAACTCTACCACTGACTCATTTGACCCCAAACTATGATTCATTAAAGCAAGGTAAGTGAAAAGGATGCTTCGTGCGACCACTATCAACTTCAGTTTATTGTCACATGGACAGGGATGTTGAGGTACGGGTACAATGAAACACTGCTTGCAGCAGCATCCCAGGCACATAGGCTCAGCCAAATACACAAATACATAAATTATACATATTCAATAAAAAAGAGTGTAAAGGAAAATATCGTGCAAAATAAAAGATATTAGTGCAAAAGTACACAAAACAGAAAAATAAATGGTAGTGCAAGAGTTGGTTCAGCGTTCCGTTGGAAATAGCAATAGGGTTGTGCAGGTAGACTCAGCGGGACAGGCAGCATCTCTGGAGAGAAGGAATGGGTGACACTTTCTTCTCTCCGGAGATGCTGTCTGACCCGCTGAGTTACTCCTGCTTTTTGTGTCTATCTTCGGTTTAAACCAGCATCTGCAGTTCCTACCTACACATGGGGTTGCGCAGGTCAGTTGGAAGTAGCTGTTCCTGAACCTGGTGGTGCGGGACTAAATGCTGCTGTACCTTCCTTCCCATGGTAGCAGCGAGACAAAGATCCCCAGATGGTGGGATCCTCAATGAAGGATGCCGCCTTCTTGAAGCAGCGCCTCATGTAGATGCTTTCGATGGAGGAAAGGGCTCTGCTTATGATGGAACGGGTTGAGCCCATCGCTCTCTGCAGCCACTTGCTCCTGTTCATTGGAATTGCCGTACCGTGCCACGATGCAATCATCCATGACACTTTCGACAGTGCATTGTATTGGTTTGATAGGGTGTTCAGTGACATTGCAAGTTTCTTTGAACTTCTAAAGTAGGGGAATTGGCGGGCCTTTCTTTGTGGTTACATCGATAAATAAGTCATCCAAGATGTTAGCACGCAGGAATTTGAAGTTGCTAACTCAAGAGCAGAAAGGAAAGCTATGCGATTGAATATGCAGTTTCTCTAAGGATACAAGAGTTGTGAATTGTGAAGCCAGTGCAATATAGATAGACACAAAATGCTGGAGTAACTCAGCGGGACAGGCAGCATCTCTGGAGAGAACGATTGGGTGACGTTTTGGGTCAAAACCCTTCTTCAGACATATTAAAATCGGTCCTCTTCGGATTGTTCACCTTGTTGTGGTGAAGAGGCTTGCGTGCCCCCATGATTCCGAGAGCAATGCCGTGAGCAGCACTAGCTTCTGGTAGGGCCACCCATGGTGGTACGGTTGAGGATGAGGGTCCAGACTAAGAACGATCGAACCTGCAAGACGTCAACGGCGGACCAGGCGGATTAAGTTATCTTGAACTCAACGGCTGTGAAGGCTGATGAAGGCGGCAACAGATCTATCAGCTCCAATCGTCTTGGTTCCCCTGCCATTGGAATTAGTTGATTGATTTGTGATGGACCGTGTGCTTCTTGGAGTGCAACATCAAGTACGCGTTAAACAAACACACGCACAGGCGTCTTCGTTCTTCGGAACGTAGACCATCATCCTTGACCTCGAGAGATAGTCACGACGACGAAACTCTGGTTTCACAATTCACAACTCTTTGATCCTTTTCTCACAACTTTTGTCTTTTTATCTCCGATTTGTATGCAACCATCTGCCTTTCAATCCCCCCCCCCCCTCCCTCACTTGTACCCACCTATCACTTGCCAGGCTTTGCCTCCCTCTCCTCTCTTCCACCTTTCTTCCCCACCCTCCGCAATCAGTCTGACGAATACCGATCCAAAGCATCACCTATCCATGTTCTCCAGAGATCCTGCCTGACCTACTGAGTTACTCCAGCCATCTACGTCTATATATATGCAAGTTGTTTAGATTAGATTGAATATGACTTTTCTACAACTTAAAAATCTTGATTCAGAATATAATGAATAGTATGCTGTTGAGAATTTATGATGGAAATGGCATTACAAATAATTGTCACATTCCTGAAGATTTCTCAGTAAAATATGCAAAAATAGCTCTGTATGAGCTCATTATTTTTAGTCCATTACTGTGCATGGCTTTGTGTCTGAGTGACACAATGTCAGAACTCATCAGACAACTTGAAAACATCAGAACGGGAAGAGGCCTATTTTGCCATTCTGTTAAATAATGGCTGCTCTACCTCAGTTGTACAACTGAACCCCAGGTCGGAGGGAGATAGACGAGAAAATATGTTGGCAAATTACTGAAATGCAAAAAAATAACAAGATAGCAATTATAGGGGATCTCATCTCGTTAAGTCAAGAGTATTTTATTGACATACGCACCTGGAATGGAATAATTAAATTCTATCTTGCTGCAAGCACAATAACGCAAAACAACGAATAAATATATATCAATGATACATTAAATTATCAATAATACGAGATGACCAGACTGTCATAGTGCATGCTATTATGTATGTAGTGCACACTATACAAAGTCTATAATAGTTTATTGCTGAGTTAGGGTTGTAGGTGGGGTTGTGCAGTGTGGTTCAAGAGCCCAATGGCTGATGACCAACCTGTTCTTGTTCCTGAAAATACCAGTTTAGTTTAGCTGAAGAGGAAAGACCCCATCTGGTCTCCCAAATAAGCCGGCTAGGCAGATGCAGAGGGGGGTGGTTCTGGGACGCCAGAATGCACTGCTGAGCCTACTGGAGACGTCGTGGATCCAATCAGCGAAATGTCGATGAAAGTAGGTGCCCACTTGATAACCCCAATGACGTGCCTGCCTAGCCTTTCTCAACATCGGAGGAGAATAGGTGAGTGCATAAGCCTCCCATTACCACCGGGAGCAAGTTGACATTTGGCACTTTGGATTTCTAACATCTTGTCCTGTGTATTTGGAAACAGAGGGTAGACACAGAAAGCTGGAGTAACACAGCAGGACAGGACAGGCATGAATGGTCGACTTTTCGGGTTGAGACCTTTCTTCCGTCTGAACCAGCATCTGCAGTTCTTTCCTACACAGTTTAGTTTAGTTTAGTTTACAGATACAGCGTGGAAACAGGCCCTTTGGCCCACAGAGTCACAACCATAAATTTGATAAATATCTACACTTGCTGGCAAGATAACTCATACATTATGGAACCATAAGTGAGTTTTTAAAATTAGGCTCACATTCTCCACATCGCAGTGCTGGTCCAGGTATATTTAGAGCAAAACTTTGTCCCAATAAAGCTGTGGAATGAAGCAATGTCATTTTAATGGAGGCTATTGTAAAATTATTAAACAGTTATTGCTGGATTATGTCAGATGTCCCCAACTTACATAAAATAAAAGTGCATTGCTATCCTAACTTTTCTTCCAAGGGCGTCAGAGGTTATGGGAAGGCAGGAGAATGGGGTTAGGAGGGAGAGATAATTCAGCCATGATTGAATAACGGAATAAACTTGACGGGCCGAATGGCCTAATTCTACTATCACGTATGATTTTATGATCTTATAATAAGATGACGTTGGAAATATCAGGAGATATCTTACCTCTACTAATAAAATATCTTTCTCAGAGTTAGAAGTATGAGCTCAACGTCCAAATGCAGCATAAAATATCTACCATAACAACATTTAAAATATATTTGGACAAGTACATGGATAGGAAAGGTTTGGAGGGATATGGGCCAAATGCGGGCAGGTGGGACTAGTGTAGATGCAGCATCTTGGTCTGCATGGGCAGGTTGGGCCAAAGGGCCTGTTTCATGCTACTGCATGACTATGAATCTAAAATGAATCTTCAGTACAAATGAAGGAGCAGTGCATTAAAGGAGCAGTGCATTAAAATATCTTTTGAAGTGAAGGACAAGATCTTTATTCACCTGCCTCTTCAAGTGTTTATCGAAAAGCCTTGGTGTAACGAACAACCAAAAGTATTTCCCACCCCCACATCCATACTCCTTGCACAAGTTTACATTTCTTTCTCAGCTGTTGTAAAATGTTCTGACCTTTCCTCCCATCGATTCTGGAATTCCTTGATCGATGTGCTTCCCTACACAACAATTCATTGAAATTATGAGCTATTGAGAAATTTTAAACGTACGATATGGTTTGTCCCTCCTCGGACCACTGTCACCACTGCTGACCGGGAGCACCCGACAAGCCTTGCCGTTTCAGAGATGCTCTGACCCAGTCGTCTGGCCATACAATTTGGCCCTTGTCAAAGTCGCTCAGGTCTTTACTTATGCCTATTTCTCCTGCATCCAACACATCAACTTCAAGAACTGACTGTTCACTTTTTGCCGAGTATATCCCACCCCTTGACAGGTGCCATTGTAACAAGATAATCAATGTTATTTGTTTCACCTGTCAGTGGTCATAATGTTTTGGCTCATCAGTGTATATCATTATGAATTCAACTCTGTGGGACTATACCTCACTGGCATCACATTGCTCCAGTTTTTGGTCATTTGTGTGCAACTTTTTTGTATTGATGCAACTTTTGAATTCTTTGAATATTGTTTCCTTTTAGTTATATTTGTATTACCACTCTCACTCCAGTTGTGGTACTGTGGGCACACAAGTTAGCACCTCACATCTTCCCTTGATCACACGGCTGCAGGATCAGAAGGAAGCAGACTACAGAGGCACAGATTTCATATTCAGCGAAGCCACTTCAAAAAGGGGGTAGGAATGGAAATAATTTTTGCCACTCTGACAGAAATCTATTGGAATGAAAGTAGCTATTGAGATGGCATCCGTAAAAACATTGCCTATTCCACTTCTGCATATGACAGAAGATGCTTCATATTAAAGACTTTATGGCATGCAAAACATTAAAATCTGGGTTTTTTTCAGCATGTGTCAAATTGAGAGAATAAAATGATTGGCATCCAATTACATCAAGAATTCTACAACCATTATTAAACTTTAAAAAGCTGGGATAGTGAAATGTCAACAGGATCCCTGAAGTGATTTGGTGCCTTCACGACACCAACAACATTTACATTTTTTTGGGAGGTAAGGAGTGTGTGGAAGATGATGATTGGAGGGAAAGACCAAACTGATCATTTGAGACACTTGAGAAGACAAATTATGCAATGAGTTTTATTTTATCATGGCAACTTTGTTTTACATTCAAATCACTTAGACATCAGATGTCACTGTCATTTTTGTTATTGCTTCTCTCCAACAGAGCTCCCTTTTAAGCTCATTTCAGATCCCATTATAGACCAGCCTACATTTTCTTCTCTCACACCTCTCACTCCTCGCTCTCGTATGGCCCCCTCCCTCTTTGCAATCTCCAACACTACTTCCCACCTGACCAAAAACTTCAATATCCTCAATTTTTTTCAAGGAGCCACCAAAAGAAACCAAGTGAAAGGCCTGGGTCGAGTGAATGTGGAGAGGATGTTTCCACTAGTGGGACAGTCTAGGGCCAGCGGCCATAGTCTCAGAATAAAAGGATGTTCCTTCAGAAAGATGAAGTGGAATTTCTTTAGTTAGAGGGTGGTGAATCCGTAGAATTCACTGCCACAGACGGCTGTGGAGGCCGTCAATGGATATTTTTAAAGTGGAGATTGACAGATTCTTGATTAGTTAGGGTGTCAGGGGTTATGGGGAGAAGGCAGGAGAATGGAGTTGAGAGGGAAATATAGACCAGCCATGATTGAATTGCAGATGAGACTTGATGGGCTCAATGGCCTAATTCTGCTCCTAGAATTTATGAACATACTAGACCAAGTGGGCCCAAACCTCTCCTGCATTGGTGCAGCACCCTCTCCTCCCCCCTCCCCCTCTCTCCCCCTCTCCCCCACCCCCTCCCCTAATCCCTTCCTCTCCCACCCCCCCCCACTCTATCCCCCTCAACCCCCTTATCCTCCCTCCTCCCTCCCCCTCCCTCCCTCTCCCCTCCCTCTCTCCCTCCCTCTCCCCTCCCTCTCTCCCTCCCTAGGAGATAGATTTAAACTTTAAAATGTGAATAACTTAAAAAATATAACTCCGATTTCAATGAAACTTCTTCCATTTGCACCAAAGCAACAACGGTGAATAAGGTGGGCCAAAAATTGTTGCATTATCAAGTACCATTTTGGCTGTAGTACAGGAACAAACAAACAAACAAGAGTTTTAGTATATAGATCCTACGCACCAGAGCTTTACAGAACTTTATGAGGACAAAGATGTCAAAGCTATGAAGTGGATTCAACCTCACCTTTTGGAGTCACTTCCATTTGACTTTATATACAGGAGATGTGTTTGAAAGTATGAGTGAAAGAGATGATAAAGCTGTGTGTGTGCACACGAACATTGCCTTGATTGAATGAGGAATGTTAAATTGGAGAACTGTGTGCCCTCTTTGACTATAACAATGGAAACCATAACGTTAAGCTGATCCAACAGAATAGGTAGATTAGTGAAGGGTGGTGCAGTGATAGAGTTGTTGCTTTACAGCGCTAGAGACTTGGGTTTGATCCTGACTATGACTTGTATGTTCTGTACGGAGTTTGTACATTCTCTCCGTGGACTTAGACGAAGGGATTAAAAGTACCATTAGCAAATTTGCAGATGATACTAAGTTGGGGGGTAGTGTGAATTGTGAGGAAGATGCAATAAGGCTGCAGGGTGACTTGGACAGGTTGTGTGAGTGGGCGGATACATGGCAGATGCAGTTTAATGTAGATAAGTGTGAGGTTATTCACTTTGGAAGCAAGAATAGAAAGGCAGATTATTATCTGAATGGTGTCAAGTTAGGAGGAGGGGTAGTTCAACGAGATCTGGGTGTCCTAGTGCATCAGTCAATGAAAGGAAGCATGCAGGTACAGCAGGCAGTGAAGAAAGCCAATGGAATGTTGGCCTTCGTAACAAGAGGAGTTGAGTATAGGAGCAAAGAGGTCCTTCTACAGTTGTACCGGACCCTGGTGAGACCGCACCTGGAGTAATGTGTGCAGTTTTGGTCTCCAAATTTGAGGAAGGATATTCTTGCTATGGAGGGCGTGCAGCCTAGGTTCACTAGGTTAATTCCCGGAATGGCGGGACTGTCGTATGTTGAAAGGCTGGAGCGATTGGGCTTGTATACACTGGAATTTAGAAGGATGAGGGGGGATCTTATTGAAACATATAAGATAATTAGGGGATTGGACACATTAGAGGCAGATAACATGTTCCCAATGTTGGGGGAGTCCAGAACAAGGGGCCACAGTTTAAGAATAAGGGGTAGGCCATTTAGAACGGAGATGAGGAAGAACTTTTTCAGTCAGAGGGTGGTGAAGGTGTGGAATTCTCTGCCTCAGAAGGCAGTGGAGGCCAGTTCGTTGGATGCTTTCAAGAGAGAGCTGGATAGAGCTCTTAAGGATAGCGGAGTTAGGGGGTATGGGGAGAAGGCAGGAACGGGGTACTGATTGAGAGTGATCAGCCATGATCGCATTGAATGGCGGTGCTGGCTCGAAGGGCTGAATGGCCTACTCCTGCACCTATTGTCTATTGTCTATTGTCTATTGTCTATTGACCTTCTCCGGGTACTCAGTTTCAACCCACACTCCAAAGATCAATAGATTTGCATGTTAATTGGCTTTGGTAAAATTGTAAATTGTTCCCTCGTGTGCAGGATAATGCAAGTGCACGTTGGGCGGCGAGGACAGTGGGCCAAAGGGCCTGTTTCCGTAAACTAAACTAAACCAAACCTCAGTTATATATTTAAAGCAGAGCTTCCAATAAAGCAAGTATTTCAATGTTAGATGAGAGCTTCAACCTATTTGAGTTCTAGGCCTGGAGCTCTATCTTCAAAGCATCATTTGAAACATAAATAAACTGCAGATACTGGAAATCTGACCCAAAAATGTCTCTGTTTCGCTTTCCACACATCCAACAAAGGATTTATTTACAAACGGCTACAAGGAGAAGCCAGGGAACCACAGGCCAGTGTTTAGTTTTAGTTTAGAGATACAGCGCAGAACAGGCCCTTCGGCCCACCGAGTCCATGCCAGCCAGCAATCCTCGTAAACTAACACCATCCTACACACCAGACATAATTTACAATTTTAACTGAAGCTAAATTAACCTACAAACCTGTACTGTACGTCTTTGGAGTGTGGGAGGAAACCGGAGTAACAAGGGAAAAACCCACGTGGTCACAGTGAGATCGTACAAATTCCATACAGACAGCACCCGTAATCAGGATCAAACCTGTAAGGCAGCAATTCTACCGCTGTGCCACCATGCCACCCCATTTCACTGTGAGCCTAATTTGAAAGGTGAGAGAGTTACTAGAGAGGATTCTGAGGGTCTGGATGTACCAACATTTGGAAAGGCAAAGACTGATGAGGAACTATCAGCAAGACTTGGTGCTTGGGAAATCGTATCTCATTAATTTTTTTCTTTGATGTGGTGACAGAGGATTGAAGACAGCAGGGCAATGGGTGGCAATGGGTACATGGCTAGTCTAAAAGATCAGATCAGATCACGTGGGATCCAGGGTGAGCTAGCAAACTGGATTCAAAATTGCATTGGTGACAGAATCAGAGAATGGTAACAGAGGGTACCTTTGATCAGCAGCGTGCTGCAGGAACTGGTGCCGTGTCCACTGTTTGTCATCTATATTAAAAAATTGCTTGACTATGTTATTAACATGGTTCACAAACTTGCAGATGACACCAAAATTGGCGCTAGAATGGACAGTGAAGAGGGTTATCTAAGACTACAATAGGACCTAGATCAACTAGGGAAGTGAGCCAAAGAATGACAGGTGGAATTTTACACAGACACATCCAAGGTGATGTGCTTTGGTTTGTTAAAACTGGGCAGGACTTGCACAATAAATGAGCAAGGGCCTAGAGAGCGTTGTGGAACAGAGTACAAGTGCACAGTTCCCTGAAAGTGAAGACACTGGTGGAGAGGATGGCAAAAAAGGCATTTGACACACTCAGCCTCTTTGGACAGCACACTGCACACAGGAGTTGGAACATCATGCCCAACTGTACAAGTCATTATTGAGATTACATTTTGAGTATTATGTACATTTCCGGTCACCAGGCTCTAGGTGTCATCAAATATCTCATCAAACTGGAAAAGGTGCAAAAAAAATTCCCAAGTGTTCCCAGGACATGAGGGCCTGAGTTATACAAAGAAACTGGATAAAGCGGAGTCATTTTTCCTTACAGCGTAGGAGATTGAAGGGCGACCTAGAAGTGGAATATAAAATCTTGAGGGCTATGGATAAGGTGAATTGTCAGTATTTTTCCCAGGGTTGGAGAGTCTCAGACTAGAGGGCATAGGTTTAAGGTGAGAAGGGAAAGATTTTAAAGCGATTTAAAAGGCAACTTTTTCCACAGTGAGGGTGATGAACCTCCAGAGGAAGAGGAACAATTACAAGCTTAAAAGATATTTGAACAAGTACAGAGATAAGAAAGGTTTAGAGGGACATGTGCAAGATGGAGGCAAATGGGTCAGGTGGACAACTTGAATGGAATGGACGAGATGGACCGAAAGACCTGTTTCCTTGCTATAGAATTCTATGACATCCTGCCAAACCTGCCGAATGTTTCCAGAATTTCCGGTTTACTTAATCCTGAACAAGTTTCTTTTTAAATGTGGGGCAAGGAGAGGGTCAAGATGTCAAAATATTCTGGCTAATCAACTGCATATAATGTACAATAAAAGCATGCATATTTTAGATGCAAGCACTTAGAATATGAAATGTAGAATCATATGCTCCATTTGACATCATTGACTTTGAGTTGCGTCACTAATGCCCCCAGTAGATTGCCACAGATGGTTTCACTTTAATTTTAAATTTATATATTTACTGCTGAATGGTTAACACTTTGTTATTAGTTGCATCCAAAGCAGTCTGCTACTTTTACAACCTTTTCCATGGCAGGGGCAATAGTCTGAAAATACCATGTAATACGTTTTGTAAAAGGAAACTCTGAGTTTAAAATGAATAAAGTCAAATGAGATTTATCAATATAAAATCTAGAAACTATAAAAGGAACATTTACCATAAGACATAGGAGCAGAAATAGCCTTTCAGCCCAGAGTATGCTCCGCTATTCTATCTTTCCCTCTCAATCCCATTCTCCTGCCTTCTGCTCATAACCTTTGACACCATTCCTAATCAAGAACCTATCAATCTTTGCATTAAAAATGTCCATTGTCTTGGCCTCCACAGCCGTCAGGGGTAATGAATTCCCCAGATTCACCACCCTCTGAGCTACAAAAAATCCTCCTCATCTCAACTCTAAAGGTACATCCTTCTTTTCTGAGGCTGCCTTGTATTCTGTAGTTTTTATCCTTTAGCTCTCAGGAAATCAAATAAAGCTATTGTTTTTATATATTTCCCACATTAAATTTAAATACTCTTCCAAAGACTAAGTGAAATATATCCGAATTCATGGCCAATAGTGGCATCTATTTATCCAGAACAGTCAGGACAAAACAATGATGGTGGACAACTGCCTGGATTCTTTGCTGCAAATCTACACAATACGTGTTATTTGCAACATATTTACCCATTTTACTTTCTGTGTCAATGGATTTTACATTGGGACCTCCTTTCCTTAGTACCATGTTTATAAGCCGCTTCATTAACAAACATCAGAACAAACCCAATTCCAAGTAATTGATATGCACCAAGAATAATGCTGCAAGTAGCACCACCCCGAAGGGGTACCACAGTGTCTGCCTCACTGGTCTGTAAATTAATCTATTCCCAATGCATTCTGTCCCTCAACTAAATGTCAGAGCCATTACCCCAATCAATCCAACAGCAACAAACAATCTGCTGATGAACTCAACGGTTCGAGGTGCACGAGGATGAGAGAGTGGTCCATGTTTCAGGGCGAAACCTAGCATCAGGACTGAGAGTGTTTTGGTGAGATCATGGTATAAAGAGAGAGGGAATTGGTGAGACATTGGTTAGAGGTGACGGGTGAACCAGGGAGGGGTAATGGATAGGAAAAGTCTGCAGATGCTGGTTTACACCGAAGATAGACACATCCCTTCTCTCCAGAGATAGTGCCTGTCCCGCTGAGTTACTCCAGCCTTTTCTGTCTATCTTAGGGGTAGTGGATGATGGGTAGATGGAGCTGGGACACAGAAACAGGTGGATGATAGGTGGAAGCCGACAAAAAAAGACGAAAAGAGGCAGATGGAGCCAGGTGAGGGAAAGGAAAGTGGAGACTGCTTGGAGGGTGATAAGCAGGACAAGAAATGTGAGCTGCGCCAGAAACCAAGTAAGTAAGGTAATATGGAAGGGAGAGGTGAACGGCAGATAGAACAAGAACCAGATGGGGAGGTTGGGTGGAAGCTTGAGGGTGAACTGTGTGTGTAGTGGGTGGTGGAAAGTATGTGGAGAAAGGAGAATTGACACAGAGGATATGAGCGAGAGCAAGAACCAAGCGTAAGATATAGTGGGGCAAGCGTAACGGAGGGTTATTTAAAATAGCAAATTTAAAGTTCAAGACCATGCAAGATGACGTCATGTGCCTCCTATTTGCATTTGGGCCTCGACCTGCCTATGGAGAAGTCTGACAATGGACAGGTCACTGTCAGCATAGGGAATAGAATTGAATTCGCATCCCTCATAGAGTTCGGGATGGCAACTGTGGTCAGTACACAGGTGCTCTGCAAAATGGTTGGATAGGCTGCGTTTGGTCTCACTCCTGGAGCACCAAATGCAGTAGACAAAGTTGAACGCGGTGCATGTGAATTTTTGTCTCACCTGGAAGAGCTATTTGGGTCCTTGGAGAGAGGAGGTGTAAAACAAATGTTGTACCTCATGTGGTTGCACGGGAAAGAGTAGGGGACAGGAAGGGGTGGATGGGCGAGGGATGAGCGGGCCATGGAGTTACAAAGGGCATGGGTTCTGAGGAAGGTGGAAAGGGGCAGGGAGGTGGTGTGTTGATGCGGAGGTGCTAGGGTGGAGGGCGAGAACGAGGGAAACTCTACCTGCTCTGTCCGGAGGGAGGTGGGGATGAGTGCAGACGCTTAAGAAGCAGAGAGACGCGCGAGAGAGGGATACATTAACTCCAGTAGAAGCCATATTTCCTGAAAAGGGGGACATTTCAGATCATCTGGAATGGAAGGGCTCAACTTAAGAGATGCAGTGTCATAAATTGCCCAAGTGAATTTGAGAGCAGGGTGGAAGTTGGTGGCAAAGGTGATCAGATTGTTGAGTTCTGCATAGGTCCAGGAAGCAGCACCAATGCAGACATCGCTGTAATAAAGAAAGAGTTGGGAGTGACATCTAACACTATCCTACACACCAGGAACAATTTACAATTTTATTTTACAGAGGGCAATTAACCTACAAACCAGTACATCTTTGGAATCTGGTAGGAAACCGGAGCACCCCGCGAGAACTCTCACAGACACGGGGAGAATGTACAAACTCCGTACAGACAGCACGCATAGTCAGGATCGAATAAGGGTCTCTGGCGAGGAAGTATAACATAGCAAAGAAGAGTGGAAAGACAGAGGATTGGGACTCTTTTAAAGAGCAACAAAAGTTAACTAAAAAGGCAATACGGGGAGAAAAGATGAGGTACGAGGGTAAACTAGCCAATAATATAAAGGAGGATAGCAAAAGTTTTTTTAGGTACGTGAAGAGGAAAAAAATAGTCAAGGCAAATGTGGGTCCCTTGAAGACAGAAGCAGGGGAATTTATTATGGGGAACAAAGAAATGGCAGACGAGTTAAACCGTTACTTTGGATCTGTCTTCACTGAGGAAGATACACACAATCTCCCAAATGTTCTAGGGGCCGGAGAACCTAGGGTGATGGAGGAACTGAAGGAAATCCACATTAGGCAGGAAATGTTTTGGGTGGACTGATGGGACTGAAGGCTGATAAATCCCCAGGGCCTGATGGTCTGCATCCCAGGGTACTTAAGGAGGTGGCTCTAGAAATAGTGGAAGCATTGGAGATCATTTTTCAATGTTCTATAGATTCAGGATCAGTTCCTGTGGATTGGAGGATAGCAAATGTTATCCCACTTTTTAAGAAAGGAGGGAGAGAGAAAACGGGCAATTATAGACCAGTTAGTCTGACATCAGTGGTGGGGAAGATGCTGGAGTCAATTATAAAAGACGAAATTGCTGAGCATTTGGATAGCAGTAACAGGATCATTCCGAGTCAGCATGGATTTACGAAGGGGAAATCATGCTTGACAAATCTACTGGAATTTTTTGAGGATGTAACTAGGAAAATTGACAGGGGAGAGTCAGTGGATGTGGTGTACCTCGACTTTCAGAAAGTCTTCGACAAGGTCCCACATAGGAGATTAGTGGGCAAAATTAGGGCACATGGTATTGGGGGTAGGGTACTGACATGGATAGAAAATTGGTTGACAGACAGAAAGCAAAGAGTGGGGATAAATGGGTCCCTTTCGGAATGGCAGGCAGTGACCAGTGGGGTACCGCAAGGTTTGGTGCTGGGACCAAAGCTATTTACGATATACATTAATGACTTAGACGAAGGGATTAAAAGTACCATTAGCAAATTTGCAGATGATACTAAGCTGGGGGGTAGTGTAAATTGTGAGGAAGATGCAATAAGGCTGCAGGGTGACTTGGACAGGTTGTGTGAGTGGGCGGATACATGGCAGATGCAGTTTAATGTAGATAAGTGTGAGGTTATTCACTTTGGAAGTAAGAATAGAAAGGCAGATTATTATCTGAATGGTGTCAAGTTAGGAGGAGGGGGAGTTCAACGAGATCTGGGTGTCCTAGTGCATCAGTCAATGAAAGGAAGCATGCAGGTACAGCAGGCAGTGAAGAAAGCCAATGGAATGTTGGCCTTCATAACAAGAGGAGTTGAGTATAGGAGCAAAGAGGTCCTTCTACAGTTGTACCAGTCCCTGGTGAGACCGCACCTGGAGTACTGTGTGCAGTTTTGGTCTCCAAATTTGAGGAAGGATATTCTTGCTATGGAGGGCGTGCAACGTAGGTTCACTAGGTTAATTCCCGGAATGGCGGGACTGTCGTATGTTGCAAGGCTGGAGCAATTAGGCTTGTATACACTGGAATTTAGAAGGATGAGGGGGGATCTTATTGAAACATATAAGATAATTAGGGGATTGGACACATTAGAGGCAGGAAACATGTTCCCAATGTTGGGGGAGTCCAGAACAAGGGGCCACAGTTTAAGAATAAGGGGTAGGCCATTTAGAACGGAGATGAGGAAGAACTTTTTCAGTCAGAGGGTGGTGAAGGTGTGGAATTCTCTGCCTCAGAAGGCAGTGGAGGCCAGTTCGTTGGATGCTTTCAAGAGAGAGCTGGATAGAGCTCTTAAGGATAGCGGAGTGAGGGGATATGGGGAGAAGGCAGGAACGGGGTACTGATTGAGAGTGATCAGCCATGATCGCATTGAATGGCGGTGCTGGCTCGAAGGGCTGAATGGCCTACTCCTGCACCTATTGTCTATTGTCTATTGTAAGGCAGCAGCTCTGCCGCTGCGCCACTGTGCTTTGCTTTGCAGTAAGTGAGAGAAGTTGTTCCAGCTGAGAAGTTCTGCCCGGTTGATGAGAGTGTTGGTACAGGGAAGCTGGTTGGATCTTTGCATTGTCATGAGCCAGGGATTACCAGGGGTCAGTGAGAATGTTGCAAATCTTCAAGGCAGTTTTCAGAACTTCTTGGAATCTTACAAGCCACACGTATTACTAAAACCAACACACATTTTCCACTGAACTTTGCACAATTTCTGTTTATTTATAAGTGTGAATGATGCCCAATTATACAAAGGTTCACCCTAACGACTAAAATTCAACAGAATTCCAACCTTGGAATTGAACTATTCCTTAGTACCTTGGATTGAACCATTCTATGAACTAGAAAGCGCTCGAGAGCTACTACCTACCTCATTGGAGACCACGGACTATCTTTAATTGGACTTTATCTTGCACTAAATGTTATTCCCTTCATCATGTATCTGTACACTGTGGATGGCCCAATTGTAATCAATGAGGTGACGATGCTTCAACTTACGATGTTTCGACTTTGCGATGGTGCAAACGGCAGCGACCCGTAGCGAGCCGCAGCTCGCTTCTGGCCACGTGATCACGTGTATTCAATGCATTTCGACTTACGATATTTTCGGTTTCCGATGGGTTTCTCGGAACGTGACCCCATCGTAAGTTGAGGAGCACCTGTATTGCCTTTCTGCTGACTGGTTAGCACGCAACAAAAGCTTTTCACTGTACCTTGGTACATGTGACAATAAACTAAATAATAAAACTCAACTTGGACACCTTCCACTGAACTACCATTGATCCTTGACAGTTTCATTCAGTGTATTCCTTCCATATTATTATCTGCAACTATGCTACTTTACACTTACCAATAATGAGCATTCATAAGGTATTGATTCTGAAATGAAATCCAATAAAGTGTGTTGGGCAATTTAATAATAAATGACACTGAGCCAAAGAAAGAGATTCAGCTTTTCAGATGAGTCAGAGACCGAGGGGTACAGTGCATTCAGAAAGTATTCAGACCACTTCACTTTTTCCACATTTTGCTACGTTACAGCCTTATTTTAAAATGGATTAAATTCATTTTTTTTATCATCAATCTACACACAATACCCCATAATAAAAAAGCGAAAACAGGTGTTTAGAAATTTTTGCAAAGTAATTAGAAAGAAATAACTGAAATATCACATTTACATAAGTATTCAGACCCTTTACCCAGTACTTTGTTGAGGCACCTTTGGCAGCGATTACAGCCTCAAGTCTTCTTTGGTATGACTCTACAAGCTTGGCACACCTGTATTTGGGTAATTTCTCCCAAATACGTCTCTGCAGATCCTCTCAAGCTGTCAGGTTGGATGGGGAGTGCCGATGCACAGCTATTTTCAGGTCCCTCCAGAGATGTTCAAGGGTTCAAGTCCAGGCTCTGGCTGGGCCACTCAAGGACATTCACATACTTGTCACAAAGCCACTCCTGCGTTGTCTTGGCTGTGTGCTTAGGGTCATTGTCCTGTTGGAAGGTGAAGTTCTGCCCCAGTCTGAGGTCCAGAACGCTCTGGAGCAAGTTTTCATCAAGAATCTCTCTGTACTTTGCTCCATTCATCTTTCCCTCGATCCTAACTAGACTCCCAGTTCCTGCCGCTGAAAAACATCCCCTCAGCATGAAGCTGACACCACCATGCCTTTGTGATGTGGGAGAAAACTGGAGCACCTGGACGAAACACACCCAGCACAGGGAGAACTTGCAAACTCCACGTAGACAGCACCCAAGAGCAGAATCATACCCTGGGTCTCTGGCGCTGTGAGGGAGCAGCTCTACCAGCTGTGTCACGGCCAAGAGAAAAGTGTGAAGCAGTGAAAGTATTTTCAAGGTGAATTAAAGGTGGACAAGATGTGATATGAATTCTCTTTCCAATGCCATAATCCCCTTTATACAACCCGGTGTTGTTTGTCAAATTAGGTAGGATGTTTTTTGTGTTCCTATTGCAAATGCATAAAAGTAGCCCAATAGAGGTCAAACGAAAAATTTGGATGCATGGAAATGGTCTGTACATCCCAGTAGCAGAACATAACACGTTCTGACAAGAATAAGCCAAAGATTTGCATTTACGAAGGCCTTTGGGTTTAGATTCTCAGAACCACTTATTAACTCTTCAAGGGGTAGGCTGATGGCTTAGGAATTTCCCTCCACATTATTTTTCCAGCCTTCCTCCTTGACCCACAACCTGCTAGAGCTCATTCCCATGTCCATATTCTCAGCATTTCTGTGAATTCCAAAACCCAAGAGAAGTTCAAAAGCCTCACACAGTCCAAATCTCCCGGATTTCCTTTCTTTTGCCAATCTTTTGAGCTATCTTTTTGCACAACTCACACCCCAAGGAACTTTGGCAAGATTTATCAGTTTGTTTAGCTTTGCCATGAAGCAAAAACCTCATCTACGTACTATAGAGTTGCCACTAACAGAGATTATGGCAAAGAGAATGTTGTTTCCTGTCACGGTACTTTGTTCTAACAATCTCTTCCATTTTGTGTCAAATAATGACGCACAAATGGCAAGTTCCAGTCCACCCGGACGACATCCCCAAGACCGCTATCATTACCCCCTTCGGGCTCTTTGAGTCCCTGCGGATGCCTTTCGGCCTCAAGAACGCCGCACAGGGTTTCCAATGGCTTATGAACATGGTGGGCCGCAGGCTGGTTTTCCTGTTCATTTACCTTAACGACATCCTTGTCGGTAGCCGTTCTCGCCAAGAGCATCGCGCACATCTCCGGCTGCTCTGCCAGCGGCTCAGCGAGCATGGGCTGGCCATTAACCTTGCTAACTGTCAGTTTGGCCTCCCTTCGATGATTCCACGTCCACCACATCAATCGGCACAGTGCGGTCCTGCTCCCGACCAAGGTTCAGTCCATTCACCAGTTTCCCAAACCCGCTACGGTGAGACGCTCCAAGAGTTCATCGGCATGGTGAATTTCTATCACCGTTTTGTGCCAGCAGCTGCCAGGATCATGCAACTGCTGATCATGGTCCTAGCCAGCAAGCAGAGAGACCTCCTTTGGGACGATGCAGCCACGACCGCTTTCAACAACGCCAAGGAGACGCTGGCAAAGGCAACAATGCTGGTACATCCACGGGCCAACGTGCCAACTGCTCTTAGGGTTGAGGCATCTGGCACAGCCGTGGTTGGTGTGCTGCAACATGGTAGCTGGCGGCCCCTTGCCCTTTTCAGTCGTCACCTGAGACCCCCCGAGCAGAAGTACAGCACTTTTGACTGAGAGCTCCTTGCGCTCGACCTGGCCATCCGGCATTTCCGCTACTTTCTCGAGGGCAGGGATTTCACAGCTTTTACCGATCACAAGCCACTCACGTTTTCCTTTGTGAAAGTGTCTGATCCCTGGTCATCCCGGCAGCAGCGTCACTTGGCCTACATCTCTGAGTACACGACTTGCATTTAGCACATCACGGGCAATAGCAACCGGGTCGCAGATGCATTGTCCCGCACCGCCATCAATGCCATTCACGTTTTGGCCCCAGGTGTCGACTACACGGCCCTGGCGGCCGCACAGCGAGAGGATGAGGAGATGCTAGCCTACCGCACCACAGACCTGTTGTTGGAGGATGAGCTGACACCACGCTCCTTTGTGATGTGTCTACGGGACAGCCGAGACCCATCATCCCGCAGCTTGGCGCTGCTGGATTTTCGACATGATTCATGGTTTGGCTCACCCTTCCATACGGACAACAACGGCTCTGGTGGCGGCCACGTTCATGTGGCACGGGTTGCGCAAGCAGGTCGACAACTGGGCGTGCATCCCCTGTCAGACTTCAAAGGTTCAGCGTCACACCAAGACGCCGTTGCAGAATTTCGACCTGCCACACCGGTGTTTCGACCACAGCCACGTCGACATCATGGGACCGCTGCCTCCATCCAGAGGTGTCACTCACCTTCTCACCATCGTGGACCGATTCACGAGATGGCCAGAAGCTGTCCCACTCTCAGATACCTCCACTGCGACGTGTGCATGTGCCCTCACTGCCCACTGGATCGCCCGTTTTGGTGTGCCGGTGGACATCTCCTCTGACAGAGGTGCGCAGTTCACCTCCGAGTTGTGGTCAGCAATGGCCCGGCTGTTTGGCGCTCAGCTGCACCACACTATGGCCTACTACCCGCAGGCCAACGGCCTAGTGGAGCGTTTTCACCATCACCTGAAGGCATCCTTAAAGGCACGGCTCGCAGGCCGGACTGGATGGACGAGTTGCCGTGGGTACTGCTGGAAATATGCACTGCCCAGAAGGAGGATCTGGCAACTTCCTCGGCCGAGCTGGTGTACGGCGCCCCGCTTACGGTCCCAGGGGATTTCATCCCGGCAGCACGTGGACATCAGGAACCACCCTCAACCATACTGACGCGCCTCCGGGAGAAAATGAGCACGCTCACTGCCGTCCCGACATGGACTCGCCCCCACGTACGAACCACTGGCCCTCACAAACTGCCAGTATGTTTTTGTTCGCCGCGATTCCCACCATGCGCCACTGCAAAGGTCTTACGAGGGACCTTTCCAGCAACACAGTGCCATGACTTTTGTCATCGACATGGGCGGCAGGCACGAGACTGTCTCCGTGGACCGTCTTAAGCCGGCAGACTTGGACATTGACCAATGGTGGCACAACCCCGCCGCAGAGGGCATCCACCGTCATGACCGCACCTGCCCTCAACTCTGCCAGCAGCAACCCTGAACACAGGATCGCGTATGCCACTCGTCAGCCAAACCGCCTCCATTACCCTGGTTCTGGAGGGGAGGGGGTCATGTGGTGGGCCGAGCCACTTTGGTATCGAATCTTCATTTGTCGGGCTTGAACTCTCGTGTGGACTGGGCGTGATCTGGGCCGACCAATCACGCGGTCAGGGGGACGGCCGTCGTGTGCCAGGAGATCAAAGGATTTGACAGTTGGGATTTGAACGGGCACGCGCGGGTGAGCGACGGAACTCTATTTGGTTAATGATTAAACAGAGTGTTTACACAATGCGTGGACCACCTCAACATACTCATTTTCGTTTAGACCTTAAAACTTAAAGAGATACGAGGAAACAGGCCCTTCCGCCCACCGAGTCCACGCTGACCAGCGATCACTGTATACGAGCACTATCCTACACACGAGGGACAATTTACAATTTTACCAAAGCCAATTAACCTACAAACCTGCACATCTTTAGACTGTGGAAGGAAACTGGAGCACCACGCGGTCACAGGGAGAATGTATAAACTCCGTAGGGCAGCATAGGATAGTAAATATTTTAAACTGTTGCTTGCAAACACTAAATTTTAAATCTGCAACTGCATGCATGAGGGACTGCACGTTTATAGCTCAACAGCGGCGGTTGGTGCAGTATCAACAAGGCAAGACAAGGCACCTGTAGTCAGGATCGAACCCAGGTCTCTGGCACTGTAAGGCAGCAACTCTAGCATTGCGCCACTGTGCCACCCAGTTAAGTAGGCATATATCTGAGTAAGGAACAATAAACATAAAAGAAAATTGGTATGTGATAATTTTAAGTCATAGTACACCCGAACTTTGTACACAACTTTGCGATGAGGTGCCCAAGTCTCAGTGGAAGATTTTGACAAATACATCATGATTATGGTGCAAATGCTGATAAAATAGGCATATACTGTGGCCCTTACCAATTTCTATAGATCCATTTCGGGATGCTTCACAGCTTGGTTTGGCAAGTGCTCTGTCCAAGACCGCGAGAAATTACAGAGCATTGTAGATGCAGAACAATCCATCTCACAAAGTAGTCTCCCCTCTCCCATCAGGCAGAAGATATAACAGCTTAAAAGCACATAACACGACTTCCGGTGGCGCCATGTTGGACTAGACAATCTAAAAAGTTAGCTCTCAAAGAAACCAATTAAAACTAGCTCTTTTAAACATTAGTAACAACAGGAAGCGGGCCAATCGCAAGTTATATCGACAACGAAAGTTAACGATAAATAAAAATATGGAGACAAGGTTAAACAAAAAGGATAATGCGGATACTAAAGCTACGGACTCGGCAAAGAGAGCCACGCCAGATAAGGGAACCAGCTGTGGGGAACAAGACTCCGTAATATTGGCGGAGCTACGCAAGTTAAGACAAGAGCACACAGAAGCGGTAAATGACAACAAAAAAGCTCTGGTGAGACTAGAAACTAATTTAAAGGAGCTTTTGGAGAGAACCGCTTCACTGGAGCGACGAACAGTGAACATAGAAGAAAGGTTGGGGGAGACGGAAGACAGGGCAGCGCGGCTGGAAAGATCAGTCGCCTTTCTTCTTCAAAGAGAGGCGGCGTTAGCCGCAAAATGTGACGACTTGGAAGCAAGAGTGAGACGTAATAACATACGGATACATGGGATCCCGGAGGGCGCTGAGAAAGGCGACACCATAGGATTTGTGACTGATTTCATCCGAACAACATTACAAATCTCGGCGGCCGTCGATATCCGCATCGAAAGAGCGCACCGCTCGCTGACTACCAAACCGAAAGAGAGTGCGGCTCCCCCGCGAGCCATCATCGCCCGCTTCATTGACCACCAGGTGAAAGACCGCATCATACAACAAGCATGGAAACAAAAAATAACATATGAGGAACGGACCATTTACTTCAACCATGACTACACTACCGAGATACAGAAGAAGAGGAAACAAGTGCGGGATGTAATAAAAAAGTTGAAGGAGAAAAACATAAAGGCACAGTCCCCATATCCTGCAAGATTGAAGGTGTTTCTGGGAACAGAGACGAAGACATTCAATACACTGATGGAGGCTGCCCCCATGCTGAAGGACATGGGGATCCATGTGGAGGAGGACGAGTGGGAGAAACTACAGAGAGTGAGGATGGAGGGCAGCTGGACTACGGGGACAGGACAGAAGGGAAAGAGGAGACAGCCACCCATCACAGAGGCGGACATACAAGCCCTCGGTCTGTGAACTCTGAGGTTCACAGTGGTAAGGACTAAAAAAAAAAAAAAAACAGCCTGGAACTAAGGGTAAAAAAATAATGACAATCCTGAAGTATATATAATGCGGACAATCTGAATTTATGTTTAATGTTCAAAGAATTGAAAAGGAGCTAGTTATGGGATTTAAGTAACACTTATACTGAATAATGTCAAAATTGGTTGAAGGAGCAAAGCTGGATCTCAATTTGAGCAAGGAGCAACTTAATTCTGAGAAGTTGCAGGTGCACATTGTGCTATTTCCCCAGAGAGATTGCCACACTCTCTGATGACGGGACTTTTGGGAGTCACATGTTATTTTTGTATAGTAGTTCAGAGGGAGATGTGTATTGTTTGTTTGTTTTTTCGCTGTGTATCGTTTTGCACAGTTGTTTTGATTTATAGGAGGAACCGAGTTTATGGCCTACATCTTAAAATGTCATGAATAAGTTGAACCTTGTTTCTTATAATGTGCACGGTCTAAATCACCCTATTAAGAGAAAGAAAATATTGAGTCAGTTGAAGAAACTACAATGTGCCATTGCACTAATCCAAGAAACTCACTTGAGTGAAAATGAACATAAAAAACTGAAAAGGGAATGGGTAAACCAAGTATTCCATGCTTCATATGGCAAGAAAAGGGGGGTGGCCATACTAATTAATAAATCCCTACCATTTTCTGTAGAGAAAGTGATTAAAGGTGATATGGGAAGATATATCATGGTGGTTGGCACAATAGGAGATATGAGTATTTCAATATTAAACATCTATGCCCCAAATGAAGAAAATGAAACATTCTTTAAAAACATAGCCAATATACTTACCAGTAACGGACGAGGGATGATAATTTTGGGAGGGGATTTTAATACCATACAGAATGGTAACTTAGACAGGTTGCCATCTGAGAGGGGACCAAAAACAAAAAAATCCAGAGTCCTAAATAATGTTATAAAAGAATTAGGTCTGGTTGATCCATGGAGACATAATAATCCTAAAGGAAGAGATTTTACCTTTTATTCTAACCCACATGGGAGTTATTCGAGAATAGACTTTTTTTGTGTGTCAAAACAACAGATACATACAGTCAGGGACTGCAGTATAGAATCCATAACTATAAGTGACCACGCCCCTGTCATACTATCCATTGAGCTGGGCAGGGAATCCTTCTTTAAGTACTGGAGACTTAATATGTCAATCCTATCAGATGAAAAGGTTGTCAAAGAACTAAAACTAAACTTAAAGGAATATTTTCAAATAAATGACAATGGCGAGGTCTCACCATCGACATTATGGGAGGGAGGAAAAGCAGTCATGAGAGGGAAAATAATAGAGATAACTTCCAGATTGAAAAAAACCCGAATGGAAAGGCAAGGAAAGCTAGAAAGTAAAATCAGAGAGTTGGAGTTAGAACATAAAAGAACAAGAAACAACTCTATTCTCGTCGAATTAAAAAAAATGAGACAAGAGTTAGACGAACTTTTAACATATAAAGCAGAAGGAGCTCTTCGTTTTATAAATCAAAGATATTATGAGATGGGTAACAGAGCAAGCCGGTTACTGGCATTCCAACTGCGAAAAGCTCAAACAAATAGAATAGTTACAAAAATAAGACATCCCACTTCCAATTTTATTATGGCTAAGCCAAAAGAGATAGCAAAGGCCTTTGCAGAATATTATAAAAACTTATACAGTGACTCAGAATCTAATCTCACTGAGACCAAAACACAAGAATTTTTCAAAAAACTACATTTACCAGCATTAAAGGTAGAAGAAGCATCTGAAATGATAAAACCAATTTCGTCACAAGAAATAGCCGATACTATAAAAACCCTTAAAAGTAACAAATCCCCAGGTACAGATGGCTTCTCAGGGGAGTATTATAAATGTTTTGCAGAAGACATAACACCAGAATTATGTAAAGTTTTTAATTATGCGCTATCAACAGGAAACCGCCCAGATACTTGGTCAGAAGCCATAATTTCCGTATTACATAAGGAGGGCAAAGATCTGACTTCATGTGAGGGATATAGACCGGTCAGCTTGCTCTGTAATGATTTAAAAATATTAACAAGCATACTAGCACAGAGAATGCAACAACATATAACTAAATTAATCAAGCCAGATCAAACGGGGTTTATCCCGGGGAGACAGGGGGCTAACAATATCAGGAGAACACTAAATCTTATATCATGTGCTAAAAATAATCCCAGACCTACCATGCTGCTTAGCCTAGATGCACAAAAAGCGTTTGACCGTGTGAAATGGAACTTTTTATATCAAACATTGAAGGTTTTTGGGTTTCACTCAACGTTTATAGACTGGGTAAGAATTGTTTATAAAAATCCCAAATCACGGATCAGAATTAATGGCTGCTGCTCAGACTTCTTCTACCTCAAAAGAGGAGTCAGGCAAGGAGATTGCCTGAGCCCGCTACTGTTTGCTGCAAGTATTGAACCGTTAGCAGAGTCAATAAGACAAAATAAAAACATTAAAGGAATAAAAGATGAAGGGGGCATAGAACACAAGACGTCATTATTTGCGGACGATTTATTAACATACATAGTGGAGCCCTCCACGTCTATACCAGCTCTACTAGATAACCTAAAAGAATATGGTGAAATATCAGGATATTTGACAAATGAAGCCAAATCAATAGCAATGATGCTCTCAGGAGATTGTCCAGTGGAACTTAAAGAAAAAGTCCATTTTAAATGGACCAAAAAAGGGTTTAGATACCTTGGTATAATTATCACTTCGAATACAGCACAGCTATTTGAAGCTAATTATGGGAAACTGATATCTGAGATAAAGGATGATTTGGCTGGATGGGAGATTTTACCGTTGACTCTGGTGGGAAGAGTAGAAACAGTCAGAATGAATATATTGCCAAGACTGTTGTTTTTGTTCCAATCGTTGCCTATTATGATCTCGGGAGCTTTTCTAAAAAAACTGGATAAAATTATATCGAAATTCTTATGGCAAAGTAAAAAAGCAAGAATTAAATACAAGACGCTTCTTAGCAAAAAAGAAAAGGGAGGGTTGAACTTGCCTAATTTAAGAAATTATTATTGGGCAACGCAACTCAGAGCCTTAATCATGTGGACCACTAAAGAGAAAGATTCAATGTGGGTGGAGATGGAGCAAAACGCTTGTAAAAATTTGCCTTTAGAATCACTCCCATTTTTAAACGAGAAGGCCCTGAAGAGGCTCAGGATGGGCAACGAGTGGATTAGGGTAACAATGAAAATCTGGTCAGCAGTAAGAAAGAAGCTGAAGCTGTCAAATTCGGTAAGCAGGGCTACTAGAATAGCAAAAAACCCAGACTTTGTACCATCTACCATGGACTCAGGATTTGACAGATGGGCTGACAAAGGGCTAATATACATAGATCAAATGTTTCAGGGACAAACAATGAAAATATTCACACAACTTCAAAAAGAATTCAATTTACCTGCTCATGACTTTTACAAATTCTTACAGCTAAGAGATTACCTACAGAAACATCAGGAATGGGAGAACATCTGCAAGACTCCATCTAAATTAGAGGAAGTGTTGTGGGGGTTCTCGGAAGACAAGTCAAAAAAAGGGATTATATCAAAAATTTATGAAGCACTACAACATGAATCCAAAGAGAATAACTTACATATCAAAGAAAAATGGGAACTGGAAGCGAATATCATAATATCAGAAGAAGGGTGGGAGGAATCATTTAAAGAGGGACATAAACTAACTAAGAGCCCAACATGGAGGGAATTTGACTGGAAAGTTAAAATGCGTTACTTTTATACTCCATTCATTACATCGAAATATAGTAATACAACTGATTTATGTTGGAGGGAGTGTGGAGAAGTTGGGGACTCCACTCATATATTCTGGGATTGCCCAAAAATACAGGATTTCTGGAAGAATATTCAAAAGGAAATTAAACAGATTATGGGCATTAACTTCCCTCTGGAACCAGCACTTTACATTTTGGGTATAATTCCTGACAGTATGACAGATAAGAGTTCGAAACATTTACTGACAATCCTGCTGCTGATAGCAAAGAAGACGATAACAACTTCGTGGTTGAAACCACAGCCTCCAAGCATAATGCAATGGAGAGATAGGGTAAAAAATGTGTATATAATGGAAAAAATCACAGCAAGGTTACAGTTGACAACAGACATGTTTGATAAAAGATGGTCATTATTAATACAGGCAATGCCGGGACTCGAGTCTCTTCCGTTTTTGGGAACTTAAAGTAAGGGTATTTACATTCAATATGCATCTCCTATGTTTGTTTAGTTTGTGTTTGTATGTATGTAAAAAAAAAAATAATAAAAAAAAAGTAAAAAAAAAAAAAAGCACATAACACCAGATTCAAGAACAGCTTCTTCCCTCTCAAAAACAAAGGAAGATGCCCCGGCCTCCAAATCTAGTTCATTGTGACTCTCTAAACTTTCTTATAATCTGCACTTTCTCTATAGTTATAACACCATATTCTGTACTGTTTCCTTTTTTTTGCACTACCTGTTGTATTTGTGTCTTGTTTGAATTGTACTCACGGATGGTATGATTTGCTTGATCATGCAAAACATAGTTTTTCACTGCATCTCAGTATACGTGACAATAATACACTGATACCAATACGCATGGTAAAGTTTTAGCCACATCTCAGAACAACCGGGGGACAAGTGCGGGACCATTGTGTTTTGCTGGGCTGACTGTTGTGTTCTGCTGGATTGGCCTCTACCTTGCAGAAGCCAAACTGCAGAAAATCTTCCTGATTTGATTCCATCCATCAGCCTGCCTCTAAACTCCTCCTTCCACACATGTCTGCACCTCCATAGCCAATTCTGCAAAACATCTGAGCATACTTTCAGTTTTCCTTGGCATCCATTTTTTTTTATAACACAGTTACTTTTGAAATCATTTATGCTATGCCTGTATTCTGTCTGATGGGGCAAAATAGCTGAATTTCAGTTTCACAACTCTGGAAGAAAATGAACACGTTTCACCACTTCTACTCAAAAGGTCATTTGGAAGAAATTTCTATAATCCCACCCCCCGCCTACTCTGATCAAAACTTCCTGCTGGCAAAGCATCTTTGTTCCAGCTGTTCCACTAAATCAGTTTTAAATGTTGCCAAAAAGCTGTACTTTAAAGATATCTGAAAAATCTGTTCTTCATGTTTTGCTCCTCAGCAGCAGCAGCAGTAGACTCCTGATCAGGGAATCACAAAGAACAGCAGTTAAAAAAAAGAGTGTTGTTGCATGCTAATACTATCATGTTTCTGTTCTTTCGGATCTCTGTGCAATAGAAAGTTCAGAATATACGATTACACAAATAGGGACTGTCTAATTGACTATGTAGACAGACTCTCACTGCACATCAAGGTAGGAAAATCAGCACTCAAGTTTTGAGACTATACAGAAAATTTATGTTAATATTGAAAGCATCTTTGCACTTGAGGAATACAAAAATCAGAGCCAAATGAACATGCAAAATAAATATGTAGGAAGGAACTGTAGATGCTGGTTTATACCAAAGAAACGTACATCACCATGTAAAAAATTGGATTGCAGGGCATTTAAAAACTTTGCAATGTTATGTTATATTTATTTTCCAGTAGACACAGTGCTGGAGTAACTCAGCGGGTCAGGCAGCATTTCTGGAGAAAAGGAATAGGTGGCATTTTGGGAGATGCTGACTGACCTGCTGAGTTACTCCAGCACTTTGTGACTGTCTTCTGGAAAATAAATATAACATAGCATTGCAAATTTTTTAAATGCCCTGTAATCCAATTTTTACATGATGATATATGTATTGTATTATTAAAAACTAAAAAAGAATGATAGCATTGGAACAGGGACTCGTGCACTAGATTCCTTGGCACAGGTTTTCTGTGTATGCTGAATGATCACTAACGCAGTGAAGACAGCGATTCTAACATTCATCCTTTCATCATACTCATTCGATGATCTGGATTATTTTTGCTTATATACAAAACATATATTCAAAGGCATGGCTCAAATGCCAGTAAACAATAAAACTCTGGAACACACAGCACAGCTGCTGAAATTTGCTGAGATTTTGAAAACACTTGGGAGTAGAAAGATTTAAGTCTTTAGCATAATTTTGCAGTGCAGTCAGCAAAGATTATTATTAAAAAGCAAGTGTCATCATTTCATTGTGAGGATTATTCCACAACACAAAACTGATTACATTGTTAAGTACAGGTCATCCATGTGTAACAAATGGATTCCCTTCTTAATGATGTCCACAAGTCAATTTCGTCTGTAACTCGGAAAATGCACAAAAATCATTCAATATGGTGACCGTGCTTCCATATTATTCCAATAAATGATATTAAAAGCACAAAAGATTAATAAGAAAGAACAATTACTCAAAGGGCAGAAAGTTCAATCATTCATAGGAACAAATGTATAATTACGTCAGACCTTTGAATGTAATAATATTATACGAGCTCACTTATATATACAGCTGTCTATTGTACCACAGGAACAACCTCAGAATCAATAACGTTAAAAGAATACTCACAGGATGACGGGTATAGGAGATAAATATTGCATAGGTACATTATGAAATTCCTTCTGCAGATATTCATGAAGAACTTATGAGAGTGGAAAAAAAGGATCCAATTGACAGAGTGCAAACTTATTCAAAATGAAGAATCCTCGACCTTCCAGATGATCAGTAAGAGAAGTCAGGCGCCCATATACAGTAAGCAAGGTCACATGGGTAATGTTACAAGAAGACGGGCGACACCAAACGTAGACTTAGTAACCGTTTCGCAGAACACTTACCCTTGGCCTGCCGAGGCCTACCGGATCTCCCAGTTGCCAACCATTTCAACTCCCCTTCCATTCCCATACTGACCATTCTATCCTGGACCTCCTCCATTGTTAGAGTGAGGCCACTTGCAGATTGGAGGAACAACACCTCATATTTTGGTTGGGTAGCTTACAACCCAACGGTAAGAACATTGAATTCTCTAATTTTAAGTAACTTTATCGCATATTCCCTTCCTCCAACCTGGTCGTTTTGCCATTCCACAGTTCTCCACATTGTTTCTCTTGAGATCACAACTTCGCTAGGCAACAATAGACCTATCACATACCATTCTGCCTAAGGTCATTTGATTGGTCCTGGTCTTTTCTCGCCTTCAGCTCTTCAACCACCCCTCCTCCCCCCACCCCAAATTTCAGTCTGAAGTGTCCCAATGCAAAATATCACCCATCTTTTTCCCTCAGAGATTCTACCTGACCCATTGATTTATTCCATTACTTGTGTTATAGGCCAAGAATTATAACCATCACAAGCAGTTCAACATCTTAACACCTCCAGCTAAAAATCACTCCTCCAATTATTGTTGATGCACTTTGTCAATATAGCATTCAAGGAACTGAATCACTCAATATCAATATGTATCCATTGAAACAAATTTCAAAATAATGAATGAACATGGTTCACTGCAAAAACATACATGTGCGATGCACATAGCCCATTCACTTCCATTGGCATCAAGGTTTGCAAATTGTTTGAAACCTGTTGAACTAGAATAACAAATAATTCCTTGATTTGCTGGAAAACATTTTGTTGTTGTGAAACTGTAAATCGAGAATGATGGCTGAAATGCATTATGCAAATGTTGTTACTGTGTATGTTCTCCATGTTCATGGAGAATGGTGTTATAATGAGAAATATATCTGTAAATCAAAGATGTGCACCTCAAAAAAATCAATAGCATTATAGCAAAAATTAGTAAACCAAACACTCAGCAAACATGGAAAGCTTGCCACCTGTTCAGGAGGCATTGTTAGTGCTAACGTTTCACAGATAGTCTCACCCCTGATTTAGTCTCATTTCCCTCAAGAAGTAGTTTATCTTTTAACATATTTGAAAACATTTCCATGCTATTGCTTTAAAAAACACATGGAAATGATATAATTCTGACATGAAGATTTACTATTTTGAAAGCTTCCTCTCTGCTGAAGATCAAGTAGCTGCAAGACATAAGAGGAAATAAAGACACAAAGTGCTGGAGTAACTCAGCCGGTAAGGCAGCATCTCTGGAGATTAAAGGGTTGCTCTAATCCCATTCATCTTCATAAATTCAAAAATCACAAGAGCAGAATTAGGCCATCCGGCCCATCGAGTCTACTCCACCATTTAATTGTGGCTGATTTATCTATCTTTCAACCCATTCCCTTACCTTCTCCCTGTAACCTTTGAAACCCTTAATAAAGTCAATGAGATATAAACTATTGAAAATTTTTCTTTATGAATTCAAAGTGACCAAACTATCAAGAAATTAAACACAAGGATGTTTCAACAGAGGAGTCATTGACTTTAAGGAAACTTCAGTTTCCAGTCACGATCCAGTGAGTTCACAGACATTAACTAAGAAGTGTGTCAAACACAGCTTTGGCTCCTTCTACAGTTAAGGAGCCCAACTGCATTCTGGCTTACATGTTGCAACAATACCCAACACGAGTCAGAAAGTTGGATTTGAACGATAACAAAGCCAGCAGCATTTGTCATAACTACTATGAAACTAGCTATAACTTCTGGATTCCGCACATGCAGCAGTAAATATGGAAATACAGAAGTTGCTATCAGTGCTATCTTTCTCCACCATAAGATGCATTTTGCCATCTTTGGTGAGGTAATTACCAAGAATTGGTGGTGCAATTTTTAAGCACTCTATCATTGGTATAGAATTCACATTGTTTCACTGGGTGTTACAATCTTTATCTGATATGTTGTGCCTTGATGACTGCCTTTAGCCTTGGACAGCTAAGTCTACATTTGAAGGCTAATTCTTACAATCCCAAGTTTCTAAAAATAAAAACTAAAGACCATTTTGTTTTAAACTAAAAAAAATCTTCATGTTCCACCTTAATTCATATCAATAGACAATAGACAATAGGTGCAGGAGTAGGCCATTCAGCCCTTCGAGCCAGCACCGCCATTCAATGCGATCATGGCTGATCACTCAATCAGTACCCCGTTCCTGCCTTTTCCCCATACCCCCTCACTCCGCTATCCTTAAGAGCTCTATCCAGCTCTCTCTTGAAAGCATCCAACAAACTGGCCTCGACTGCCTTCTGAGGCAGAAAATTCCACACCTTCACCACTCTCTGACTGAAAAAGTTCTTCCTCATCTCCGTTCTAAATGGCCTACCCCTTATTCTTAAACTGTGGCCCCTTGTTCTGGACTCCCCCAACATTGGGAACATGTTTCCTGCCTCTAATTATCTTATATGTTTCAATAAGATCCCCTCTCATCCTTCTAAATTCCAGTGTATACAAGTCTAATTGCTCCAGCCTTTCAACATACGACAGTCCCGCCATTCCGGGAATCAACCTAGTGAACCTATGCTGCACGCCCTCAATAGCAAGAATATCCTTCCTCAAATTTGGAGACCAAAACAGCACACAGTACTCCAGGTGCGGTCTCACCAGGGCCCGGTACAACTGTAGAAGGACCTCTTTGCTCCTATACTCAACTCCTCTTGTTACGAAGGCCAACATTCCATTGGCTTTCTTCACTTCCTGCTGTACCTGCATGCTTCCTTTCAGTGACTGATGCACTAGGACACCCAGATCTCGTTGAACATCACCTCTTCCTAACTTGACACCATTCAGATAATAATCTGCCTTTCTATTCTTACTTCCAAAGTGAATAACCTCACACTTATCTACATTAAACTGCATCTGCCATGTATCCGCCCACTCACACAACCTGTCCAAGTCACCCTGCAGCCTTATTGCATCTTCCTCACAATTCACACTACCCCCCAGCTTAGTATCATCTGCAAATTTGCTAATGGTACTTTTAATCCCTTCATCTAAGTCAATAACGTATATCGTAAATAGCTGGGGTCCCAGCACCGAACCTTGCGGTACCCCACTGGTCACTGCCTGCCATTCCGAAAGGGACCCATTTATCCCCACTCTTTGCTTTCTGTCTGTCAACCAATTTTCTATCCATGTCAGTACCCTACCCCCAATACCATGTGCTCTAATTTTGCCCACTAATCTCCTATGTGGGACCTTGTCGAAGGCTTTCTGAAAGTCGAGGTACACCACATCCACTGACTCTCCCCTGTCAATTTTCCTAGTTACATCCTCAAAAAATTCCAGTAGATTTGTCAAGCATGATTTCCCCTTCGTAAATCCATGCTGACTCGGAATGATCCTGTTACCGCTATCCAAATGCTCAGCAATTTCGTCTTTTATAATTGACTCCAGCATCTTCCCCACCACTGATGTCAGACTAACTGGTCTATAATTACCCGTTTTCTCTCTCCCTCCTTTCTTAAAAAGTGGGATAACATTTGCTATCCTCCAATCCACAGGAACTGATCCTGAATCTATAGATCATTGAAAAATGATCTCCAATGCTTCCACTATTTCTAGAGCCACCTCCTTAAGTACCCTGGGATGCAGACCATCAGGCCCTGGGGATTTATCAGCCTTCAGTCCCATCAGTCTACCCAAAACCATTTCCTGCCTAATGTGGATTTCCTTCAGTTCCTCCATTACCCTAGGTTCTCCGGCCCCTAGAACATTTGGGAGATTGTGTGTATCCTCCTCAGTAAACACAGATCCAAAGTAACGGTTTAACTCGTCTGCCATTTCTTTGTTCCCCATAATAAATTCCCCTGCTTCTGTCTTCAAGGGACCCACATTTGCCTTGACTATTTTTTTCCTCTTCACATACCTAAAAAAACTTTTGCTATCCTCCTTTATATTATTGGCTAGTTTACCCTCGTACCTCATCTTTTCTCCCCGTATTGCCTTTTTAGTTAATATCAATGTCACATTCTTTATTTTTCTCTCTAATAATGTGTTGAAAATGTTGTAAAATTAGCGATGTGTCAGAATCCCTCAACCCGCTGAGCCCGCTCAATGGCATCATTATTGCTGAAAGTCGTATATACCACGTGGAGAAGCAACAGATAGCAAATCACAAAGGACAATGGGAATCCATGCCACAGGTTGAAGCTTTGAGGGCAGGTTCCTTCAAGGGCAATGCCAAGTGTTGTCCTTGACTACTGATTAGGAAATTCCAACCATGATCGCATGGTTCAGATTAGAAGCCAATTACCCACATGCCAACCCAATAAAGACAGTGCAGACTTGGGAAGAATATCATTTACATATGAACTTTACACACAGGCCCGATACTGCTGAAACCATATTTCCATTTTCAACACTTCAATGTCAGTTTAATAGTGAGGGTTATTTCAGGGCCTCCGTAAGGAGCAAATAGGGGTGCGCACCAGTTTGAATAAATCACCTGTTACCTCTAACACCAACTCCGCGTGGCCTTTCCATTTGCAAAATGTATGTACTTTGTTTTAGTGCAAATCCCATGCATCAAGACAAAGCAATGAAAATAATGCTAAACTGCAGCAGAATTAAGATAGTAATGTGTCGCTGTGGAATTGATTTCCAATGTAATAATGTGCAATTTTGCAAGGCAGATTTCAGATTACCATGTTACTAGGCAGATTGAGCGTGCAGATTCTTCTATTGCTTACCTTTCTCTTCACCTTTTGGACATCATATCGAACTTGAGCAAATTCACGGAGACCAAAAGATCCTCCAACAATAAGTAGCTGTGTAAAAAAACACATTACTATTACTAAAGTAAATCTGCAATATATGGCATAAATATTCAGAGTTCCAATGAGTACTATTCAGAGTACTATACCACATAAAGTGAAAGAAGAGCAGTTATATAGAGAGAAACAGGAGTAAACAGGATTGCTCTCTTTATGAATATGGGGAAGGGGAAAACATAGTAGATAGACAAAATCAGTGTGATGTTAAGAAAAACTACACAGGAGAAAA